>NC_092205.1:89745548-89775305 GCF_043381705.1 Parasteatoda tepidariorum | reverse complement strand
TTATGTAAACAGTCTTAAACCGTGGATATAATTACATTTATTCGATATTTTAACCCTACACTGATGTTTTTTTAAGGTTAAGTGCCACTGCCTGGTATGCATTTACCCGGTATACCCTACACTGATGTTTTTTTTTGAGGTTAAGTGCCACTGCCCAATATACCCTACACTGAAGTTTTTTTAAGGTTAAGTGCCACTGCCCGGTATAAATTTGTCCGGTATACCCTACACTGATGTTTTTTTAAGGTCTAGTGCCATTGCCCGATATATATTTGCCCGATACTCCAAGCACTGATGTTTCTTCTAATCTATCGTCAGTAAGTATTAAAATGTAGAATAAATATAAATATATCAAATAAATATAATAATATTCACGAATAAATTAATATAAAATTGGATGTAACAAATATTTCGGACATACACCAAAGTGACTATGTGATTGTTGACATTCACTGGTGAGAGTCAGAAATAAGGGTGTTTAGCAAATATTTCGGACATACACCAAGCGACTACGTGAATGTTGACATTCTCCAGATTTCGGTGTTTCACCGTAACATATATATATATATATCCCAACCTGTCCACGTTATTTTAAAAAATGCCACATCCTCCTTGTTCAGGATGTTTCTGCATATGGCCCTATAAGGAACATATTTAATTTCCACCCCCCACCCCTTGAATTTATTGCATAAAAATCCATTCAGCAAAGATTTTCTTCAGTTTGTTTCCATTCTGATCGTATTCGTTGAAAAAATGGCAACTGGTGATCGACGTAATGAAAGGTGATGGAATACGGTGATACGGCTGAACATGTTAAAAACTGTTCGCATAAAACCTTTTTCGAGTCCAGAAAGAGTCCTGACGTAAAAAAAAAAAAAAAAAAAAAAAAAAAAAAAAAAAAAAAAAATCACAAATAGATGTGACAGAGTGTTGGAAAAAGAGGAAAACAAACTATTTTTACTCGTTCTGAGCCGTTAATTTTAAAGCCTGTTTTATATTCATGACTACTTAGCGTTTCATAAAATTCCTTTTTTCGTACAAGAAAAAATAATTGTTGCAGTTGGGAGGTTGGGTAAAAGCAATTTCGAATAATGTTGCAAAAATGAGGGAGTAGTTTTGGGGGAAAACGACCGTAACTAATTGCCCTGTTCATTGGCTGTAATTGATTGCATAAGAAGAGTAAGAAGAGGGGGAGGGTGGGATTTCAGAGGCTCGGACAAGAGATCCCGTACTAAAGCCAAGGAGCGAAAATCCCTCATGCGATCCGGCGGAAATTCCGGAACACTTCAGGGAAGGGGGGGATGCAGTCCACGGGAACATAAAATAAGGAGGGAAAAAAATGCTCGACTCCATTAAGCGGTAGGAATGAATAAATAATACTGCCAGCAGTTTCTTTCCGGCATTTGTATTAAAGGCGAGAACCCGCAAATGAAAATGAATATCGAATTTCCATTCCCCAAAACGCTCGGGTTGAGAGGCGTTTATTGGCCATGTCGAAAGTTTATATCTGGTTTATAGATGAAGAGAGTTTTCTTTCTTTTAGAAAGAACAACACTTTCAAAAAGTCCATTTTCCCCTCTTCTTATTTTGAGTCGTTTTCTTTTAACATCTCATCTCATTTTCACATTTAATTATTCTTTTCTGTTGTTGTTGTTTTCGTAGGATGTTAAGGTAAAGGGTGCTATTGTTCCTGTTTTCCAGTGGCGCCATCTATCTCACAGAATTCGACTTCTGTCACACCCATACGTCACACCTGTTTATAGGGCGGAACCATTCATACGTCCATTCATTCATCCAGAGATCGTAATTTTGACATGAACAAGAGAACGATCTATCCCCAATTCAATACCCTCAGAGGTATAATTTGTTATGGGAACATGGAGGGCTTTGTGACTCGACAGATTTAACGTGCACCAGTCACCATTCACTACATGAGGAGTCTTCGGCCAGTAGGATTCCAACTACCGTTCTCAGAAACGTGAGTCTTGCAAGCCAGGCTATCCGGGCTCCAATAATTCTTTTCTTATGCCACGATATTAATTCCTCTACAATGAAGCTGCGTAGGAATACAATAGATTAGAAAAATCCGCCGCTTTTGTAAATGCGAAGTTTTCAGTAATTTTCTAACATGAAGATACTATATGGAGCCGCGATGGCTCAGGGGATAGAGCGTTCGCCTTCCAATGAGGCGAACTGGGTTCGAATCCCAGTCGATACGAATTCCGTATCCGGCTTTCACCGACCGCAGTGCTGACGTGAAATATCCTCAGTGGTAGACGATTCATGGGTTAGAGTCCCCTTGCCGTCAGGCTAACCGTGGGAGATTCTTGTGGTCTTCCTCTCCATGTAATGCAAATGCTGATTAACTCGATCAAAAAGTCCTCCACGAATGCATATTTCTCCCAATACTCGATCCAGGAGTTCCCTTGTCTTCTGGATTGGGTTAAAAATTACAAGGCTACGGAGTTGAACATTAGTAGCCGTAAACCCAGAAAATTGGGTCGGCCGTTTAAACGACGGTTATAAAACAACCTATATGAATTTTGATAAATTAGGAAATGGGCTAAATAAACCCCTCTGATTTTGCTTATGAGAATTATTTTTTTATTTTTTTTACAGTAAGTCCTCACTCATCCGACCTGTTGCAATAAGACCTTTAAAAAAGCTATTTGCAATAAGACTTCATTACTCATCTGAGCTTATTGCAAAAAACTTTCACATGGCTATTTACACGATCCATGCTGCAATTTTTTAAATGCATCAACTTTTTTTCCATAAGCATATTAAAATAAAATAAAAAACAGCTCATGCTTTTTGAATCAAAGAAATGGCTCATTGAAATTCAAAAGAGATTCGCTCGCATTCCTCAATCGCTACACAGTTGCGAAGGAAACTCACGTAGTCTGCCTTTTGAACGAAAACAATGAAGTAAATCCCTTGGAAAAAACCATTCTGCTTAAAAGAAGCTTTTCTTCATTTCAGTTATTAACCCCCGCATCATTTTAACAAACTGTACGATGTAAAAGCGTTCCTCCAATCGAGACAGTTAGCAGTTTACTTTCATTTGAATTATCGACAGTCTTAATACACTTTACGAAATAAAGAATTCACGATCAACGCAGTTTTTGTTAATTAGCAGTTTACTTTCACCTAAATTATCTATAGTTTTAACACACTGCACGAAATGAAGAATTCACGCAGTCAAGATTGTTTTCATTTCACTTTCGACTCAATTTAGTGAAGAGTTCACGCAGAAATATATAAAAACTATGCTTGTTAGTTATTAGTTTTGTAAATTATGCCCGCTTTACTCTGTTTTCATTTTATTTCATGATTCGTTATGACATTTCGGATTGTTTTTTTAAGGGGACTGTTAAATTCTATACAGGAGCTGTGAACACAAACATATTATAATTTAAAAGGTTGTTCATTCAAACTCTCAGTTCGTCATATGAAATTATGCTTTTTTGAGAATAATATGCTATTTTCATAACTATCGTGAGCTTGCAACAGCTACTCATGACTGTAAGGACAAATTTAACCTATCTAAAGCGAGTGCTATCTATGCTTATTCTGAACATGCTGCAAAATTTCAATATTCAGGAAAGCCACAGTTTTATAGTAATAATTAGCCTTTGTGTTCTAATTTTTAAATATTTAAAAACTTACTCCAATGCTGCATTATCTGTGCTCATAAAAATTTTCAAAAATTTATAATTAGGTATTCATAATTTTCCTTCAAGGTGGAAAGATTTCGCCAAATTGGCGATTTTCAAGAAGTTTAATATCTTTTAAAATATTTAAATTATTCGTCTGTTCTAAAGCCCAGATAATTCCGCAGAGCAAAATGATCTATACAGTTTCTAAAAAAGATGTCACCAAATTGGCGATTTTCAAAAAGTTTAATATGTTTTAAAATACTTAAGTTATTCGTCTGTTCTAAAGCCCAGATAATTCTGCACAGCAAAATGATCTATACAGTTTTTAAAAAAGATGTCGCCAAATTGTCGATTTTCAAAAAGTTTAGCATCTTTCAAAATATTGAAGTTATTCGTCTGTTCTAAAGCCCAGATAATTCTGCACAGCAAAATGATCTATACATTTTTTAAAAAAGATGTTGCCAAATTGACAATTTTCAAAAAGTTGAATATCTTTTAAAATATATAAGTTATTCATCTGTTCTAAAGCCCAGATAATTCTGCACAGCAAAATGATCTATACAGTTTTTAAAAAAAATGTCGCCAAATTGGCGATTTTTAAAAAGTTTAATATCTTTTAAAATATTTAAGTTATTCGTCTGTTCTAAAACCCAGATAATTCAGCACAGCAAAATGATCTATACAGTTTTTAAAAAAGATGTCGCCAAATTGGCGATTTTCAAAAAGTTTAATATCTTTTAAAATATTTAGGTTATTCGTCTGTTCTAAAGCCCAGATAATTCTGCACAGCAAAATGATCTATGCAATATTTTTAAAAAAAATCGCTTTGCTTTAAGTGTAAGACACTTAAACTGTGGCTTTTTCATTTTCCTTGGCGATAGAGCTTCGAAAAACCATGTTAGCGCAAACTTTTATGTACAAACGGAAGGGCAATGTATAAAGTTTATTTCACGCAGATAGAAGAAAGTCTAATAAGCTTTGTTAGGATGGCTGCGGTTATCTCTTATATTCTGCTTGATGAGTATTCATTTTCAGGGGGAAAATAATGGTGTCGCTCTATATCACACGGAGAGTCGTTCGTAAAAGCGATCGCGGAATTTTATTTGCTCGCGTTTGAGAATAATTTAACAGTTTTAGTCATGGCAATAAGAACTTCAAAATCGGTGAAATGTTCGTCCCGGTTTTCTTCATTCGCTATTAAAATAGATAAATGCCCCGAATCTTTCCCTTTCATTTTTCATAAATAAAACGCTCTTTTGGTATCTTAGGAGGAAAAGTAGCAAATGATTCACAAGTTAACAAAGGAAATTATTTATTCGCAAATATTGAATCGAAAGAAAGGAAACTTTATGAAAGGATTCTTTGCTCCTATGTTAAAAGAGTCACATTTTTTTTTTTTAGTTATCATTACTTATTTATTTTTAGATTCATCTGCTTATTTATTTGAGAAACTACCAAATCAACTAATAAATGCAGGCTGTCAAAGAAAAGTTTGCAAACGGCCAATTATTTCGAGAGATATACACCGAAGAGCCATTACATTATTACCACCCTCCATCTATAACAATGGGCTCGCCCAGGTTTTCATGGTTTCTCACCCAGGAATAATGTTTTCATGGGGCACATTAGGACCCTTAATCCTCATCGAACAATCCCTGGCGTCTGTAAGCTACTTGAACGTAGTTGCAGACCAGGTTCACCCATTCATGGCAACAGTTTTTCCTGCGGGGGATTGTGTTTACCAACATGTCATAAGGGTCGAATAGCCGAAGAACATTCCAGTGACTTTCAAGTCATGTTTTGGACCCCAAATTCACCTGATCTTAATCCAATTGAGCATTTGTGGTCCTACTTGGAAAACCAAATTCGTTCTGCCACGCTACCCCCTCTCAATGTGAGGGAATTCCAGGACCAGTTGGTGAGCGCTTGGTACCAGATACCTCAGACTACCTATCAGCACCTTGTGGAATCAATGCCACGGCGGATGCTAGCAGTTTTGAGGGTTGAAGGTGGTCTACATGTTATTAGCAGGGTGGTCATAATGTAATGTCTCTTCGGTGTACATCAGATGGAAAAAGATACAGGCATTCAATATTTTTTTAAACTGACCAATGATAATGATGTAGGGCTTACCGGGCAGTGGCACTTACAAAAACATTAATGTAGGACATACCGGACAAATGAATACCGGGCAGTGGAACTTAACTAGACCTAGTATATATATTTCAGACATTTACCAAAGCGACTATGTGATAGCAACATTTTTGTTTTCAGCCTATTACTGTAACAACTAGAAGGCTTATCTAATGATTGCAATGTTTGGATTCGCTGCTATAATTTAGATAAAAATCATACATAAGAAATGCATGTTGAAATAAAATTATACTTAAAAATGAAGATGCAAGATTTTCCGTATGCCCAAAAGAGAGAAGGGCGGTCCTCTTTTCCTTAAAAAGGAAGATGAAATAGAGTTCTAAATTAGTACTATCCACGGTGTTTGTGTTGCAGTTGCACTGTTGGAGGTTGCAGATCATTCCATCAAGTATACTGCTGAATATCCTGTAATGTTTCTGTTCAGAAATTTCTGCAGTTTCTTTGCCGACAAATTATCCCTGCAGACATTTCTATGCAGAAAATTGAAATCTTTCCGAATACTTGTGTTGCAGCGACTACGTTATCTGCGCTTGCAACACACATACCCTCTAACCAGCAATTTATTTATTTAATCCGAGATGAATGATAATCTGCCGAGCTGAAAGGTTTCTGCTACCGGATACTTGATTTCTTTTTCTTATTTTTCCAAATCTTTTACAAGGCATATAATAGAACAGTCATTTAGGTAGTAATTATTTTGTTTTTCTTTTTTCATGTCTAAATAAACACATTTTTTATGCTTGATTATCACAACTTCAAAACGAAGTTGTCATTTGAATTTATAGACTTCCATTAAACAGCATTTGTGTAAAAAAAAAGACAAAACTTCAAAAGGAAGTTATCATTTGAATTTATAGAATTCCATTTAACAGTATTTGAGTAAAAAAAGGTCACTGCTACAAAAAGAATATTTCATTTGAATTTATAGACTTCCATTTAACAGCATTTGTGTAAAAAAAAAAGTCACAACTTCAAAAACAAGTCATCATTTAAATTTATAGACTTCCATTAAACAGCATTTGTGTAAGAAAAGTCACACCTTCGAAAGGAAGTTATCATTTGAATTTATAAACTCCCATTTAACAGCATTTGTGTAAAAAAAATCACAACTTCAAAAGGAAGTTATAATTTGAATTTATAGACTCCCATTTAACAGCATTTGTGTAAAAAAAGTCACAACTTCAAAAACAAGTCATCATTTAAATTTATAGACTTCCGTTCAACAGCATTTGTGTAAAAAAAAGGCACGACTTTAAAAGGAAGTTATCATTTGAATTTATAGACTCCCATTTAACAGCATTTGTGTAAAAAAAGTCACAACTTCAAAAGGAAGTTATCATTTAAATTTATACACTTCCATTTAACAGCATTTATGCAAAAAAGTCGCATCTTCAAAAGGAAGTAATCATTGTGAATAGATTGACTTTCATTAAACAGAATTTGTGTAAGAAAAAGTCGCAACTTCAAAAACAAGTTATTATTTGAATTTATAGACTTCCATTTAATAGCATTAGTATGGGCCTTTTTTCAAATACTTTCCAGTTAACTCTGTACGTTGATGTCTTCCTTCCAATAGACATCAACGGTTATGCCCATGAGGAGGATAAGATGAAAAAAAAACATTAATGTGATTAAAGACGAAAGCGCCAAATCTTTTATAAGGTATATAATAGAACATTCATTTAAACACTAATTATTTTGCTTTTAATCTTTTTTTATGTCTGAAAAAAAACACATTTTTTATGCTTGATTTTGTAGGAAAAAGTCAAAACTTCAAAAAGAAGTTATAATTTGAATTTATAGACTTCCATTTAATAATATTTGTATGAGTCTTTTTTCAAATATTTCTCACTCATCTCTGTACGTTGATATCTAATGGAAAGCTGTCTGTTATGATCAAAGAGGATAAGATGAGAAGAAAAAAAAAACATTAATGTGATTAAAGACGAAGCGGTTGGGGGGAAACAACCTAATCTGCTTGACCCTCTATGAACTTGATGAAGCAACCCTAATGGATTGCAAGGATTTTTCTTCTCTTGGCCAACGAATGTGCTAAACTGACCAACTAGAATAGTTTAAGAGACAAAAATTAAATACATGTAAGAAAATTGTAATCATAAGAAAAGGAAGGGCTTAAAATTTTGAGAAAGTGATTTCGCATTAAGTTGTGTACTGTGGGGGTGCAGAGAAAGGGGGGGGGCACGTGGAAGGAGACATCTATTCGATGAAACCGTAGATTAAATTTTATTAGTTAATTTCACCGAGCATTTATATATGTGTGTGTGCAGCATAAAAGCTTTAAGTAGTCTTTTTATGTTATTTCTTTATCCAAGTCCTCTTTCGTACTTATTATTATTAAAAAAAAAACGTGCCCTCACTGTTTGCAATTCACATCCGTTATTCAGTTTTTCACATCCGTTATTCAGTTTTAAATTAAAGAATGTAATGTTGTTGTTGCGTATGCCTGTTTAGGCAGAGGGGTGAGATTGTTCTTGTTTTCCAGTGGCGCCATCTATGGCCAAAAATTGAACTTCTGCCACACTCATACGTCACACCCGTTTGTAGGACGGACCCATTCAAGCACCCATTCCTTCATCCACAGATCGCAATTTTGACCTGAATCAGAGAACGATCAATCTCCAATCCAGTAGCCCCAGAGGTATTGATTTGTTTTTGAAACATGGAGGACTTTGCGACTCGACAGATTTAACGTGCATCAGTCGCCGTTTACTACACCGCCGGCGGGGTTCGAACCCACGAACTCTCGGACATTGGCTCAGCGCCCGACCGACCAGGCTATCCCGGCCCTAAAAGAATTAATGATAATCATTATAAGTTTTTCCCTTAAGGAAACTTCTCAGAAAGTATTCTAACCTATCGTAATTGTTTTATTATCCCTTATTAGCATGTACTTGTGATTTTTCCCTTTTAAATTCCCTTATGTAAAAGGAATGCTAATGCGCAGTGTGATGTTCTCTCTCTTAAATAAAAAACGAAGTGCTTTTAACCGGCCTATACCTGCTTCGGATTCCTAGCTCGACCAGACTGACATCGTCTCATGTATATGTATATATATACTTGTATGTTGTAATTAAAAATTTATTTAACTAAATTTATATTTCTACCGTGTGCAATTCCAATTCGAGAAAATCTGTGATTAAAAATCTTCTAATATTTAATAATATGAATAAATATTTAATAATTTTTTTTAAATAATACATTTTATTTCTTTAAATGTTATTAATTCCTCACAATTTTAACCTTGTTCCTTCCTTCCTCAATGGCACGACAGCCCCGGGTGGGCCCTGGCCTTCTCAATCAACTTCCTCCAGACCTGCCTCTGCCTGGCAGTTGTCCTCCAGTTCAAGACTTTTAAGACCGAAATGTCTCTTTCCACGCAGTCGGCCCATCTCAGCTTTGGTCGACCTCTGGGCCTTGATCCGATGGGCTGAGCCGAAAAGATTATGTTTGTCGAACGCTCCCTGTTCATTCGAATGATGTGACCAGCCCATTTAATTCTTTGAATTTTTACATACTTGACAACATCAGGCTCTCTAAGGGCCCGATAGAGTTCTGAGTTTGAACGTCTGTACCAAGTACCATCAACTTGTTTGCCCCCAAAAATGGATCTTAGGATCCGACGTTCGAAGATTCCCAAGGAATTCTCATCTTTCTGTGTTGTTGTCCAAGTTTCTGAGGCATATGTTAGGATAGGTCTGATTAAGCATTTATAAATTAACAGTTTAGTATCTCTTTTTAGTAGGTTTGATTTTAAATATTTTTTTAATCCATAGAAACATTTACTTGCACTATTGATTCTTCTTTGTATTTCGGGTGCGATATTGCCATTAACGTTGACTTCAGAACCAAGATAAACAAAACTGTTTACTTTTTCAAACTTGTATTCACCAATTTGCAAGTGAGTTGTAGAATCAGTTATTTTGGTGCATTGCATGTACTTGGTTTTCTCCTGGTTAATAGTGAGATGCATTTTTTCTGCCTCTTTTTCCATGGATAGAAAGGCTTGCTTTAAGTCAGATTGTGTTCGAGCTATGATGTCAATGTCATCGGCAAAAGCGAAAATTTGGACAGACTTATGAAAGATATGTCCTCTGGTATTGATTCCTGAATCTCTGATAATTTTTTCTAATGCCAAATTGAAGAGTAGGCATGCCAAAGCATCGCCTTGCCTTACACCATTTTTTACCTCCATTGGTTCCGAGAAGTCATTTTGGATTTTAACTTTCTGCATGGTCTTACACAGTGTAAGTGTGGTGAGTCGTACAAGCTTGTCCGGGATATTGAATTCTCGCATAGCTTCAATGAGTCGCTTCCGGTTTACACTGTCGTAAGCAGTTTTGAAATCCACAAATAGGTGGTGGGTACCAATTCCAAATTCCCTGGTCTTTTCCAGAATCTGTCTTATGCAAAATATTTGGTCAGTTGTAGACCTGCCCTTCCTAAAACCGCGCTGGTATTCACCAATGATGTTTTCTACATAGGGGCTAAGTCTGTTAAATAGAATTTTTGAAAAGACTTTATATGCAGTGCAGATCATGCTGATACCCCGGTAGTTTGAACATTCAAGAATGTCTCCTTTTTTGTGTATAAGACAAACAGTGCTGTGTTTCCATTCTTCCGGGAGTATCTCTTTTTCCCATACTGATGTTAAAATATTATGTATGGCCTTTAACCCATCTGGTCCTGAGCATTTGATGAATTCTGGTGATATCAAATCTGGGCCAGGAGCCTTGTTGTTCTTAAGTTTTTGAACTGCTTCTTCAACCTCGATCATTGAAGGAGGTACAATACACTCTTGGTTAACGTTTGGTGAACAGGACTCTGTCTGAACGCACTCTACATTAAGTAGGTTGTCGAAGTGTTCATTCCACCTATTGAGGATGTCGGTTTTATCGCTTAAAATATCTCCATCTTTATTTCTGCAAAGGTTAGTTCTAGGTTTGAACTCCTGACTATCAAAGTTAATGCCACGAAAGAAAGCTCTGCTCTCATTAGACCCTCGGAGATGTTCGACATTCTTAAAGAGGTCTTCGTGAAAAAACTTTTTCTTCAACCTATGAACTTTCTTTTCTTCTCTTCTTGCAGTTTTGTATTTCTCTACTGATGCTCTCGAGTGTTTTTTACTGAGCATCATATTATATGCATCGTTTTTTCTTTGGGTCGCGTTGCGACATTCTGTATCAAACCAATCCTTCTTTTCAGCTCTTTTTATTTTGCTTATTACATTATCACATGTGTCCAATAGGGCTTCTTTGAAAGAAGTCCACTTTCCATCTATGCAATCAATATTTTCGATTGCTTTTTCATCAAGCTTCATAGTTAGTTGTGACTAAAAGTCATCCCTGACTCTAGGGGTCTTTAATTGTTCGCAGTCAAATTTCTCAAGACGTTTCCCATGACATTTACGTGCATTAGATAGTTTGGCCTTGATCCAGCTCATTACCATGTAATGGTCTGAGTCAAAGTTGGCCCCACGATAGGTTCTAATATCTTGTATGTCCGTCATATGTCTAGAGTCTATCAATATATGGTCAATCTGGTTGGAGGTATTTCCATCTGGTGATCTCCAAGTCGTTTGGTGAATTCTCTTGTGTTGGAAAAAGGTGCTGGATATGACCATGCTATGTTCTGCAGAGAAGTGAATGAGCCTCTGTCCATTGTCATTTGTTGCTTCGTGCAGGCTGTATTTTCCAATAGTGGGCCTGTGCTCAGCTTCCTTTCCAATTTTAGCATTTAAGTCACCCAAAATAATTTTGATGTCGTTTTGTGGACAGGAGTTATATAGAGAATGCAGGTTCTCATAGAAAAGTTTTTTCTCGTCTTCATCCTTGTCTTCAGTAGGTGCGTGGGCAATTATAAGACTGTAATTAAAGAATTTTCCTCTTAGCCTAATTTTACATAACCTTTAAGACTTTGGCACGAAATCCATGACAAGATGCCGAATTTGTTTGCCCACGACAAAATTTCAACCTTGTTAATATTGAAATTTTATAACTAAAATTTAACTTTGTTAATTTTATTATATTTTATAACCGTCGTTGAACAGCCGATCCAATTTTTGGATTTACAACTACAAATGTTCAACAACGTAGCCTTGTAATTTTGAGCCCAATCCAGAAGACAAAGGAACTCTTGAATCAAGTATAGGAAAAATTTGACTTCGTGAAGGGCTTTTTGATGGAACTAATCCTCATTTGCTTTATATGGAGAGGAAGACCACGAGAACCTCCCACGGTCAGCCTGACGAAAAGGGGACTCTAACCCATGATCCGTGTACTATGGAGGATATTTCGCATCAGCACTGTGATCGGTGCAAGCCGGATGCGGAATTCGTATCGACCAGCCATCGCTGGGATTCGAATCCGGCTCACCTCATTGGAAGGTGAACTCTCTATCCCTTGAGCCATCGCGACTCAAACTTATTAATTATAAACTTTAAATTATCCAGTATAATATTATTACCTTTCGCACATCCAGATTCGGGACAATTCAAGATAACTAATAAATGAAACGCGCTTCTGTGCTTCAATTAAAACGCTCTATAAGTTGATCCCTTCAACCTTTATTTACGCTTCTATTTTCATATTTTGTAATCTGGTAAACTTTTTACGAAAACATTTTAAATCATTTTTGAAAGCTGTGTCAGTATATTTGAATTCGCTTTGTATATTACATTACGAGTTTTATTCTGTATTTTCTTGAATTTTTATTTTCTATTTTTTGCTTGATTGTTTTATTTTGCATTTTTAGTTTTATTTTTGCATTTTTCACTTAATACTTTCTATTTTAGTTTCAATTTTTTGGTGCTCCTCATACTATTGTATTGATATATTTTTCTTTGGACATATTAATACAATATTAGAAAGCATTATTTTTTCGGATATAATCGTGTGAGTTGAAGACGAGATTATATCTCTTTTCTTTATTTTATTTTCCTTTTTTTTTAAATTTCAAAATTTTTTTAACATTTTTAAATATTTTTTAAAAACATGTTTTTATGATTTTTTTCTTCTCTTTCAAAAAATTTCAACATCTTTTTCCATGTTTCCTTTATACTTTTAACTTATTTTATGAGTTCTATGCACTTGCAACTTATGCACAGTAAATAAAACTTATTATTTTTTTTTTTAATTTTCTCCGTTAATCTCTCTTTTCTTAAATCCTCTTTGTCTTTATTATGTTAAGATATAGTATGCCACCGTGAATGGCCGAAATTAAGAAAATGTCGACTTTCGCCAGTGAATGTCAACAATCACAATGTCAACAATTGGTGAATGTCCGAAATATTTGTCAGATCAGATTTGATATTAATTTATTCGTTGATATTATTATATTTATTCGATATTTTAACATCTGCTGAGGATAGATTAGGAGAAACATCCGTGTTCGGAGTACCGGTTAAATGCATACTGGGTAGTGGCACTTGACCTTAAAATCGGTTGAAAACTCATGAGGATTTAAATCATGAAGTTGCAGTGTTTACACAACTTGTCTACTGCAAATGGTGCACCTATAAATTAAGACAAACCATACAGAAATCGGTAAAAAAAACTCGTGAGGATTTAAATCGTGAAGTTGCAGTGTTTACGCAGCTTGTCTACTGCAAATGGTGCACCTGTAAATTAAAACAAACTATACAGAAGTCGGTAAAAAAAACTCATGAGGATTTAAATCATGAAGCTGCAATGTTTACACAACTTGTTTACTGCAAATGGTGCACCTATAAATTAAAACAAACTATACAGAAATCGGTAAAAAAAACTCATGAGGATTTAAATCATGAAGTTGCAGTGTTTACGCAACTTGTCTACTGCAAATGGTGCACCTATAAAATAAAACGAAAACCTATTTTAACACGATACAATCATTTAAATAAGTTGTTATCCTTTTAGATATTTTTTTAAAATATTTTCTATAGTCTGTTCGCTTTTTTGATGTCAAAGAAAAATTTCTAAAATTCATTGCGTGGTCAATCATTCTTTGGTCAGGATCTTGATCTGTGGGTTAGCAGCCACTACGAAATCTCGACTACATTTTCATTTTATCTCTAATGTCAATTGTAATTCCCTCAAAAACTTGATTAAAGAGACGGCATTCAAAAGAGAAATAAATATAAAAGCTAACCTCACAAAAAAAAATGAAATCGGGAAAAAGATTTATTTTCCCCTGACCACACAAGTATTTTCACATAAAATATCGCCATGAATAAAATATGGAAACGTAAAAGCCACTCTCCCTCAAATAAAATAAAAAAATAGAAAAATAACACTTTCATAAAATTCCCTTGCATTTTTCAATGCCGTAAACTTTTAGTAGAGGTGGAAATATTTCTAATGAAATATCTCGATACGGGGAGGAAAAAAAAGCTTTTATTCGTAGATTTTTTTTTTAAGAACATCCTTGCACCCCTTTCAACATGTGTTAAACGTGTTTTTTCGTTAGTAGATTTCTGCAAAGGCATTAAAAGAACTTTTTATCTTTACCAAGAGTTCAAACTATTCATAAAAAAATAAATAACCAAAATGAACACACGAAATTAAGACAAATAAAAATAACTTGCGTCACTTTCGTCATCTCTGTATATTTAATCAAATCCTAGAATTTTTTTACTTAGATGAGAGATATTGATGTAGTATTGAATTGATAACTTTTTTAAAAAAAAAAAAGTTGTATTCTATTTAATTGTTAAAAATATACGGAACCTTATGAAATAGGTCCCGCAGTGAGCTGATCGTAAAGACACGGTTCCCGGTAGAACACCGAAGTCAGGCATCACTGACTGTGGTCAGCAAGCTGGTGGGTGACCACTTTGATCAGCCACATGACCGAGGGTGCGCGGTATCGGTTCTCGTTAAACTGTTCTACCGTAAAGTGCTCGACTTCGCACGCAGATCAACGGGCTAACAAAGTAGGGGAGCCATCCCTCCCACTGCAGAGGATTAAAATTTGAGATGGCATAACTTTGGATCATCCTCAGGGATGCTTCCCAGATCGTCGCCAATAGCCCATTGTGCAGCTCTAGTGCGACGTAAATAAAGTACCTACGTACCTTATGAAATAATGTTAAATTAATTTATGTAAATCAAGTAACCTAATTTACTTAAAACAAATTACAAGAAAAATTTAATTTTAACTCTTTACCTTACTTGAACCTATGCATTTGTAGTAACTGCAAATATACAAATAGGTCTGCAGTCAGTGTGCAAATAAGTAATCACAGTGCTCAAAAAAAAGATATCACCCTGGATAACTTTCGTTCCTAATGATCAGATTTTCACGTACTAAGTATTCATGGAGATGACCTCAAATATGCTAACTATTTAGTGCTAACAATTAATTAAATTTCGAAAATTGACACAAAAACATACTTTCTCTGAAAGTTTTTTTTTTTTTTTTTNTCTTTTTTTTTTTTTTTTTTACATTTTTAGAGTCTTAACCTTAAAAATAATTATTTATTATTTTTTATTATTTAATTTAATTCTGGATGAAAAAAAATTTGAATTATGAGGTATAAATTTTTTATACCATATTATTCCACATATTTTTCTGCTGAAAAAGTTTCAACTGTTTTTATTTCTGTAGAAGCCGAGAGAAATTAAAGTCCACTATTTTTAAAAAAATAATTTGGTGACAATGAAGAATTTTTTAAATGGGGTGATTAATATTTAAATGTGGTTAACTTACGAGGAACTACACTTTAAGGAGAAAAATTAGATGTTAAATCTTTCAATACTTCTGTGTCCTTCATCACAAATGGAGTGAAACACAGTGGTATTGAAACAGTTATAATTTTCGTGAGTAGTAATAATGTTCGTATACAAGTCTTTTTTCCATCATCAATTAAAAAATGGTAAAATATATTCAAAATTATTTATACTTGTAAAATAAAGAGTGTGTGTGTCTGTATACCGTATTGTGGATAAACGGTAGACTATAAGAATACAAAATTCAACATGAAGCTGAATGAGTACCATTACAAACTTTTTACGAAGCCCAATTTTCAATTTTAATTAGATTTTTAAATTCGGAATCATTTATGAATAAAGCATAGACGATTCAGATTTGTCAAATATTTTAAAGACAACACCAGTGGTGCTTGTTAGCTTATAACTTTAATCAAAAACGTTCTTTTTTGCACGTTATGCAATACTTAAATATATTTTATTTGTTATGCCAGGTTATCCGAAAGATCAACGTGATCGTGCTAGCACAAGAAAACGTCATCAAATTAATATTTCTAAGGTTATCTGAAACCACGTGTTAATTTTGTTCATACTTATGCTCAAGGAACGACTAAGCCTAATTCGGACCCGGGCAAAATCTTCTTTGGGGACCCCCTCTGCTTCAGTAATGAAGAATCGAACCTTATCACCTTATTATAGTTAAAAAGAAAATTGACTAGAAAATAAAATAGCTATAAAGTCCCTCCCCCCTTAGAAAAAACAAGCATCCCAAGCAAACAAACTTATATACTTAACTTATATACATAAACATCTTTTAGAGCTTATTTTTATGATGTAAATTTAAATGCAAACTTAAACAAAAAACATAATCCTTTATTTAATTAAAATAGCTTTATCATTCAAAATTGGTAAATTTGCTTTTACACAAAATTTTATCTGTTGGGATCATTTTTATAGATGCTAAATTTTATTCAATGATCGATCTTTTCATGATGCCAACATAAGTGGCATTTCCGATCCAAGAAAATGACACTGACTAAAATTAAAATAATTTGCAAAAAATCATGTGCCTTCGATGACAATTTTGAAGTTAATGGACGTTACCTCTAAGAACCAACCTCCATTCTCGACCATCGAACGGAGAGTGGGTCTTTCCTGAGAGGTTTCATTCCATAACTTATTCTCGCATTTCATAAAGTATAAGAAAACGTTAAAAATGAGACTTCAATCGGATCAGAAAAATATCCCTTAGTAGCCTCACTGCGAAAATATTTTGTTTAATAAACAAACATATTTTTAGTAATATATTCGCACTAATTTTTTTCAAGCAATTGTTATTTATCATGTCAATTTTGTGTTAAATTCTTTGCACGATAACTACAGTTTTGTTCTTAAAAAATATTTACCTCCATATCTAAAATGGTGGTAACTGTACACCAACATTTTTTACAGTGCGGCTGTAATGAAAACTTATGAACAAGGAGTGATAATTGTTATGTAAATAGAAAGAAGCCGTATTTGTTTCGGGCTAAATTAAAAAGAATCAGTTGGAAAATGTATCTTTGTGTGCTAACAATAAAGTGTTTGTAACACTAGAAGTAATCGCAAAAGCCTAAAAGAACAACAGACATCACAATCAATCTCACCTCCTCCAAAACCGTTTCTTTCCCACTGAGAATGATTATACCAGCTGTTTCAGAAAACGATGCTGATCTAATTATAACTTTCCGCTGTTAAATGATAAGACAGATAACTGGAACCATCCATTGAGAGGAACATCATAATTTTGTTCATTCAAGAGTCAATGTAAATGGGCAGGCTAATTTTATTTTTACTTTAATGAAAGTCAAATTGTCAATGAACAGATTAAAATTAGTTTTTAAATTTATAATTGTTTTTCTTTTCTAAATTGTTCTACACTGAGGCTTTGCGTCTAGCGCGGATGAGCAGCAGACGATCTTCGAGATATCCGATTCTATCTACTCCATGGTAAACGATACATTAATCGTCTGGGAAATAAAATCTCCCCACCTCACCCCTTTCCCCGTTCGACGGTGGGAAAAAGCTGAGGTGTCGGCGGCCAGTAGGAGGGATGATCCTTTCCAGGTTCTTACAACTCGTCGGGAAGAGTGAGTGAGCGAGAAAAAGTGAACAATTTTTATTGTCTGGGGAGTAAAGCGTTGCAAAATTTAATAAATTTGGCTTGGGGAAACCATTTATCACCGGGCGCAGAAAGTGGAAGGGCTCAAGGAGGTTACAGTCTATCGCACCCCCCACTCCACGTGACTGATGGTTTCCATCAAATCCTCTCAGCCATCCATTACGAAGTTCAAATTTTTTTTTTCTTTTTCTTTTTTTTAAAGTGCAAAAGAAGAGAAAGGTGTCGCTGTGAATGCAGTCAGCTCTAAAAGTAAATTTTACTTTTCCCTCTTTTTCATCATTCATTTGGCGATAAATAAATGTTTTAAATTACATAAGCACTTTATGGCAGAGCAAGATTCGTAATTTCCATCGTATAAATATTTTTTGAATCCCTGTAAACAATGAACAGATGGGTTTATTGCTCTTGAGGACGAATGTGCCCCCTTGAAATATAGTGTAGGACTTAAAAGAGGAACATTTTAGGTCACATCTAAATGTAAATTCAACAGCACGTGACAATTTAAATTTTACATTGAATATGATTTTGGAACAAAACATAATGTTTTAAGATTACGTAACTGGATGAATTTTCTCCTAATTCGGTTTAAAATTTAACAGTATATGTCACTAAGACACCCGGTGGCTGAGCGGTAGCGCTATCGTGCCAAGGGTCCCTGGTTCGATCCTTGGGCCGGGCAAGGTTGACTCAGTCTTTCATCCCTTCAGTGGGTCGATGAAGTGAATACCAAGCATGCTTGGGAGCTAAACACTGAGGGTTCCGCGTTGGGCTGACCACCCATCAGGAACATCTGCTCTTGCACCTCAGAGCCCAAAATTCAAGAAAGCTGATATGTGCACAGTAGGCCTTGGCCCTCTATGGGCTGTCACGCTACTGAGTTTAGCTTAATATGTCACTAATGTAGTTTCTATTACATTTCTATGTTTTTGATTGAATGATAGAATGTTTTTGATTCTCTGAGGACATTTTTTATTCAATATATCGCCAATTTGTTAAAAATACAGTGAAGCCTCTTGGGAGCGATAACTCTCTTTTCCACAGTAAAATGGTCATTGATAAAAGTTGGTCGTTCTTAGAGGTTACCTCCTGTGACTTCAAAATTTTTATCAAAGTTACATGATTATCCATGAAAATTATCCATTGCTTTGAAAATTGCAATTTCTTTAAATTGCGGAGCTTTACATTTATTCAGCTGCCACTATTGGCGAGACATGTCTGTTGTTGCTAAAAAAGTATGGTTTGAATTAAATTAAGGTTCTAAATGTGATTAGGCTTCAAATGATGTCTGATTTAGAAAGGCTCAGTCAGGAGACAGTTGTCCTCCACTAGCTATGCAACTGACAATGAAATAAGTTTAATCAGAAATTCTAATCTGAGAGGCCGAGAAGAAAAAATGGAAATAAAAATTATGAAAATCAAGTTCTTTTTAATAATTATTATTAATGAAACTGGAATGCTAGAACCTCTTTTAAGCTATACGCTAAAAGCAAACTGATTTTTGATGATTTTAATCCAATTTTTGCTGCTTGCTATCTTAAAAAAGGATTGGCTCTATGAAAACACTTGTAAAGTTTTTTTCGCTTCGCTTGTTTTGCTGTAAATGTTGGATTGGTTTGTTACTCCTCTGACTACATTAAATTAACAGACTTAAGTTTCGGTCGTGTGTTGGCAACAGATATTTTCTTTTCTGATAGCGTTAGTGACGTCATTCGTGCATATCATAGCGGAATCTCTATATAATAGAGCCCCTGAATTAGAGAGGCTGACTTAGCAGCCATTTCGAAGCAAACACTTTTCCTCCAATAATGAAGGCATACTAGATTTAGCAACTTATTGCTACAAACAACATTAACCTCAACTGTAGGATAATCACTAAAGAATAGCGTGTATCGATTAACATTGTTATTTGGAAACTTTATTGATTATGAGCCAAATAAGAAATGACATTTTTAAAAAATATATCATATATTATTCATTGCTATATAGAAATAGTACACATTTTTGATTCTTTAATAATAGAAAAATTAAAAAAAACTTAGAAAATGGAGAGGAATTAATACATTTATTCCTCTCCGCCTTCACTTATACACTCCATTTTTACACCATACACTTATTTAAAAGAATAGACGAAAAAGAGCATTCAACAACAAATTCTATCAGCTTAATATTGTTTATATACTACATATATAAGTAAGTAAATCTAATAGATTTTAAATAAATGAGCATTTACCTCGCATGAGCGAGCTGCACTTCCAGGCTGCCAGCTGTATCTTCCTCAATTTATTATCAATTTCTTTTTTTCTTTTCAAATTCGAAGGAAATCTGACCATTCGTAATGCTTTTTTTGAACTGTTTGTACGATTTACCGCTGCACAACCACTCATATCAATAATTTTAGGTATCCAAATAGCCTTCAAATTCTCACGCTAATACTAACATAACGTAACTTGCAAACTTGTCCGCTCCATAACGGCGGATAGATCAGCCCTCATAGTATAGGAGCCTTAGTATATAAGACATACATTGTTGAAATCAGATGTCACTTCACTATGTTGTTGTTTCGCATCTTGTTAAGTTTTGTTTTAATAACTGCTGTTGTACAGCTGACCCAATATTTTGGGTTCATGACAGCTAATGTTCAACTCCGTATCCTTGTAATTTTGAACTCAATCCAGAAGACAAGGGAACTCCTGGATCAAGCATTGGGAAGCAAATTTGTCTTCATGGAGGACTTTTTGAAGGAACTAACCCGTATTTGCGTTATACAGAGTGAGAAACCACGAAAACCTCCCACGGTTAGCCTGACGACAAGAGGACTCTAACCCATGATCCGTATACCACTGAGCATATTTTACGTCAGCACTGTGGTCTTTCCAGGCCGGATTCGGAATTCATATCAACCAGCCATCGCTGAGATTCGAACCCGGGTCACCTCATTGGAAGGCAAGCGCTCAATCACCTGAGCCATCGCGGCTCATCTTGCTAAGTTTTTATGAGAGATAAAAAAAATTATTTTAGTATTGAGGTAACTGTCAAATTATGAAGTTTATCTTTATAGACAGGCACTGTAACTGTTCCACGGTTTTTAGCTCCCATATCTGTCACTTTACCCATATATTTTAGCAGTTACGAATAAATTAAGACCTATATTTATTTAATTTGGTTATGAATTTTTGTTTTTCTTTTTCTCTCACAACGTACACTGCTTGTTAAAATGAATGAATTTATCTTCTTTTATAAATCGTAGAAGTATATATTACTGAGGGAAAGGATTTGTTTTTTTAACTTCTTTTTAACTTATTTGGAATCAAATCATATTTAAGATTCTTATCGCTTAAAAAGTATTTCACAACAAATTCCTAAATTTATTTAATGGAAATCGCTTTATAAGGCGAGATGAATAAACCTAAATATACATACCAAGCATCTTTAAAATCAACATTTTTAAAGTCGATCTCTCGCATCACTTCTCACCCCCGCCCCCCAAATATGTATAGAACGAAGTATTTTTTTCCAAAATCACCCCTCAAGCCAAATTCAATATATATATTTTTTATTATATTTTTTTTCAGCAGGGAAAGTGAAGAGCGCAAAAGAAAATGTGTCTGTGCCCCCGATTATGAAATGGGTGCGGGGAAGGGGGGCAGAGATTCTTGAGATTTTATAGAGATCATAGGAAATGGAGCAGCTTCTGGTTCTATTTTGTTTTCCATGTCTTCGACTTCCTTCCATTTTATTCTGCCATGCCACTGTCGGAAAAAATTCTATTTTTATTTCGAGTTTCGATCGTGGGGACATTTGCAAAATAAACAAATAATTTTGAATTTTAATAGAAAGTTTAGAAATTCAAAATTATTTTGTGCCCAATTAACAGATTTTAGTAATCCTGTAGCGTTTCGAGAAATTATTATGTTCAGTGCGCAAAATAAAAAGAGAAAGCCTTAATAATTTCTTATGGGATTTACACATGCTATCTAGACGAGCAAGCCTTAAATATGCTAATTAGTTTGTTCAGGTGATATTAAGTTACGAAATAAAACACAAAAACGTACTTTTCCTGAGTAAACAGGTTTCATCAGATTTAAATCCTTTTCTTTAATATATGGAAGGTAACAGCAATCAACTAGGGAATATTGGCCCAAAAGTTTGGTCAGAACAGCAGTCACCTAGGGTATAATGGCTCAAAAGTTTGGTCAGATCAGCAGTCACCTAGGGTATAATGGCCCAAAAGTTTGGTCAGAACAGCTGTCACCTAAGGTATAATGGCTCAAAAGTTTGGTCAGATCAGCAGTCACCTAGGGAATAATGGCCCAAAATTTTGATCAGAACAGCAGTCACCTAAGGAGTAATGGCCCAAAAATTTGGTCAGATCAGCAGTCACCTAGGGAATAATAGCCCAAAATTTTGGTCAGAACAGCAGTCGAAAGTTTGTACCCCCTAATGTTTTTCACTTTTTGCATATTTTGTAGTATATATAGAATAATGAAATAATTTTGTGAAGCATTTTATCCGAAGAAATGCAATAAATTCAATTTAATAATGACCAAAACGTAATTTTAAGTGAATATGAAAAGTTCTTAAAAATTGATAATTTGAACCTGAGAAATTGATAATTAAACCTACTTGAAAGAGAATTTTCCTTACATTTTTGAGGCTTGTATCTGATTTCGTTACTTAAAAAATCGTTTTTAAAAAACTTTTAGACCCTTATTTGTTCCCAGAATGTAGCTATCCTATCTTATACGATTTATTACACAGACTATGCAACTAAGTTAAATCTATTTGAAATGTGCTCTAGTGTAAAATCGTCAGAATTTCTACCAATTATTAAAATCCTCAAAACTAATTTCTCTTTAAAAGAAAAAACTTTTAGTTAGTAAATAAAATTATATGAAAAAAAATCTAAATTGAAATGAATGACATGCAACAGAAAAACTTGCAGAAACTAAACACTAATTAAGCTTTTAAAAGACAACATGTATGACAGCACGTCTCCTGCGTATTCTTTCAATGTAACGCACTTCATAACTGTCATCAAAGCTTTCTTCTGCTTTTTGAGAACGCTTTTATTGATTTTAATATAAAAAGGGTAGCAGCACGGCTAGAACTTATTTTTCAATGAATAAAATTTTTATTATGGAACATGCATAAGTATAATTAAAACATGATATGGAACAATTTGTTGGTTGAGGTGAACAATTCGCTTTTACGCTTTCCATTCTTTCCAACTTATAGCTCGGTTTGTTTCAACCTTTCGTTGCGCACTTGCAAGAAGAGTTTTCATGCAAAAATTTGTAAGCACTTGCATTGTGGCGTAATTACCGCTACTATTATTAAACATCAATTCTTTAGTATATAAGATATGCTAAAAGCCTGTTTACACGGTCCAAGTTCTTGAATCCGAGAAATCGGAGGAACTTCTCTGTCCAAGAAATTGGATGATTCGTCGACACTTTCCGTATTCTTGAATGTCACCGATTGGTTGGAAGAAAAACTTACGCATGTGCATTTTTCAATTTCAACATTATAAAATCATACTTACCTAAGTTTAAAATAACTAAATAAATTCATAATAACGCAAATAACCCGTAACAGAACAATTTATTTGGACTAAAATATATGAAAACAGACAACAAACTATCATAATCTGATGCCTGCTTGCTGACGTCACAAAACCTAAGGCGCTGATTGGTTATGGGAGGAAAAACTTGGATGGGAAGTAGAACAGGCTCTACTATCGTCCAAGGACTTGGACCAAGTACTTGGATGATCGTTTACACGATCCAAGCTCAAAGCAAAACAAGTTTCCATCAATATCAATCAATCTTCGTCCAAGAACTTGAATCGTCTAAACAGGCCTTAACTCTATTGAATCTCGGGGTATCTTTTGATAGATGAAGGTTTACATTGTCGATATGAATTCGCTTACATCAAAAAGTATCACCCATTTCGATGGACGGTCCACATTGAACAGTTGACTTGCTATTTGTGACTCAGTCATCGTCCTCCTCGCGCTGCTGTTTCTCAGTCTCATTTACACACAACGGAATTCAGCACACACTCGACTGCTAATAGCAACACAGGAGAGACGACACGCACAACTATGAACTTAATACAGCTCTCACGACAAACGCTTAAAAACTCGGTGGCCTTAATACAGCTCTAACCACAAGCTTTCAAAATTCGATGAACATTACACAGCACTCCCGGTCTCTCACGAATACCGTAACCAGTAGAATCCGTTCATTGAATTCTATCCCTGATAAAATTCTGGTGGGGGAGTTACTACCACTGCAATTGTTAAATATCAATTCACTAGTATATAAGACATGCTAACTCGATTTAATCTTGAGATACCTTATATGAAGGTGAAGCTTTACATGAAGGTTAGCATGGTCAATTTCTACTCTACCCACACGTTTACATTTTCATGCTTATGACAACTCGCATGGGTTATATTTCAATTCTTTAAATAAATAATCCAAAGAAACTAATAAGCGGTAAGAGATTACCTGATTAAAAACTTCATTCAATTTTAATATGTACAAATATGAAGAAAAAAAACAGCCGACAAGTTTCAGGTGCTTCAAAAATGGACACACATTCTCAGGACTTGCCAGGCGTGAATGTAAAGAAACAAAAATTATTTGAAACATAAAAGGTAAATTTGCGAACGAAATTTCGAAAAATAAAGGTGGTAAAAAAAAACTGGAAAAGCAGCAGAAGTCGAGAGAAAAATTATGAAAAACAGAATGGAAGAACAGATGAAGAGCAAGAAAAATCACAATGGCTGAACGGGAGTCGTGATGGCTCAGGAGATAGAGCGTTCGCCTTCCAATGGGGTGAACCGGAGTTCAATCCCAACGATGGCTGGTCGATAGGAATTTCGCAACCGCCTTGCACCGACCATAGTGCTGACATAAAGAATTCTCAGCGAAAGACGGATCATGGGTTAGAGTCCCGTCAGGCTAACCGTGGGAGATTTTCGTGGTCTTTCTCTCCATGTAACGCAAATGTGGGTTAACTCCACCAAAAAGTCCTCCACAATGGCAAATTTCTCCCAATATTCGATCCAGGAGTTCCCTTGTCTTCTGGATTGGGTTCAAAATTACAAGGCTACGGAGTTGAACATTAGTAGTCGTAAACCCATTAAATTGGGTCGGCTGTTCTACGACGGTTGTAAAATAAAATAAAATGGCTGAGTGGCATATCAGGGGGAAATGCATTTCCACGCATTATGGAGAGATGGGTAAGAGTAATGTTGTTAACAAGAGAATTAGCATTCCAATGAAGAAATTAGCATTCAATGAATTCCAGGGCATCAAGATGAGCTGGATTGGAAATAATATTAACATTGTCCAAGATTTCAACAATTTGAAGCAATTGAATATTTTTGATAACGGGCATATCTATCACTTTTTCTTAAGACTAAATTTTGAAGCGCGTTTAGTTTGACCGATGTAGCTGTATCGCGCTGATAAGGAATGTTGTAAATGCCCCAGCGATTATAAGAACTAATAATATCTTTAAGACTTAAATTCGATTTAGTAGCAGGCCTAAAAATGTCTTGAAAACCTAATACGGTAGAGAGTAATTAGCAATTTTATAACAAATGGGAGAAAAAACGGTACGATAACAAGTTCTATGTAAGGATTAGAAAAAGTGGGGCTTTCGGGTCTAATGAGTTTAACAAGAGCTGAATCAACTGTAAAAGGGTTAAATCTACTGATAGTAGCAAGCGAGTAGTGAAAGTAAAGTTCGATGTTTAAAAAAATAAGAGTCAGAGCAAAAAAGTTTGTTACACTGAAAACGAAAGTATGAAATACAGACATTTTCGACATTTGGGGTGATTAAAACTAACACGAGGAAGACAAAAGGACAGTAAAATTTTAAAGAGACTGCACTATTTCGATATTATTATTCACCATGTACTATTTCGAAGAAAAATTTTTTAAATTGTCCAAATTCTCATGATGTAAAAGATATGTCGACGATTTGACTTAGTAGACAATGATGCTGATTCTGATGAACTTTTGACTTAGTAGATAATTTCAAGAGTTGCTTTCTCTTGTCAACTCGGTTGACTACAACATTCAATTTACTTTAGACACGGAAATTAATTTTACTCTTTCAGATGTTCTTGTAACTAAATACCTTGATCATTTTTCAAACCTCTGTTAATCGTAAACATTTTGCGTGTTTTTGCCCCTTCATGCTAATTCCAATCACCCTAATTGTCAGCATTGTGATTTTTTTTTGCTTTTCATCTGTTCTTCCATCCTGTTTTTCAAGAATGTAATGTCTGCATTTCATACTTTTGTTTCCCGTTCACTTAACCTTTGCTCTGACTCTTCTTCTTTAAACTCCGAACTTAAATTTATGATTGATTCAGTTCTTGTTAAACTCATTCGACCCAAACGTTCCAATTCTTCTAATCCTTACAGAGAACATGTTTCTTAATCGTTTTTTTTTCTTCTCCCAGTTGTTATAAAATTGCTAATTATTCTCTACCGTTTTAGGTTTTTAAGTCATTTTTAGGCCTAAAAGCATAACCAAATTTAAGTCTCTTAAAGATCCTTGATACGGTGGTGTCTGATTTTCTTACAATTAATAAAAAGAATTGTAAATCAAAGATAAATCGGCAATCGTTATGGAGAAATCTTCAGAAGAAGATATTGGTCCACATTGGGCTGTCTTTCCAACTATGATGACGTTGAATCAAACTTCAATTAAAATCGATTCCCTATATCAGAAGTTATTAAAATTAACTTTTTCTTTAATTTGCACTCTGTATATATAAGCATGTTATTTAAATAATATAAGTAATTTTCGGGAAAATTTTAAATAATTGCCTAAACGAAGCCTTTTAACTTATTTTGAAAGTGCATAGTTGTCAACTTGTTCGGTTTCTTGGAAGTATTTTGCAAAATTTAAGCAACGGAGGCACAGAATATAGAAATAAAATTGAGTATTTTAGTCCATTACTTTGGCAACGATAATTTTATTTAATGAATAATAAATAAATAAAATTACGAATTAAACTAATAGCTTTTAGCTTAATGCATAACGGATCTTCAATAAGAATCATAGTAAAAACAATTAAAAAACTACATTTAAAAATTAGAAGACTTTCATCAAGATCAAAATTTCTATCAACATATTCATTTTCCCCCTTTTACTTTCTACAACGCTTGTTAACGTTATTACTTGCTTTAAACAGCTGATTCCTGTGCGAATAATGGTAGCAGATTTATGGAGTAATCAGATTTATTATGGATTAGGCAGATTTATAGACCCCCATCGTCATGAATCCAAATTTGTCTGCGACCTAAATGGATTATAATAAAAATTCAGCTTATCTGAAACCTAAATGTAGCAAAATTTGGAAATTATGTTTAAATATTTTATGTTGTTTAACATTTAAGTTGAATTTTATGCAATATATTAAAAAATTGTAAACATCCTATCAACCCTGCAATCAAATATCAGGAAAAAAAATTCCTTACTCTTTGCGATATTCGTTTTTTAATTTTTATTAGAAACAAGTTTAGAGATGTTTTCAACAAGAGAGGATTTCTTTATTTGCTTAAAAATAAAACTTGGATTATCTGCAGATGCTTTCCAGGAGAATTTCTGTTTTTTTATACAGGCCCAAAATATCTTGTAGTTCGAAAAAGAGGATGGTAGAGTTTAGAACCAGAAAAACTGTGTTCATACGAATTATCTTGGTTGAAACTAACCCGCAATGGAGTTACGCTGAGTAGAAAATCTACTATGGTTAGCTGGCTCGCTCGATTTAAAAGTTATATACACTGACTGACTTTGAATCGTATTTTGTTTAGCCCGCTAGATCAATTCAATCTTTCTGTGGTCACATATCATATTCATAAGACACTCAAAACCTTTGGCCGCTGTGCGACCACCAGTTTTCATTCTGTAGAAATATAGTTTCATCTTGATAAAACGAAAATGGTGTCCGACCAGTATTCGAGAATATGCTGCTCTTATAGGTGCAATATGGTTGGTTGCATTGTAATGTAGCGTTGTAATGTTCCATCACTATAAAATAGTTCGCATTAATGCTATTAAAGGACACAACCAAAAGGAAACACAAATATACTATTGATAAGAAACAAATATACTTTTGATACGGAACAAGGGTTCTATTCTATTGGAAGCAAAGATACTAGTGGCAGGGAACAATGGTTCTATCGATAAGAAACAGAGGTTCTATCTATAGTAAACAAAGATACTATTCATAAGATACAAAGATATTATTGATAGATAACAAAGATACTATTGTTGGGGGGGAAAAGGTTCTATTGATAATTCTGCATTGCATTTTATTGAATTTTCATTGAAATGCAATGTAGAAATATAATTTCATCTTGATAAAGCAAAAGTGGTGTCCGACCAGTATTCGAGAACGTGCTGCTCTTATAGGTGCAATATGGTTGGATTGTAATGTTGCATTGGTTGGTTGTATTGTAATGTTACAACTTCGCATTAATGCACAACCAAAAGGAAACACAAATATACTTTTGATACGGAGCAAGGGTTCTATTCTATTGGAAGCAAAGATACTAGTGGCAGGGGACAAAGGTTCTATCGATAAGAAACAGAGGTTCTATCTATGGTAAACAAAGATACTATTCATAAAATACAAAGATACTATTTATTAGTTGCAAGGAATTAGATGCATTCATAAGATACAAAGATATTATTGATCGATAACAAAGATACTATTGTTGGGGGAAAAAAGGTTCTATTGATAAAAGGTAAGTCAATCATTAATTTTGAATTTTTTAAAGCATTTAAAACCCTTTAAAGGTTAATAAAAACGGAAATCTACGACAAATTCTGTTTCACCCTCCTCCCTTTCCCATGGTGTTATTTGGTGCATTTCGGATTATTATTCGTTAGGGCGAAATAAATCTTATTGCACAAACTTGACTGAATATTTTCTTTTAGTAATATCCTTTTCTTTTGTCAGCTTGTTTGAGTAAAAACAGTCAGAAGCAATATGCGCCCCGTCCCCTAACAGCAACAGAACACCACCCCCAGACGTCCCCTCCCCTGTTGCTCTCTGCCATGCCAGCTGCTCACTTTACACTATTTATTGAAACGCCCTTTCACTTTTCCTTTCACCGCCCCGGCTCTGCGCCCCTTTCCGAGGTACATTTTTTCTCTCTCCGACATCGAGTGACAGAAGTCATTATAGCCGGGGCGACAGCAGTTTTCCGGTAGATTAAACGGATCTTTAACGTTATTACGACGTCTCCTTCCCCTCTCCACTCTTAACATTGGAATGCGATGAATAAGAACAAAAAATGCACCGGGGCAAAGTGATTTCGATCTTATTTCCCCCGCTCAGATGAGCCCCATCTATGCTCTCTGGGATGTGATTCCACTATTATATGACTCTATTTAATTCCACTGATATAATTATTTTTACTATATAAAGGACACGGTCATATAATGTGGAATGCTATCGTCACAAATCTGGTGACTTTTCTGTTTTCTGTGAACGTAAAGAAACAAACTGAGCTGTAAGATGGTCAAAATTAACAGTGAACTGTCCCAATAAACAAACAATTTATGCTTTTACATTTGTTTTAATTACTACTACTGATATAATAATTTTTACTACATAAAGCACACGATTGTATAATGTGGAATGCTATCGTCACAAATCTGGTGACTTTTTTTGTTCAAACGTAAAGAAACAAACTGAGCTGTAAGATGGCCAAAATTAACAGTTCCTATAAACAAACAATTTATGCTTTTACATTTGTTTTAATTACTACTACTGATATAATTATTTTTACTATATAAAGCACACGATCATATAATGTGGAATGATATCGCCACAAATCTGGTGACTTTTTTTGTTCAAACGTAACGAAACAAACTGATCTGTAAGATGGCCAAAATTAACAGTTCCTATAAACAAACAATTTATGCTTTTACATTTGTTTTAATTACTACTACTGATATAATTATTTTTACTATATAAAGCACACGATCATATAATGTGGAATGATATCGCCACAAATCTGGTGACTTTTTTTGTTCAAAC
>NC_092205.1:89660737-89744865 GCF_043381705.1 Parasteatoda tepidariorum | reverse complement strand
AATTCATGAAATAAAGTAATATTGTCTCACAGTATTTTTATAACAGTAAGTTCTAAATTTGTCCGGAGGGGATTCTCCGGTAGAAATAGCGCAATCGATAAGTGTGTGGGAACATTTTTCTAGAAAAGACTTTATACAACTTCTAATAACAGCAAAATTATTTCTTATGAATAAGAAACACATTAAAGTCACGCTGCAAATACTCAAGACATGAAATTTAAATTTTACTCTAATGAAACCAACGCATATCATATCTTGGATATCAGTTTATTTTAAATTAAAGGAAAATTTATTCTGTTATAAATGCAGCAATTAGAACTTAATTATTTGTGGTTATAAAATTAATATTAAATACAGAATGCGCAAAATAATATATGGACCACCCTGAATAACTTTTGATCCTAACGATCGGAATTTCACGAGCTAAGACTCAATCTTAATGGTTTGAGGGGTGACCTCTGTGCTAATTAATAAGTAGAGACGATATTTCAAGTTACGAAATCTGGAACAAAAGCGTATTTTCTCTGAATAAACACACTTTTTTTTCGACGGATTCGGAATTCTGACCCCCAAAAATAAGGGGTAGCCGATATCTAGAAAATTTGGTCCGATTCTTTTAGACCCCTTAGTGTTAATTCAAATTTTTGTGTATTTCGCTATATCTCGGAACCTTTTTTTCAAGTGAATTGAAAACATTTTGCATACAAATATTAAATTAATTTGTCCAAATATAATTGCAAAATTATCCATGCAAAAATAAATTTTAGTAAATATTTATAATTTATTATTATTTTATTTAATAACAATCGAAAGAAAAATAATTGCAAAGTATAAAATGTTTGCATCATCTTGAGGCATTTAATTCTAAATCGCAAAATACAAAATTTTAGTGAAATCGGTCAAATAGTTCCTGAGAAATCGAATTTTTAATGTACGACTATTCTAAATTTCAATTTCTCAGGAACAATTCGATTATTCAGTAATGCAATATTTTGGGTTTCAGAAAGGCAAATCCATTAAAAAAAAGCAAGTTTAATCAGAGAAAATAGGTTTTTGAGTCTGATTTCATAATTATAAATATCGTCTGTACTTATTAATTATCATATTTGAGGTCACTCTCTCGAAGGGTTGATTTAGGAACCTTTAGGACGTGAAGATCCAATCACTATATTAAAAGTTATTCAGGGTGGCCTGTTTTTAATTTTGTGCACTCTACTTAGCGGGAAAATGAAACATTATCTAAAGCAAAAGTATCAACGTCAATCAGAGCAAAGATATGAGCTAAAAATATGATTGAAATGATGTAATTGCTATGATTTTTATTTTATAACTGTCGTTGAAGAGCCAACCCAATTCTTAGTTTGCGTATTTACATTCAACTACATAACCCTGCAATTTTAAACCCAATCCAGAACACAAGTGAACTCCTGGATTAAAAACTGGGAGAATTTTGCTTTGATTGAACTATTGATGGAAATTTTTGATGGAACTATACGTTGATGGAACTTTATGATGGAACTATACAGCATTTGCCTTACAAAGAGTGGAAAACAACAATAACCTCTCACATTTAGCCTGACGGCAAGGTGACTAACCCATAATCTGTCTACCACTGAGGATATTTTACGTCAGCACTGTGGTCGGTGCAGGCCGGATTCGGTACTCTCATCGACCAGCCATCGTTGAGATTCGAACCCGGGTCACCGAATTGGAAGGCGAACGCTCTATCCCCTGAGCCATCGCGGATCTTCTTGCTAAGGTTTTATGAGAGATGAAAAAAATTATTTTAGTATTGAGGTAACTGTCAAATTATGAAGTCAACCTTTCAGTTCAAAAATAGACGGGCACTGTAACTGTTCCACGGCTTTTAGCTCTCATATCTGTCACTTTACCCATATATTTTGGCAGTTACGAATAAATTAAGGCCTATATTTATTTAATTGGGAGCAACGTTGGCCCACCTAATATGGTGCCCCTGAAAGAGTGGCCAACAAATCTGCCCTTCAGATGCCTGTATGACGTAAGTCATTACTCAGGTGGGCATTGAAAAAAAAATTTTTTTTTAATTTTGCTATGAAATTTTGTTTTTCTTTTTCTCTCACAACGTACACCGTATGCTAAAATGAACGAATTTATTTTCTTTTATAAATCGTAAAAATATATATTATTTAAGGGAAGGGATTTGTTTTTTTTTTTTTTTAACTATTTTAACTTCTTTTTTTCTTATTTGGAATCAAATCACATTTAAGATTCTGATCGCTTAAAAAGTATTTCACAAATTCCTGAATTTATTTAATGGAAATCGCTTTATAAAGCGAGATGAATAAACCTAAATATACATACCAAGCATCTTTAAAATCAACATTTTTAAAGTCGATCTCTCGCATCACTTCTCACCCCCGCCCCCCAAATATGTATAGAACGAAGTATTTTTTTTTTTTCAAAATCACCCCTCAAGCCAAATTCAATATATATTTTTTTTATTTTATTTTATTTTTTTTTCAGCAGGGAAAGTGAAGAGCGCAAAAGAAAATGTGTCTGTGCCCCCGATTATGAAATGGGTGCGGGGAAGGGGGGCAGAGATTCTTGAGATTTTATAGAGATCATAGGAAATGGAGCAGCTTCTGGTTCTATTTTGTTTTCCATGTCTTCGACTTCCTTCCATTTTATTCTGCCATGCCACTGTCGGAAAAAATTCTATTTTTATTTCGAGTTTCGATCGTGGGGACATTTGCAAAATAAACAAATAATTTTGAATTTTAATAGAAAGTTTAGAAATTCAAAATTATTTTGTGCCCAATTAACAGATTTTAGCAAACCTGTGGCATTTCAAGAAATTGCTATGTTCAGTGCGCAAAATAAAAAGAGAATGCCTCAATAATTTCTGATGGTATTTACACATGCTATCTAGAGGAGCAAGTCTTAAATATGCTAATTAATTTGTTCATGTGTTATTAAGTTACGAAATAAAACACAAAAACGTACTTTCCCTAAATAAACAGGTTTCATTAGATTTAAGTCTTTTTCTGTAATATATGGAAGGTAGCAGTAGTCACCTAGGGAATAATGGCCCAAAAGTTTGGTCAGAACAGTCACCTAGGGAATAATGGCCCAAAAGTTTGGTCGGAACAGCAGTCACATAGGAAGTAATTGCCCAAAAGTTTGGTCCTAACAGCGGTCAAAAGTTTGTACCCCTTAATGTTAATTTCACTTTTTGCATATTTGGAGCATTATAGAATAATGAAATAATTTTGTGAAACATTTTTATCCGAATAAAAGCAATAACTTTAATTTAATAATGACCAAAACGTAATTTTAAGTGAATAAGAAAAGTTCTTGAAAATTGATAATTAAAAAAAAAATATTAAACTACCTGGAAGATAATTTTCCTTATATTTTTGAGTCTTGTATCTGATTTCGTTACTTAAAAGGTGGTATTTAAAAAAACTTTTAGACCGCTATTCGTTCCCAGAATGTAGCTATACTATCTTATATGGTTTACTATGCAAACCATGCAACTAAGTTAAATCCATTTGAAATGTATGCGAGTGTAAAATCTTCAGAAATTCTACCAATCCACTGTGGGCCAGAAGACTATGATCTTTGGCCAAAAGTAAAAAATTAATTTTTCAACTAGAATATGTGTAGGCAGTTGTAATATCGCCCAAATTAAGTATTCATAATCATTCCAAACATTATAATTTACTTTTTGGACCGACAAGAGTACAATTTAAAGGAAAATATGTTTTAAAAAATTTTTAATGTAACTTTAAAATTTTTATTTCAGAAATATATGTAGGAATTTCACCTTACTGTTACATTTTTATCAGAGTAATTAGTGTTTAATTATAGTACAATTTTTCAATTTGTTGGATTAGTTGATACTCTTGATAAACTTATAGTTCATATCTTATCATTTGACATTTTACAATGTTTGAATGACTTTCGAAAATTAGTTCCAAAAAAATCCACGAGGTAATTAGCTATACTTTTTTTTGTTGTCTTCTTTGATGTTTCTTCTTTCGAAAAAACCTGCCCCATTTTGCCCGTATTGCAAAGGCGGACTAAATATACCGAAAAACAAAAATTATGTTTTTTATCATGTTTTCGCGTTATTTTGTAATATTGCTTCGGAAATATAATTTGCTTTTCATTTTTAATATAAAATGACGAAAATTATTATATTTTCATTGCTATATTTAATTATTTAAACGTACTTTATTTATTTATTTTTGCTTGCATATTTCAGCCGCCATTTTGTTTTTTAGGGNTTTTTTTTGGTATTTTTAGTGTATTTCGAAATTGCAACTATGAATTCAATTTACCTGCACATAAGAAACCCTAAATACAAATTTTGAAACAAATTTTATCGAAATACTGATTTTGGCCACGAAACCTTGGATGCTGGCCCACTGTGCAATTATTAAAGTCTTCAAAACTAATGTCTCTTTAAAAGATAAAATTTTCAGTTAATAAATAAAATTAAATGAAAAAAAATCTAAATTGAAATGACAGACATGCAACAGAAAAACTTGCAGAAACTAAACACTAATTAAGCTTTTAAAAGACAACATGTATGACAGCACGTCTCCTGCGTATTCTTTCAATGTAACGCACTTCATAACTGTCATCAAAGCTTTCTTCCGCTCTTCTAGAAAGCTTTTATTGATTTTAATCTAAAAAGGGTAGCAACACAACTAGTACTTATTTTTCAATGAATAAAATTATTATTATGGAACATGCATAAGTATAATTAAAACATAATATAAAATAATTTGTTGGTTGAGGTGAACGATTCGCTTTTAAGCTTTCCATTCTTTCCAACTTATAGCTCAGTTTGTTTCAGCTTTTCGTTGTACACGCGCAAGAAGAGTTTTCATGCAGAAATTTGTAAGCGCATGCATTGCGGCGTAATTACAGCTTCTATTATTAAACATCAATTCTTTAGTATATAAGACATGCTAACTCTATTGAATCTCGGGGTATCTTTTGACAGATGAATGTTGACATTGTCGATATGAACTCGCCTACATCGAAAAGTATCGCCCATTTCGATGAATTTAACAGTTGACTTGCTATTTGTGACTGAGTCATCGTCCTCCTAGCGCTGTTGTTTCTCAATCTCATTTACACTCAACGGAATTCTGCACACACTCGACTGCTAATAGCAACACAGGAGAGACAACACACACAACCATGAACTTAATACAGCTCCCACGACAAACGCTTAAAAACTCGGTGACCTTAATACAGCTCTAACCACAAGCTTTCCAAATCCGGTAAACATAACACAGCTCGCCCGGTCTCTCACAAATACGGTAACCAGTAGAATCGGTTCATCGAATTCTATCCCCGACAAAATTCCGGTGGGTGAGTTACTACCACTGCAATTGTTAAATATCAATTCACTAGTATATAATACATGCTAACTCGATTCAATCTTGAGGTACCTTTTGACAGATGAAGGTTAGCAAGATCGATTTCTACTCTCCCCCCCCACACACATTTACTCTTTCATACTTATGACAGCCCACATGCTTGATATTTCAATTCTTTGTATAAATTATCCAATTAAACTAATAAGCGGTAAGATATTACCTGATTAAAAACTTGTTTTGATTTAATATATACAAATATGAAAAAAAAACAGTCGACATGTTTCTGACGCTTCAAAAATAGACACCCATTCTCAGGACTTACCAGACGTGAATGTAAAGAAACAAAAATGATTTGAAACATAAAACGTAAGTAATGTTGTTAACAAGAGAATTAGCATTCCAGTGAATAAAACAAGATTCCAGGGCATCAAGATGAGCTGGATTGGAAATAATATTAGCATTGTTGAAATTTCAGTTATGTCCAAGATTTCAACAATTTGAAGCAATTGATGGTTTCTCGTATTCTTGATAACGGGCATATCTATCACGTTTTCTTAAGACTAAATTTTAAAGCGCGTTTAGTTTGACCGATGTAGCCAGGTCGCGCTGATAAGGAATGTTGTAAATGCCCCAGAGATTATAAGAACTAATAATATATTTAAGACTTAAATTTGATTTTGTTAATAGGCCTAAAAATGACTTGAAAACTAATAAGAAGTGAGAAGAATAATTAGCAATTTTATAACAAATGGGAGAAAAAACGGTACAGTAACAAGTTCTCTGTAAGGATTGGAAAAAGTGGGGCGTTCGGGTCTATGAGTTTAACAAGAGCTGAATCAACTGTAAAAGGGTTAAATCTACGGTTAGCAGCAAGCGAGCGGAAAGTTAAGTCCGGAGTTTTTAAAAAAAAGAAGAGCCCGAGGAAAAGTTAGATACATGGAAAACGAAAGTGCGAAATACAGACATTTTCGACATTTGGGGTGATTAAAGTTAACACAAGGGAGACAAAAAGACAGCAAAATCTTTTCGTTAAACAAAGGTGGGGAAATGGTCGGGGTATTTAGTTACAAGAACATCTAAATAAGGTTAAGTAAAATTAATTTCCGTGTCTAAAGTAAATTGAATGCTGGGGTTAACAATAATAATCATCTTTATAATAACCATATACATCAAATTGTTCATAAACGTGATCATAATAATCACGTTGAGAAGATGTTCGCCTCTGACCCTTACACAGCTGAAAAAACAGACCCTACGCCTTCTTATTTTTCAGCAATTAAAAAAAAAAAAGAATAAAAAATTCTTGTACTCGTTTGGACTACACTAACCGTAATGTCATTCCTTGTATTTCTAATTGAGCTGATTTCTTTGGTTCACAAACCTCAACTTGCTTTTAGACCTACTGCTTGGTCATTTATACCTTTTATAAACTTTCTCACTACTGTCATCTCACATCTCAGCAGAACCTGACTAAGGCAGGGACATACGGGGCAGTTGCCCTGGGCCCCACATCAGAGGATACAACCAAATCGAATAGAACGTTTATTTTAGGTTTCATTCTTTAATGAACTTTTTTTAAACAAAATATAAGTACAGTGTAAAATTTGTCAGTTTTATGTTAGCTTCTTCATTAATCTACCGTACGAACTCAAAAAATCTATATTTCGTAAATCCATAACCTTTTAGTACGGAATTCAGCTAAATTTTCGCAATTACGACGGGCAAATTTGGCCAATCATAAGCCTGTATTTTTACATATCGCAAAATGTGATATGTTTACAAAAAATACAGGCTTCTGATTGACTTAATTGAGCTATCATAATTGCAAACATTTAGCTGAATTTTGCCCTAATGTCAGCAAGGATGTGAATTTTTCGCAGCTAGATGACAAAGTTAACCATCATAAAACTGTATTCGGCATGATGGACATAGAATTGTCACAAAATCAGTAAAAAGGACAGATTGATATTTCGTCTGACCATTGGAGGGGAGGGGGGAGACTTTATAGCTATTTTAGGTTCCAGTCAATTTTCTTGTTATACATGTACAATGAGGTGAAAATTTAAATAACTCCTAAAGTTCGGTTCTTCGTTACTAAAATAGTGAAGCAGAGAGGGGTCCGCAAAGAAGTTTTTGCCCTGGGCCCCAATTAGGCTAAATCGGGCGCTGCCTCTAACAATATCCATACTCTTTAAAATTGCCATTGTTTCGTTTCCCAACTCGCACATCTTTTCCCCTCCAGCAAAACTATGATGCTCTCCCGTGATGTTTTTTTCTCTTTTCACTTGTGTCCCCATTTCTAGTGCTATAGATTGCTTAAAACAGCGATTTGCAAGAATTCACCACTCTTTCATTGAAATTCAAGTTATTATCTCCCTTGTGAATTCCTGTATTTAGTAAACTGCTTTTCAATTCAATGGTAATTTCTATAAACAAATTGAGGGTTTAGCCATGGGCCCTCCCATTTTTTGTGACATTTTCAAGCACTATTTCGAATGAAAAGTTTTTAAATTGTTCAAATTCTCATGATGTAAAAGATATGTCGACGAATACGTTTGACTTAGTGGACAATGATTCTGATTCTGATAAACGTTTGACCTAGTAGGCAATGATTTGGATTCTGATACACATCTGACTTGGTGGACAATGATTCTGATTCTGATGAACGTTTGACTTAGTAGACAATGATTCTGATTTTCAAGAGTTGCTTTCTCTTGTCAACTCGGTTGACTTTAACATTAACTTTAGCCACGGAAATTAATTTTACTCTTTTAGATGTTCTTGTAACTAAATACCCTGGTCATTTTTCAAACCTCTGCTAATCGCAAACATTTTGCTTGTTTTTGCCCCCTCATGTTAATTCCAATCACCCTCATTGTCAGCAAATGTCTGCATTTCATAATTTTGTTTCCCGTGCACTTAACCTTTGCTCTGACTCTTCCTCTTTAAACTCCGAACTTAAATTTATAATTGATTCAGTTCTTGTTAAACTCATTCGACCCAAACGTTCCAATTCTTGTAATCCTTACAGAGAACAAGTTTCTTTACCGTTTTTTTTTTCTTCTCCCAGTTGTTATAAAATTGCTAATTACTCACTCCCGTTTTAGTTTTCAAGTTATTTTTAGGCTTGCAAACAAAATCAAATTTAGGTCTCTTAAAGATCCTATTAGCTTTGATATTCACTGGGGGCATTTACCACATTCCTTGTCAGTGCGACCTTGACTACATCGGGCAAACTACAATTTTTAGGAAAATTTTAAACATTTGTCTAAGAGAAACATTTTAGCATATTTTGAAAGTGCATAGCTGTCAACTTGTTCGGTTACTTGGAAGTATTTTGCAAAATTTAGGCAACGGAGGCGCAGAATATATTTAATTTTTAATTTCATTCAATGAATAATAAATAAATAAAATTACGAATTAAATTAATAGTTGTTAACGTTATTACTTTTGTAAAACAGCCGATTCCCGTGCGAATAATGGTAGCAGATTTATGGAGTAAATCTGCATCCCCATCGTCATGAATCCAAATTTGTCTGCGATCCAAATGGATTATAATAAAAATTCAGCTTATCTGAAACCTAAATGTAGCAAAATTTGCAAATTATGTTTAAATATTTTATGTTGTTTAACATTTAAATTGAATTTTATATAATATATTAAAAAATTTTACAAATCCTATGCATAGTCAACCCTGCAATCAAATATCAAAAAAGAAAATTCTTTACTCCTTGCGATATTCGTTTTTTTATTTTTATTAGAAACAAGTTTAGAGATGTTTTCAACTAGAAAGTATTTCTTCGTTTGCTTAAAAATAAAACTTGAACTATCTGCAGGTGCTTTCCAGGAGAATTTCTGATTTTTTATGCATGCCAAAATATCTTATAGTTTGGGAAAGAGGAAGGTTGAGTTAAGAACCAGAAAAAGTGTGTTCATACGAATTATCTTGGTTGAAACTAACCCGCAATCGAGTTACACGGAGTAGCAAATCTACCATGGTTAGCTGGGTCGCTCGATTTAAAAGTTATATACACTGACTGACTTTGAATCGTATTTTGTTTAGCCCGCTAGATCAATTCAATCTTTCTGTGGTCACATATCATATTCATAAGACACTCAAAACCTTCGGCCGTTGTGTGACCACGACTTTTCATTAAAATGCAATGTAGAAATACAATTTCATCTTGATAAAACAAAAATGGTGTCCGACCAGTATTCGAGAATGTGCTGCTCTTATAGGTGCAATATGGTTGGTTCCATTGTAAGGTTGCATTATAATGTAGCGTTGCAATGTTCCGTCACTATAAAATAGTTCGCATTAATGCAATTAAAAGGCACAACCAAAATGAAACACAAATATACTTTTGATACGGAGCAAGGGTTCTATTCTTTTGGAAGCAAAGATACTAGTGGCAGGGGACGAAGGTTCTATCGATAAGAAACAGAGGTTCTATCTATGGTAAACAAAGATACTATTCATAAAATACAAAGATACTATTTATTAGATGCAAGAATACTATTTATAAGATACANGAATTCAATCGCTTGCAATATACACCGAGATTCACTGACTTTCCAAAAGCTTCTGTCTCAATAGGTATAGGAATCTCTTCGACTCTGTGCTTGAGTTCCTCGAAAACAGAAATGTAGCTCTAAGAGACAGATTGCTAGAATTTAAGAAAGACTTTGGCTGATTTATCTGTAAAATTTAATGGCATTAATTTACAACTTCAAGTCGACGAGCTCAATTCGATCCCTACAAAATAAGTTATTTTCGCCTTCCTAAAAGAACTGATTTCGTTTTAGCAGAATTTTGGTTGGGATGAGTTCAGTCATGCAGGCAAAATTCTCTCTGGTGATGCACATGCACAAGAATATTGTCAACACCTTGACTCTTTGCACATGGACTTTTCTGACCATTTTAAAGATGTTTTGCTCCCTCGAAGTCCCTCAATGGGTTTATGAACCCTTTTGTAAATATTGAAACAGCAGAGGTTCAGATTTATGATGAATTGGTCGAAATTTTAACAAATGAAAATTTGAAATGGTGATCGTCTCACAGAATTTTTACTTCACACTAAAAAGACTGAAATACCTATATTGCTCAAAAGCAGTCAAAATGACTGCATAGAATAACTAATGAATAAAGAAATCATAATTAATGTATGAAGAAATTTGTTTAAAATAAAATTTAATATTTTTGGTATTATTTACAGTTACATAACAAGTTGTTAGTAAATATTAACAATAAAAAAATTATATGTTGTACAAAAAGTCACAAAATTCTTAGAAATTGTGTTATCATTCTTTTTCTAATTGAAATTAAAAAGCAGTCAAAATGACTTCCATGGGCAATCTAGTGTTAAAGGTAACAGTAGTCTCTATCTTGGATTGTAGACTATCGCTAAAAATTTTTTAATTGCCTTCCCTGCCTCCTAACTTGTCGAATGTGGATTCAGTGCTATTACGGATCTTGTCACAAAAAGAAGAAATCGGCTCGAAATTCTGCAAACGTGGGTATTTGCATCTTCATCTCACTAAAAGTATTGAACCGAGAGTTAAGGAATTGGTTCTGAACCATTGAGTACAATCATCCCACTAACATAGTTACTTGAATGTTTCGTTGATACTACCTTTTAGGGTAACAAAATTATTTTGGGTGTTATTTTAATTATCTAATTTAGAATAAATTATTCTTTTTAAGCATAGGTTTCTTAGTTGTATTTTTTTCTTCATTAAACGTATTTATTTTGATCATGACAAATAGACGGCGATTACCTGCCGTGAGAAAATTATCGAGTTAATTTATTCTTTTTTAAAAAACCAAACAAATTCAAAGCGTAAAAAAAATTGCTTAAAAATTTGCCTCTTATAATTCAGCACACATCCCTCCGTCCCCATGCTTAAAATAACAGGATTTTTATAAAGGGGGGCGTTGAAATATTTTTTGCTCCCTAAGGGGGCGGCAACGTTAAAAAGGTTGAGAACCTATGCTCTAGTGCGTTCTATTGAGAATCGCTGTCACAAAATAATAAATTTGTTTTATTTTCATAGATACTCAAAAAATACTAATGTTACTACATTTATATGTATTTGTACATTTATATGTGCCCCCCTTTTGCATATGTCTATAATTTTCCTTTATTTTATCTTCATTTTGAACTTATCTAATGAGTTCTGTTTATTTGCAGCTTATGCGCAANTACGCGAAGGGAAATTTATATAAACGTGGTAATAAAGGAAAATTATAGACATATGCAAAAAGGGGGGGAGTAATAATGAAAAAAATAGCAAACTGATTAAAAAATAAAAAAAAGGATGAAATCTTTTAAAAACCGGAAAATAAAAGATATAATCTTTTCATCAGCCCACACTATTATATCCGCAAAAAGGAGTGCTTTCTGATATTGTATCAATATAGCCAAAGCGAAATATATTAATACAATACAATAGTGATATATATATATATATTCTGCAGATTTATTCGTTTATAGTCCAATACTGTACCGATTGAATTGCTGCTTGACTTTTTGTAAAATATATTTTTGTTCATATTTATTAAAGGTTAGGCACACTATATATAATTATTTTCATTTTATAATAATTTTTTCGCTTTCAGTCCAAAGCAAGGCCGAATAAGAAAGTTCTTCTTACAGAACATTCTCCTGGCTTTATCCCACTAAGGGGCGTGTACTAAAAGTAAGGAAAAATCCCCCCCCCNGAAAAACCCCCCCCCCCCTCCAAAGAAGAAATGGCTCTGTGTTGACACGAGGATTTTCGAAAAAGGAGCTCTAAGAGGCTTTACTCACTCCTCTTACTCGGTTTGTTCAAAGTATTAAAGACTTAAAAGTGGCTTTTTGCTCACTTCCCCCTACACTTAATATTAATTTTTTTTTTTTTATCGCCGTCGCGCGCCTTGTTCTTATTATTTCATAGTAAGGGATGATAATCCTCCGTTTATTAATGATGGCGAAGTGTAAAAAGCGGGTGTGAGAAGTTCAATTAGCCTTTAAGAAGATCGCCGAAAGGGTTGTTAAAATGCCTCTTCCGTAACACTGGAGATTGGTCTAATAAATCTGCGGTTACCTTAGCAGCGGAGGGGAGTAATAACTCCGGATGTTTTATTAATTAAAATAGCCTTAACATTGCCGCTCCGATTACAAGATTCTTCCTTTAGGTGCTAGGAAACATCGCCATCGGGAACAAATCGTTGCTATCATCATCTTTGCACGAATAAATCTTTGGGTTTTAAAAGATCGCCCAAATGATGTCGGAAATATTAAAACGCAAACATTCAAGTCACGTCCTGACGATAAAAGGCACTCAAACTTTAGCTTTATTTTATAAACTTTCAACGGGTGGCTTCGGTGAAATATTTTATAAAAACAATGACGATTTTTGCACAGGTTTAATTGGGTACTTGTACTTCAAGAAGAAGAAGATCATATATACCCGCACATGTGACCCGTGACGACAGCATCGGCTGATCGTTTTTTTTTTCTTACGGTCGTTGAACAGTCAGTCCAACCCAATTTTGTTTGAGTTTACGTCTACCAGTGTTCAACTCCATAGCCTTAATATTTTGAACCCAATACAGAAGAGATAGAAATTCCTGTATCAAGTATTGGAAGTTATTTCGCCTTCGTGAAGGACTTTTTCTTGGAACTAACCCGCATTTGCGAAGAGGAAAACCACGAAAATCTCCCAGTGTTAGCCCGAAGGCAATGGGACTCTAACTCATGATCCGTCAACCACTGAGGATATTTTGCGTCAGCACTGTGGTCGGATGTGGAATTTCTCATTTTTGGCGATTTTCAAATAAACTAATATATATTCAAATATATCCAATCACATGAAGGTTAACAAAAGTTGCGGTGACTCGAAAGTGACGTCATTGACAGCAAAGTATATCATGGTTACCAGAAATGGAATTTCATCAAAACTTATTACAACAAATTATCGCCAAACCAAGGCGTCTCCAATTGGGTACTTGCGCTTTAAGAAGAAGAAGATCACGGATACCCACATGTGTGACCTATGACGCCAGTTCCAACTGAACATTTGAAATCAAAATGGCGTGTTAAAGTTCAACTAAGTTTCTCCGCATAAGTTAGAATGTTAATTACTGTGAAGTTAATTAAATACAGTGGTGTATCACACATCGAATTTAATTAAAAAATATAATTTTTTTCTTCTACGTCTTTTACTTAACTTAGATTTCTTATTTGTTTATGTATTCTATTGTAACCATGATATATTTTTCTTTTGCGTACTTGGCAGCTTCGATGTGTAATTGACTTGTTTATGTTCTACATGATTTCACGTCTGTCTTTGTTTTAAGTAAGAAATATATAGTGAAAGAAGTGAACTCTTTGCCAAAGAATCTTTGTGTAGGAATATAGAATGTATCATTTTAGAGAATCGGTGCTTAACGGGCTTGGCTTACTCGAAATAGAATGGAAAGAACAGTTCTTAATGTAAACGAATGCCACTTTTCAACAACCAATCATTATTGAGATACCCACATTACATAACTTGCAGGTATCCCATTATGTATCATTAAAATTTAAATATTCTTTACATTTATGTAGGACTTCAGAATACTTTGTCCGAAAATTTATCACTAATATATTTTATAATGGATATGAGCTAATCTGGGAAGTAAAGGTGGCCTGTGCACAATTCATTGACCACATTGCCACAATCATGAGGTCTGTCACGAAACTCTAGAGCCTCTACCTTCATAACCGCCTGGCGCATAATGGGTTAATGCGGGAATACTTTAATATTTTTTTTACCATAAAAAATTTCGCATACATTTACTGAAAAATTAGTTTTAATTATGAATTTAAATATGCAGTTAAGTGTTCATTTTTTTTCTAAGAAGGCAATTTAAGGAAATTAATTAATTTTGCTTAGTTTGAGTAACTTTAAAAAATGAATAAGAAAGTTTAATTAACAGTACTTGTCTTAATAAATTTCCACTATAAAACGAACAAAACTCACTGCTATTTACAGTGTCTTCTTAACGATAGTAAAATAAACTGATTTGAGGTGGCTTACAATATTCGATAAAGCTTAAATTTCCGGTATAAGCGAAACCACTGTAATTTCTCATAACCTCAAAATTGCAAAAATATTAATTTTTCATAAAAAAAATAATTACTTTTGCTATGTATTCAGTTTATCCCCTGTTGCAAATTTGTTGTAAAAGTTCACAGAAAGTTTTAGAACTTATCCATACTACAATTGTTTTAAAAAATCGTTCCGGAAGTTGGGACGCGTTATCCCTTTTTTTCCAAATTTGCTACCCTTACTGTAGTTTTCACAATTTACACAACATAGTGTGGAACAATATCAAAATTTGTATCACAAGATATTTTCCACATGAAGGTGTTTCAATTCTTAAGTGTGAAAATATTTTTCAAAAATTATTCAATTTCCCGATACATCTTTCAATTTGAAAATTCTGAAATCGGTATTCATGTATTCCGAACTCAGGTTAATTCATACATTGTTCTTAACTCAGGTGCATTGGACTGTATACTTCTTTATTATTAATTTCTCAATGAATTTAAAACCACACAGACCCCTTGAAAAGTTTTTTTGTAATTCAAAAACAAAAGTTTAAGCCCACTTTTATAATTTTTGTTGCACTATTTTTAGTATTCGAATTATGCTTACTAAATGAAATAAAATTTTATGTAAAAGTGGCTCTCAAAATGCTTTTCATTTAAACGATTGCGGATTAATTTTTCATTCAATTGAACGTGCGAAATGCCCATAATATATGCTGTTGGCTAGTAAATAGTGACTGACGCACATTAAATCTGCCGAATCACGAAGTCCTCCATTTTCCCGTATCAAATCATACCCCTGGGGGTACTGATCCAGGAGTTTCCTTGTCTTCTGAATTGGTTCAAAATCACAAGGCTACGGAATTGAACATTAGTAGTCGTAAATACAAATACTGGGTCTGCTGTCCAACGACGGATATAAAATAAATATAAAATAAAATTGAATTGCCAACATCTTGCAGCTGTTATCGTTATTTTCCAATGCGCCAAGCTAATTGAAGATCAGTATTTTCTTATCTGCTTGATAAATTTAGGCTTATTATAAACAGCTTATATATCTTTAAGTTTTATTGACCTAAATATCTTTAATTGGGGTTAATTAATTTAAGTCTTCACTTACTTTGAGATTATTGCAAAATAATAAAAGTTATAAAATTACGAGCTAGAAATAAATTAGGCTCATTGAACTGTGCATAATACATTTTTAATGAGCCTGAAGATGTGAAAACTCACTGATATTTCGATTAGTTCGATGCATAAATAACGGTTGCGGTCATCAAAGTGTCTAATTATTTAATTATCCTACAATGCTTACAAAATAATCCTGACTGTGCTATAGTTGATTAGTAATTTTAGTTTAAAAAGTGAAAAAAAGAAAAATCTAACATAAAATGGATGATTATTTATTGAATACTTATTAATTTCCGAGTAAATAAATGTTATATTTTCTTCATTTTTACCATTTTCTTTAATTGAAAATACAATAAATATTCACGCGCTTAATTAATGAGCACAGTCGAAGAGAAATAATTTTTTTTCTGATCTAGAATGAGATATTTAATACATTTTTAATGAGCCTAATGATACATTTTTAATGATACATGCCTAATGATACATGCATGATACATTTTTAATGAGCCTAAAGATATGAGAACTTACTGATAATTCAATTAGTTCGATGCATAAATAACGGTTGCTGTCGTCAAAGTGCCTAATTATTTAATTACCCTACAATACATACAAAATAATCTTGTCTGTTCTATAGTTGATTGGTAATTTGTTTTTAAAATGTGAAAAAAAGAACAATCTACCATAAAATTTGTGATTATTTACTAAGTACTTATTAATTTCCAAGTCAATAAATGTTATATTTACTTCATTTTTACTATTTTATTTAATTAAAAATACAATAAAAATTCACGCGCTTAATTAATGAACACACAATCGAAGAGAAAAAAAAAATTCTGATCTAGAATGTGATAATTGGAAGAAAAAAAGTCACTAGCATAATTTATTTTCGTAAATAACCAATTATTAATTTAAATAAAGAAGTAAATATTTTTGAACGCATATTGTTACAAAGCACTTAATTTACATACATGAATATTTAAAATTATTTTGTTAGGAAAAAAGTACTATTTCTATTTATGAAGAAAAAAATTCCCAAAATTCATTGTTTTTTCAAAATTACCCATGTTTATAAACAATAAAACTTCAAAATTGAAGATGACTCTTAACGTCCAAACGATTAAAAAACTTTTTTTTTTATCTTTTAGAAAATAAATAATTATAAAAAGTACTCGACAAATAGGAGATGATTGGAAATAATTCTTTATAATTAACTTTTTATCGACTCAAAAATTAATTTTTTTTCTTCTTCTTTTTCAACCTTGTTTAAGACCTGTCATCATTTTTTTGAAAATGCCGTCACAAAAAGGCGGTATTTTTTTATTGCTATTTTATTTAATCTCAATTTTGTTTTCTAAATTTAATTAAGGGGAGTCATTCGCTTTTTTCGCTTTTTTCTCTTTTTTTTTAGAACCCAACCCACTAATCGAGAAGTGAGAATGTAAAAAATTTAAGTTATACTCATAAAAATAAATATTTTATTTCGTTTCCCTGCAAACGAAATTTATTTTATTTATATGCTAATCTCAAACAAATAAAATAAAATAAGATGAATAAATAAATTGAATAAAATAAAAATAATCGGTACCTGGAAATGAAATGTTACTCATTCAAAGGGATTTATTCTTTTTATATTTTCTTTTCTTTTCTTATAAGTTGCAAAGGAACGACTTAGGTTAGTTTAGGTATACACAAAGGAAAGACTTAGGTTTTAAATACTGTGAAAATCCGTTATAACGACAATTCGCTATAGCAGTTGAAACTGTCGCTATAAGCAAATACTTTTAAATAGAAATTAAAAAAACTCGAGTATAATAGAGAGAATATAAACTTGATTGAAATTGTAAACTGCTGTAAGAGGACGCGGTAGATAATTGGACAAAAAAGAACATATTTTTTAATTGGGTACTTGCACTTCAAGAAGAGGATCACGCGTACCCACAGATGCAACCTCTGACGTCAACTGATCGTTTATAAGTAAAATGGCGTGTTGAAGTAGAGCTAAGTTTCTCCACGTAAGTTGGAATGTTAATTAAAGTAAGTTAATTAAATGTATTGTCATATCACACATCAAATTCGTTGAAATGTAATTCTTCCTCGTCTGCGTCGTTTACTTAACTTAAATGTATTATTTGTTTTTGTATTTTTTTGTAACCGTGACATATATTTTTGTTTTGTGTACCTGGCAACTTCGATACATGCTTAGTTTGTTTGTTTGTTTTGTTTTTTTTTTTTTTTTTGCTACATGGGTTCGTGTCTGTTTTTGTGTTAAGAAAAAAATATCTATTAAAAGGATTAAATGCTTTGTAAAAGAATCTTAGCGTAAGAATATAGAATGTGTCACTTAAGAGAAAAATATACCTCACGGGTTTGGCTTACTCGAAATAGAATGGAAAGAACAGTTGCTAACGTAAGCAAACGGCACGCTTCAACAACCAATCAGGATCGAGATACCGACACTACGTCACTTGCAGGTAGCCCATTCTACACTAGAACCAATATATTTCGCTATAAAAAAATTCCTCGCCATACCGTTGCGTAAACGCTAGCAATTTTTGTAACTTCAAAATTGACGATGGCTTGAAAATGTATCTTAATAACAGACTTCTTGTAATAGGTTACACTGAGTCCAGGTGGCTCAGGGGATAAAGCGTTCGCCTTCCAATGAGGTGAACCGTGTTTGAATCCCAGTTATAGTTGCAGATACGAATTCCGCACCCGACTCGCATCGACCACTGTGCTGACGAAAAATATTCTCAGTGGTAGACGGATCATGGGTTAGAGTCCCCTTGCCGTCAAGCTAACCATGTGAGATTTCGTGGTTTTTGTCTTCATGTAACGCAAATGCAGTTTAGTTCCATCAAAAAGTCCTCCACGAAGTCAAATTTCTCCCAATACTTGATTCAGAAGTTCCCTTGTTATCAGATTTAGGTTCAAAATTGGCTACAGAGTTGAACATTGGTAGTCGTAAGCCCAAAATTGGCTCGGCTGCTCAACGACAGTTATAATATATAAGATATTAAATAAACGAAGTCATACTCGTCGATTGGCGACTCTATTGTATTAATCTATTTTACTTAAGTTTAAAAAATTTAAATAAAGAAAATGCTTGTATTTACGAAGTGTAAGAATTAAAGTTAAAATAAATAAAAAAGTGATGGATGGAGGAAAGTGAATTTCTGAGCGTCGAATAGATGCTCGTTGTGGTTATTCCTTCAATTTACCTTAATTATCTGTACATGACTTCCTTTAATATATATTTCTCGAACTCTTGTTAAAAAGGAATAAATTTTTATATATTAGAAGTGGACAATACAAGCGAACAAAAAATTTTATCACAACTTGGCGAATCTAATTTAAAATGTCAAAACCTTTTTAATTACCGAAAGAGGTAAAAGACGGATTGTCTTAAACACCTTCAAATTTCTCCGGCGAATCAAACTGATTTTGATATGTTTGATCATGCATTTCTCAATAAGAATTCATCAGATACAGATAACTTTTTTTTTTCTTCCGTTGCTTGCATTTTAGTTTGCAACTATAAAGAATAATGCAAAAAAGTTTGCAATGCCTTTTATAGCAGAGTTAGAAACACAATTCTACATTTTGCGTGCTGACAAACACGCGTGATGTTTAGTTAAAGTGCTCACAAACTTTGCGGAGGGGGGACATTGAGTATGGCATATAAAAACCCATATGTAACATTGTTATAGCAACCCATATATAACATCATCGCCAGCCGCTTCTCTGTTACTAAACTAAACTCAGTGGCACGACAGCCCATAGAGGGCCAAGGCCTACTGTGCCCATCTCAGTTTTCTTGACCTTGGGCTCTGGAGTGCAGGAGCAGATGGTCAGTCGAACGCGGAACGTTTTGCTGTTGGATTGTGGGACTGCAAACGTGTTTTGTGCGATTGTATGTACAATGGTTGCTGAATTTACGTAGAAAAAAAGAATAAAAAATGACATGTCACCTCATTGGCGTATAGCAGAGTTTCCCAAAGTGTGGTACGCGTACCCCGAGGGGTGCGGGAACAGTTTAGCGGGGGTACGCTTTCTTATGCGAAATATCTTGCAACAAACGAAAGTTTCAAAATATTTTATTTAAAAGTGAAGCTAACCATGAAAATTTTGGATTGCGTAGTTTTCTATTGGCTATTTTTTGCAGAGTTAATAATGATAAACTAAAATATGTTAATAAAAATAAACATATTTTTAAAAAATTTTATTCATTTTTTATTAGTGGTACACAGCGTTACAAAAAATTTAGAAAGGATACACAAAATTCATAAATTTGAGAAACACTGGCGTATAGAAAGTATCATTTTGTGTTGCCCCTTGTTTTAAAAACTATCATACAAAAACTAATATTTGACTTTTTTTATTTGCCCGAGAAAACTCCGGGTAGTAAACTGAAGATAAATTAAATGTTTTTCAAAGAAGTTTTGAAAAGATCAAAATTTTTAACTTATGTATTATGTTTTGTTTTAGTTCCTTGTATTTATAAATGAAATTAAAAAAAAATATGTTGATTTTTTTTTATTTTTTTTTCCTCCAAAAAAATTGGTAAGGTAAAAATTTGTACTCTTTTGCCATCTCTATTCACGGCAGTGAAGTTATTTTCTTTGCCATCTCTATTCACGGCAGTGAAGTTATTCTCTTTACCATCTCTATTCACGGCAGTGAAGTTATTCACTTTGCCATCTCTATTCACGGCAGTGAAGTTATTCTCTTTGCCATCTCTATTCACGGCAGTGAAGTTATTCTCTTTGCCATCTCTATTCACGGCAGTGAAGTTATTCTCTTTGCCATCTCTATTCACGGCAGTGAAGTTATTCTCTTTGCCATCTCTATTCACGGCAGTGAAGTTATTCTCTTTGCCATCTCTATTCACGGCAGTGAAGTTATTCTCTTTGCCATCTCTATTCACGGCAGTGAAGTTATTCTCTTTGCCATCTCTATTCACGGCAGTGAAGTTATTCTCTTTGCCATCTCTATTCACGGCAGTGAAGTTATTCTCTTTGCCATCTCTATTCACGGCAGTGAAGTTATTCTCTTTGCCATCTCTATTCACGGCAGTGAAGTTATTCTCTTTGCCATCTCTATTCACGGCAGTGAAGTTATTCTCTTTGCCATCTCTATTCACGGCAGTGAAGTTATTCTCTTTGCCATCTCTATTCACGGCAGTGAAGTTATTCTCTTTGCCATCTCTATTCACGGCAGTGAAGTTATTCTCTTTGCCATCTCTATTCACGGCAGTGAAGTTATTCTCTTTGCCATCTCTATTCACGGCAGTGAAGTTATTCTCTTTGCCATCTCTATTCACGGCAGTGAAGTTATTCTCTTTGCCATCTCTATTCACGGCAGTGAAGTTATTCTCTTTGCCATCTCTATTCACGGCAGTGAAGTTATTCTCTTTGCCATCTCTATTCACGGCAGTGAAGTTANGCACTAAATCAGTGTTTCCCAAACTTATGACTTTTGAGTACCCTTTCTAAATTTTTCGCAACGCTGTGTACCACTAATAAAAAATTAATGCATTTTTTACTATAAAAAATTGTACAAAAATTAGAAATCGCAACTAGCTGCTGACACCACTAATTATTAACTGTTAACTCTGCAAAAAAATAGCCTATAGAAAAATACGTAATCGTAGATTTTTATGGCTAGCTTTGTTTTTAAATAAAATTTTTGAAATTTTCGTTTGTTGCAAGATATTTCGCATAAGAACACGTACCCCCGCTAAACGGTTTCCGTACCCCTGGGGGTACGCGTACCACACTTTGGGAAACACTGCCTTGAGCCATCGCAGCTTCGTTTTACCTTTAGAAACAAACCGGGGTGATTCTCCTTCTTTTCTTTTTCTTTTTTTTTCTTTTAATTGGGTTGACTCTTTATCTATGCCTTTCTCCCTGCCATTGGTAGGAGTCAAAGTGAATAAGGTGTTAATGACTTAAAAGCTTCTCTTTTTAATTTTTCAGCATCTCTATAACCAAATTCTGAACATTTAATGAAGCGTATCGCGTTTTATCGCTTCCAAAACACACCCCTCTCTCAGAATGTTTTATTTCCTCCAGGAATATTCTAAGAGAATTCAAAAAGTTCCCGACATTTTAAGCGCCTAATGTATATTTTAATCTACCTCGAGTTGTACAGTAATTATTAAATGATTTAATTCATACGCTGAATAATGAGGGTGGTCAACGATTTACGTCGATTTTTTTTTCTTTCTTTTTTCAGAAAGTATTCGCAAGTGCTTTCTAATTTAAGAATATTTCATTTGCAAAATGAATTAAAGAATTGTGGTAAAATAATTATAATTACACTTTATTCATTCAAATTAATAATTAGTCAAAACTATTTATCGATAATCTGTGGATTTCAAACTGTTAAAAAGAATTCTGAGTGATTGAAACGGAGCATTTACTTATTCTCATTTTACAAATAAATATTAGTGTTATCATTTAAATATTAATACGGTTTAATAATATTAATAATAGAATTAATTTAAAACTTATTCTGATTTCAATGTAGACTTTATATTAAATTTTTTATTGTGATTTGAAACATTTGACGAGAAAAAAAAATGCCGAACATAACCTATCATAACATGGTTCATATGAACATGTTGTCCCCATTGGTCTGAAAAACTACATTATTTTTGTTGTTTACTACATTTGCAACTACTTTGTTACAAATGTAGTTGACTACAACTACTTTTTTAAGTATAGTGACTACAAACTACGTAATGATTACTTTAATCGTAATGATTACTTTAATCGTAATGATTACTTTAAGGCATCGAACTTCGCTGGAGAAATTAATTTACAGATGTATATCTTACACTGCTGGAGAAATTAATTTATTCATTATTTTATAATTTTATAACCGTCGTTGAACAGCCGATTAATTTTTGGGTTTACGACCTTTAATGTTCAACTACGTAGCCTTGTAATGTCGAACCCAATCCAGAAAACAAGGGAACTCCTGGATGAAATATTAGGAAAGATTTCCCTTCGTGGAGGACTTGCTGTCGAAACTAACCCACATTTGCGTTACATGGAGAGGAAGACCAAGGAAACCTCCCACGGTTGCCTGACTGCAAGGGGACTCTAACCCATGATCCATCTTCCTCTGAGGATATTTTACGTCAGCACTGTGTTCAATGCAAACCGGATGCGGATTCGTATCGACCAGCCATCTGTGGGATTCGAACTCGGTTCACCTCATTGGAAGGCGAACGTTCTATTCTCTGAGCCACCACAGCTTTGTTTTAATTTTATGCAAAAATTATATTTTATAGTTCTCGTGTGGTATCTTTCAAAGCAGTCTCTAATATGAAACCTAGGTTTTCGAGAAAATGTGTCTCAAAAATAATTAGTTTGGCGTCTTCTGCTTTTAATTTTTCTGTTTGAACATACAGAACAGTCTTTACTCTTTACATCTTCACAGTGCCACAATATATGTAGTTAGCCATTAAGCTGTGGCTAACATCTTTGCTGTGGGGGCTGAAGCATGAAGAATTATTTAGAAATATTTATTCATGTTTGCAATGGCCATTTTGTTATTCTAAAACAGTTCTTTTTTTTTCGAATTTGTTCATTTAGTCTTTAACTTTTTATGCCCTTCTTGACAGCGAATATTTAATTTAAGAGACGCTAGGTAATTATCAAACATTTGCAATTTCGTTATGTGCTTAATGCTCTTTTTTTTACTCAAAGAATTTAAGTACATCGAAAATAAGATTCCTTCCCTTGAAATAACATCACTGTTTTACGAGTGTACATTGATATGTGAAAGTGAAACCAAAGTGATAAAATCTATTATTCACAATTGCATCCTTTAACACACCCGCGAAAATGTGCACCCCTCAAATTCGAAAAATTAGTTGCGTTGAATTCTGTGCATATACTAAACTAGAGTAAAAGGTAGTTGTCGGGAATCACTACAACCTGAGCAGTGATGGCTCAGGGCAGTGTTTCCCAAACTTATGACTTTTGTGTACCCTCTCTAAATTTTTCGTAACGCTGTGTACCACTAATAAAAAATGAATGCACTTTTTACTATTAAAAAAAATTGCACAAAAGTTAAAAATCACAACTGGCTGTTGGCACCAATAATTATTAACTGTTAACTCTNGTCATGAACTGAAATTCAAGTGGACTAAAAATAAAACCACACTCGGTTCGCACCGACCACAGTGCTGACGTAAAATGTCTTCAGCGGTTGACGGATCATGAATTAGAGTCCCCTTGACGTTAATCTAAGCGTGGGAGGTTTTCATGGTTTTCCTCTCCATGCGGGTTAGCTCCATCGAAAAGTCCTCCACGAAGGCAAATTTCTCTCAATACTCGATCGAGGAGTTCCCTTGTCTTTTGGATTGGGTTCAAAATTACAAGGCTACGGAGTTGAACATCAGTAGTTGTAAACCTATAAAATTAGGTCGGTTGTTCATCGACGGTTATAAAATAAAATAAAATAAAAACACTACAAACTACTATTATTCGCATGGCACTATTCACTACACTACTTCTTAAAAAAAGTAACACAATACATTTCTAATATTACATTACAAACTACAGAAAAAAGTAACGACTACAGTAGTTGCTTTATTTCTAGTGCTCTACTTCCGACCCTGGTTGTTTGGTTTTTCGTTTACCTTCTTTCTGCTTGTGGCCAAGACCACGAATAGATAAGATTTTTATAAAATTCGTCTAATATTTGAAACTAGTGTCTTTAATAGCTGAGATTCGGGACTGCATTCCTGCTCTTGTGCATTACAATCCCTTATCCTGCAAGAAAGTCCCTAAAAATATTGAAGTCCTAAACTTCAATATTATACTTCAGAATAAAAACCATTTTGTATTTTCTTTTTAAATAATAATAACAATACTGAATAATACTAAAAGTTTCAAACTGAAGTTTCAAACTGAAGTTTTTAACTTCAGTTTGAAACTTCTTTTTTTTATAACAGAATGTGTCAACTTCTTTTTCATGTAAACTATTTGAATGTCATGTAAATTATTTGTCTTCCAATATTTGAAACTAGTATCTTCCAGCACTTAATATCTGAGATTCAGGACTGCATTCCTGTTCTTGTGGATTACAGTCCCTTATCCTATAAAAAAGTCCCTAAAAATATTGAAGTCCTAAACTTCAATATTATACTTCAGAATAAAGACCATTTTGCATTTTCTTTTTAAGTAATATAAACAATACTAAATAATACTAAAAGTTTCAAACTGAAAATTTTAACTTCAGTTTGAAACTTCATCTTTTCTTTTTATAACAGAATGTGTCAACTTCTTTTTGATGTAAATTATTTGAATGTTATGTAAATTATTTGAAATGTGTAATGATGAAGAATAATGTTTCTGTATAAAAACTGTCGCGCACCGCAAAAAAAGAGAAAAGAAAAAAAACTTTGAATTGAAGGAACGTGCACTTCAAACAAATGACTTGGAACTAAAAAGAAAGTCATAAAAACTATAAAAGAAAAAGTGAAAAACTTATAAGAAAAGTAGACCTGCAAACTGTTCCCTTTATCTGCGCTTCTTTTAAGTTGAATTTTTATCGTTTTTACAATAAAAAAAATTCCTTTTTTACATTCCATATTACTCTTATATTATTACAGGCATGTTTCTTTGCATTTATTTGTTAATTATTTTTTGAAATGTTTGCGATTGAAATTTTTTTTTATTTTGCCATTGATTTCACTAGAAATTCTGGTGAAAAGGACTGCAAGTAATTGACTATAAAAAAAAATTTCACAAGTTCTAAATTTAATTTTAAAAAATTCCAGTAATGGCACATTTTTTACGGGAAGAGGGAATATAATATAGAATGTCTCATACGTGTTTTTCTTTACTAAATTGTAGCTTAAAGTAGATTCTGATACTTATTTTAAGACCTATAAAATTGTTATTCTACAAAGAGCTACAAATATTCAATATTCCAATTAAAAGTTTATTTTCTGAAATTAATGGACAAAAGTTTTTGAAAATATACTCATTAAGAAAATTCCCTGCCGTCTGTATGGAGTCATGTTTTTAAACATATTACAGTACATAACCCGTTATCCGGAAATCAGAAAACCGGAAAATCAAAAAACCGGAACGAAATTCGATAAATTTTCCCGCCATTTAAAAAAAAAAAATTTCCTCTTAAGATTTTTGGATTTTTCGCTCTTTTTTGAAGTATGTTTACCTTACCATCATTTTGGAAATAATCATTAATGTATTACTTCATCGTTTTTTCTTCTTTTTAAGATTTCCAAATATTTTTTATTTTTAGTTGGGTTTAACAATAAAAAAAACGGCTTTTTGTAGCGATTCAGAAAACCGGAAAAATCAGTTATCCGGAATATCGATGGTCCCGATCGTTCCGGATAATCGGTTACCTACTGTACTATATTTTACTTTTCCCTTTTGATTGAAGTTAGGGAAGATTTTGCAATTCCTTCCCTTTCAGAATCTCTGAATAAAACCTGGTACAGCGAAGTTCTGCGTGGCTTTTTCATGATGTAACTGCTTGTACTAAACACCAAGATCTCCACTGGAGAAACTTTGTGAAAAATGTGCAATAATGTATACTGAATAAATATAAAAATAAACCGATATTTGTAATATCTATTTCGTTTCTACAAATAAGATCAATTCTTATTTCACACAAATATGAACACACACAAATGTGTTTGTGTGCGTGTGTCCAAATTGTTATTCTATCGTTTTTTTTTTCGCTGAAACTTAGAAATATGCTTCATCGGAAACTTTTTTAATCTTTTGGTTACTGCTGGTACAACATGTGGTACAATATGGAACACCGCAAACAAAAGGTTAAGATCCTTGTCTCCTCCTCGCTTCGCTCATCAATCCCCACGACATTGCTACGTAGTAATCATTTTTTATTACTTCATGATAACTTTTCAACTGATAGTTCCCATAAGTTTTACAGAATAAACAAGGATTCGGTTCCACAGATATTATTGGGATAAAATTTAACTTCCATCATTTTGCTCGGATAAGCATAACAACTTCATCTCAATTTTTGGTTTTTGAATGCTTGGTAACTTATTAAATCATTAAAACGATCATAAAGTAATTGTGCGAATATTAATTCTTAATAAAGTTCGTAATCGTTATTTTAATTGAACTGGACAAAGCGTCATATAAAGCTTACAATAGAAATAAAGATAAATTGCTTAATGTTATTAGTTGTAAGACGGTTACTAAGTTAGATACTACTTCAATTATGTTCATACGGATGGTAGATTGAATGTAAACAATAACAACTTTCTTAAAACCGGAGGAAATATAGAAAATAATAGGCTTAATATTCTAGGAAATTTTATAGGGGTGACATGTGCTTAAATTTATGAGTAATTTTACAATTCATAGGATTTTCTTGTAATTGGATTTTCTTGTCATTCTAATGGGCTGTGAGCCTAAAAAAATGTAAGAAAATTAATATCCCAACATAAATAAAGTGTAAGGTTTGTCATGTTTCGAGTGTTATCCCTCATTTGGCTATATTTGTGTAAAATATCACCGTTTTTTATTTTCTGCGTAGCATCTTGCAGAGCATGGCATGCCTGTTGAGTCTTCCAAATTCATTTGTTGCTTGCTTTGATGAAATTTAAATTGAAAGAACGCGTTATATTGTAAACACTACAAAATAATATTTGATGGCGCGCTTTTTCAAGCATGGGCGTGAAAGTAGTCTCCAGGTAGTCTAACGACAAATTTTAACCCCTAACGACATCTGTGCTTAGCCTTACACGGTTAACCATCCATTAAAAAGCCGTGGGGGCTCAAGGAATAGAGCTCTCGCCTCCCAATGAGGTGAACCGAGTTCGAATCCAGCCAATGGCTGGTTGATTTGAATTTCGCACCCAGCTCTCGCCGACTCCGACCACACTGCTCTCCTCTGTGTAGACGGATCATGGGTTAGAGTACCCTTGCCGTCCGGCTAACCGGAGGAGAATTTCGTCTCCGTGTAACGCAAATGCGGGTGGGTACCATGAAAAAGTCCTCCACGAAGGCAAATCTGTCTCACTACTTGATCCCTTGAGTTCCCTTATTTTCTGGATTGGGTTCAAAGTTACAATGCTACGGAGATGAACATTGGTAGTCGTAAACTAAAAATTCCGTCTGCTTTTCAACGACGGGTATAAAATTAAATAAAATATAAACCATCTATAAAATTGGGGATATTTCCGTATCGTGATCTGTCGCGCCAACTTCAGTTACCAGAATGCCAAATAGATTTTAAACTTGCAATTTTTTTTTTAAAAAAAGGCATGTAGATTTTTGGTCGGAGGAAGCTACGAGCTACACATTTTGAGTTGGTCCCTGTGATGTTTTTTTTTTACAGTTTCTCTCGAGCCACTGCCTGGAAATTGCCAAGACTTGGCAATTATTCTGCCACAGCTCACGATTCGGAAATATCCCCTTAAAATTTTGCGTTCTAAAGTATTAATATAAGGTTATTTTATAATTTACAATAGAGTAAAACAGCTTTTAGTTTTAAGCTTTTTATTTTGAATAATAATCAAAATCAAAACGCAATAATAAGAAAGAATAATCCTAAGAAAAGCAAATAAATAAATATTTCAACAAATGTCGTTAAATACTGGTAATATTTTATAACTTTTATTACCCAAAGAAATTGGGAGCCGTGAGCTTTTGGTCATAAAAAGGGACTGTGAGTAACTGACTATCCTTTACTTAGTATGGATGGTGTTTTCTGCATTAGGGTGCACTGCAAGCTCTATACCTCCTATACTTCCGGGTTACTGTTTCCGGTGTATTCTCCAGCCATTTGGCACACAATGTGCTTTGCTTACTCTCTTGAGTAGCTTTTCTTGTATACGTGCATTTGTTACCTGGTCTTTTTTATTTGTGTTTGAAAAGAATCGTTATGAAACACTTCGTACCTTGTCAAGAATATACCAACTTCGAAACTTAAACCTAAATGATAATTTGTAAAATGAACCTAATCTCGCTACTCAAACAATACGCCAACACTAACGTATAATGGTGCACGGATTGCAACACGAACAAACAGTAACAAGCAAGTAAAAAGAGGCCAAACCGGGACTGCCAAAAAAGCGAATTCTTTCTAAATCTAACAACCATGTCACCTTTTTTAACAATACATTTATCAATAACTAAAACAAATTTTCACTTCAAACTCACGAGAATTACTTAATATCTTACGGTGTACAACAGATTTGAGCTTAGAAATTATATAATTTATTTATTTCATTAAAAAATAAATTATCTGTTTGAAAATATCGCCTTAGAATAATCTGTAGTAAGCAGCTGCATACTTTCTAACCGGCAGTCAAGATACTCAAGGTTGTTATTGTTTACATTTATATTAAAAATACCATCCATAGTGTTGTGTATAAACATTTTAAATAAATAAAAACAATCATTTTTGTTTTTCTGAAGATATGCGTTGCCTGAGACTGAAGATGGTGCAGGTACCAGAGTCCATAACTGTGGGTGAAGTGGCGAGACTTGTATGCGTATTTGACGAAGAGCAGGATGTCTTATATTCCGTCAAATGGTACAAAGATGACGTCGAGTTTTTCCGATTCCTGCCAAACGACAGACCATCCAACCAAAACTTCGAAATCGGAGATGTCGAAGTCGATGTAAGTAGCTGTCACTCAATTAATTCAGTACAAAAGAATATTCTGAATGTCTAATAGAAAAATTTCAACTGAGAAACCCAGTTTTTTTTCTTCATACAGTCTTCTTTGTTTATCATTTAGAACATATGGCATGTGTATCGGTATATGATTTCGATGGCTCGTAAAAAGTACGCGTTATGCTCATAGAGTTGAATACAACTCTATGCTCTTTGCTTGCTATCTGTGACGTGTCTTTTCGGAAGGAATAAAGCGAGCTCGGTCCTCTACCTACTATATCAACTCTATGGTTATGCTCCGTTGCAAGTTAAGAGACCATTGCTGTACAACTGCATACAGTTTCATTTAATTCAGCTATCAAATTATATATCTGCTTTTAAAACAATATAAAAGCTTTTAAAAGTTAAACTCGTTGGACAGTAATTTAATTCGCGATGTTTTTATGGTATTTGGATGGTTGACAGAATGTAAACAATAACAAACTTCCTAAAACCGAAAGGAATTTAGAAAACTTCAAGCTGTATCTATCCGCTTATCTTACGCTTACGAGGCGATATGTAAACAGGCTTCATATTCTAGGAAGTTTTATTATCGTCAAATTTACATGAAATTTTACCGTTCATAAGAATTTTCTGTAATTTAAAAATTTTAACAGGTCGTAAGCCGAAAACAAATTTAAGAAAGTTAATACGACAACGTAAATAAAGTGTAAAGTTTGCAACGTTTTGAGCGTTATCTCTTAATTTGGCTAAAATTGTGTAAAATATCGTCTGCTGTTATTATTTGAGTAGCATTATAGCATGATTGCGTAGTCTTTTAAATACATTTGTTATTTGCTTCATTGAAAGTTAAATTGAAAGAACACGTTACATTATGAACACTACAAGTATAATAATATTGAATGGAGCGCTTTTCCAAGCTTATACCTAAAAATCAATCCGAAATTGTAACCCAGAAGTCTTACGGTGAATTTTATCCCCTAGCACCCTTTATACGGTCGACCATCCATATCATAGAATTTTTGAAAAAGGGTCATAGTTTCGTTGTCTTATCGGAATTCTAGATTTGGCGACATATTTTTTTATAAATAAAGGAGAACACTAGTTTTTGAAAAAGAAACAAATCTATAACGTTGCGAGAGCGTTGGATTTGATTGGGCAGGGAGCGTCTTAAGCTGACATGCGCTTAACAAATAAATGCGAGCTAAAGATATATATAATTTTTTTTTTACTTTTGTTTCGCTGTAGGAGAAAATCGTCTGCGAGGAACAATATTATTCTTTCATCAGTTTCTTTAAATGCGAACAGGAAGACGTGTAGGTTTGTTTTACGATTTTTAGACATCATTTTTATCAATTCTTATTAACAGAACAATAGTTTTTATTCCAAAAGTTTTATATTCCTTATTTCACGCGATTTAAGAAAGAAAGCAAAAAAGGTTGTGCAATGTCGTTTCAAAAGTTGGCATTACGTTCGCCCTGGGAGCTTAGCATCCATTACGCGTGCATTTAGATGCAAATCGGGTCTCTTCATAAGGAAAATGGTTTTTCTTTAACTTGCAACAGAGTATAGATGATTTTTATTCCATAACTATATTTTTATTTTACAACTGACCAATATATATTTTATAACCGGTATTGAACAGCCTGACCCAATTTTTTGGATTTACGACTGTTAATGTGCATAGCCTTGTAATTTTGAACCCAATCCAGGAGACAAGGGAACTCCTGCATCAAGTATTTGGAGAAATTTGCCTTCGTGTAGAACTTTTTGATGTAATTGACCAATATTTGCGCTACGTGGATAGGAAAAACACGAAAGCCTCCCACGGTTAGCCTGACGGCATGGGGACTCTAACCCATGATCCGTCTACCACTAGGGATATTTTGCGACAGCACTGTGGTCGGTGCAAGCCGGGTGCGTAATTCGTATCTCTCAGCCATCGCTGGCATTCGAACCCGGTTCACCTCATTGGAAGGCGAGAGCTCAATCCCCTGAGCCAGCACAGCTCACATTATACAGCTGGAAGTTATGCTGGCGGGGATGGTAAATATAATATGACTTAATATTTTGTTCACAAACAAAGAATTTAATTTTGCAACTCTTTCCGTTACAGGTTTTAATAATTTTGAAAGTTTTTTTTAATAAGAAAATGAAAAATAAATTAAAAAACGATGTATTCGATAAAATTAAAAAAGTTAAATCCCGCCGAAAAGAGTTCTTAAATAACTTATGCTAGCAAAATGTTTTTTGTTTTTTTTTAAGGACTTTTATAATACAAAATTTTTTTTTCTACAGGTGATTAAATAAAATAATTAAAAATTTTATTTTTAACATATCCAACAAACTTTTAAGTGCTTAAATACACTGAAGAGCCAAAAAAACTGGTATACCTGCATAATATCGTGTAGGGCACCCGCGAGCACGCAGAAGTGACGCAACACGACGTGGCATGGATTCGATCAATGTGTGAAGTAGTGCTGGAGATAATTGACACCATGAATCCTGTAGGGCTGTCCATAAACCAGTGGGAGTAAGAGGGTGTGGGTATATCTTCTGAACATCACGTTGCAAGGCATCCCAAATATCCCAGCGATGTCGTAGATTTGATGTTTTACCGGATTTCCGATACTCACGGTATACTCGTGAAATGGTCGTACGTGAAAATCCGAATTTCATTGCTATCTCGGAGATGCTATTTCCCATCTCCCGTGCGCCGACTATAACACCACGTTCAAACTCACTTAAATCTGTATAACCTGGCATTGTAGCACCAGTAACCGATCTAAAAACTGTGCTAGACACTCGCTGTCTTATATACGCGTTGCCGATTGCAGCGCTGTACTCTGATTGGCTCCATACCCACTTACTTGCATACTCATGCCTGTACCACTTTTTTTTGGCTCTTCAGTGTATATTTTAATTTAAAAAAAAAAATTTTTTTACTTTTCCCACCACAGCCGACTTAGATTTTAAAAAAATCGTAAAACTCGATTCACACTATTTTACACCTCTTCCTATTTTACAAGATGATTTTGCAACTAACTTGTTCCCCAAACTCCATATAACTTCATTTCTTCATATTTTCCTATCGAAGTTTCCTCTGATATAGCGAGTCACACCCTCAATAAAGTAAAAAACTTTATCATTTTTTTAATCCTTGTTCTAGATAAAGTATTAACAGGGCCATCTAAATAACATTACCTGGGGTTCCTGTAACAGGGTTCCTGCCATCTAAATAACATTTGGCCAAGTTTATACATTATTTTTGATTACCAGAATCAGGAGTGAACGAGGTGGTCAGTTATCACAAGAAGGTATTATCAATAACAAGGCAAAACGGTAAAGATTAAAAAACAACTAACATTAAAAATAAATTACTTCATATTGATAATAGAGGGTGCAATTCGGCGAATGTAACAAATGACGATTACTCCGATCGCTATTTTTTTCGTCCAAAACGAACCTCATTTGTATCATTATTTTTTTTTTAAATAAATAAGGAATTAATATAAATTTCTTATAATAATCCGAAGTTTCTTTATTTCGACTTTCTTCATTTCAGAAATAAACCTTGTAATGTTTATTATAATTTGAGAACCGTTTCAAAAGACATCACCCTTACATCATTAACAATTTTTTTTATTTGCTCAAAACTTCCGATTTTTGAAAAAGTGACCACATGTTTTAAAATTGGCCGCTGCTTCTTTTTAACAAATTACAACAACTGACCAAGGGCCAGTTGCAAAAATATTTGTTAGTTGGAAACGCTACCATTACAGTAAGATAAGAGAGTCTGTAAAATTATTTTTAAAATACCATAAGTATTAAGGATGCAATATTTCTTAAAATAAAAATAGTCTTTTAATACCACAGCAAAGAGAGAATATTTATAGGAATTCGAAGTAGGCTTAGCAAAAACGAAGCGGATAAAAATGATTCTTATTGCAGTTCATTTACGTCGCACTAGAGCTGCACAATGGGGCTATTGGCGACGGTCTGGGAAACATCCATGCAGAAGATGATCCGAAGACATGCCATCACAATTTTGATCCTCTGCAGAGGGGATGGGACTCCCGCTACGGTAGCCTGACGACCTGCTCCTCGAAGTCAAGCACTTTACGGTAGAACAGTTTAACGAGGACCCATACCGTACACCCTCGGTCCCTACGCAGACTGATCCAAGTGGTCAACCACCCGCACACTGACAGCAGCTAGTGATACATGAGGACGGTTCTTGAATAAAAAAGGAGATGCTGGGGAATATTTAAGAAATGCGTTTGGTGGGGACATTTGAGAACATTATTATCTGCATTACACTACTAAAAAGATGCATGCCTTTTTATAACAGCTTATTTCTGCTTCTGTGGAGTGTTCAGCTTCGTGTTAGGCGAAAACAAACTCTCACCTTCTCTGCTCGATTGTAAACTAGAACTAGACACAATATTAGAAAATTTGCTAAAAAATATAATTTTTCCTTATACTTGATAATAACATTTTTAAGTAAATTGCAATATAAAAGAATAAAGGTGATATCGTAACAATATCCATATGTATTTATATTCCCTTTACTTAGCATTATACAATAAGAGACAATTATTTCAGCGGAAAATATAATAGAAAGATATAAGAGTTTTAGGAAAAATAAATGTCATTAGTTCCTGTTTGTTCTTATCGCCGGAAAGTGGTTAGAGAATCGATAAGAGCTTTTTTTTATTTTTTTTTATTATTCACTAAAACGAACTCTTGTGTTTCCTATCAGAAACCAATTGAAAAGAAAGAGAAGAAAAAAAACTTCGTTATCACATTAAACTCGCCAATTAACCCATTCTTCACGATGGAGAGGATTAAGATTGAGGGAAAAAAAGGAAAAGAAAGAAACGCTAAAAAGGAATAAAAATAGGAACTACAGGACATCGTTTATAGACCCCTCTCTTTTTTTTTTCTTTTTTTTTCCCCCTTCTTCTTTTCATCTTTAGAGCTTACAACAGCAAGGTTTTCAGGATTTAAAGCTTTACGAAGGAAAGAAAAAAATCATTAGTAGAAAAGTGAGATTTTTTTTAATGTTAAAAACAATGAGGAGTAGGGTCAGAGGGACCACTTCGGGTTTGAAAACGTATGCTAGTTGGAAATGTAAAGACCTGTTCTTAATGATGCTGCCATCTAGTGGCAATTGTAAAACTCGAAAAAATTCTTTTTTTTTTTTTTCCATGAAAGAATATCGTAAATAAAACTTACTGTTTATGCAACTCACTCTTCATTAAAATATTTATTTTTTTTTCTTTATTTTTTTTTTTTNTTTTTTTTTTTTTTTTTTGAGAGAGAGAGAGAAAATAGCAGAATATAAAAAAAGAAAAAATATTACATTAATTATTGTAAAATATTGGAACAAATTACTTGAAAACAAAACTGTACCAATTATTAATTTATAAAAACAATTTGGAACAAAATGATTAATTAAAACTGGATTTCTTAGATTAAAAAATAATTGAATAAAATAAAATAAAAACATGATAGATTAAATGGGAAGATAATTACTAGAATATTTCACTAGAATATCATTTTTCAATTTATTTGATAAAAAAAAATCAAACAACAGTTGCAAACGCTTACTAGTTGTGAAGTTCAAACACATCATAAATATAGTGTGACGCTTATCGTCACTCAAAATTAAAATCAAGAGAAAGGGCTAAGATTAGATTTCTAGAACATTTCAGAGTCTTCGATTAAATAAAACTACTGTGGGAAATCTCCATCGGCAAATAGTAAGTTAAATACGGATAAAGTAATTCAAATAAACGATTAGGTTTAAATCTTACAATGTCACCCCNTTTTAAATAAAGGATAAATAGAAGTCTTACTTTTAACTAGTAACATTTTATTATTTAAACAATTTAAGAAATAACATTAATATAAGGATATACAATTAATTCAACTTATTTATACATTAATTCTTACGTGCTTTTAGAATAGATGGAGAGAGACTTACCAAGTTTAGTCATGGTTCGGCCTATTGTCACTTAGGCTGATTGCTTTTGATTGCCTTCCGTGATTGCTTCTCAACCCTTTCCTTCGGCTGCTTTTATATCGTATTTTTTGGGTGATAAAAAGTTACAAATCTGAGGAAAGGTCAAGTTCAAAAGTCATTGTTGTTTTCGAGTTTGTCCCGTGATGGGTCAATCACATGAAGGGGGTGACATTGTAAGATTTAAACCTAATCGTTTATTTGAATTACTTTATCCGTATTTAACTTACTATTTGCCGATGGAGATTTCCCACAGTAGTTTTATTTAATCGAAGACTCTGAAATTTTCTAGAAATCTAATCTTAGCCCTTTCTCTTGATTTTAATTTTGAGTGACGATAAGCGTCACAATAGACATAAAAATGTTTGATTTAAAAATATTTAAAATAATTTATTATAAAAAATGAAACTAAAAGTATTTTATCAAATACAAAACTAAATAAAATTTCAATAAATCAACATAATTATAAAAAAAAAATGTTTTATACTTGAATATACTTTAAGAGATAGCAGGAAATAAATGTTCCCGTGTCATCAGTGGAGATCGAACCCCTGATTTCTAGGCTAATAGACTCTATTTTAATTTACCCTAAATTCCTTTTACTGCCTGGAAAAAAAAAGAACTTTATTCGGTTATATTTAGGAAATGTACTACACTATTCGTAACATTTATTTTAGAATATTCAGCTCAAACATTATTTATTAATTTTTCAAATAAAGAAATTAAGCAGTGCTAGTCACGAGCGATTAAATTTCAATATGTATTACGCTAATGGTTGATATGGTTAAGTGTGGATGGTTGATTGAATGTAAACAATAACAAGCTTCCTAAAACCGGAAGAAATTTAGAAAACTTCCGGTGTATCCCTCCGCTTATGTTATCCTTACGAGGCGATGTGTGAAGAGGCTAAATATTCTAAGAAGTTTTATTATTGTGATATGTGTTTAAATTTACGCGCAATTTTAGCATTCATGAGGGTTATTAGCATTCATAATTCCAACAGGTCGTGAGGTCAAAACAAATATAAGAAAATTGATGTTACATTATTAATAAAGTGTAAGGTGTGCTATATTTTAAATATCATCCCTTATTTGGCTATATTAGAGAAACAAAATGGCCGTTTATTTTATTTTTGATAGCATCATTGTACGCTTGTAAAGTCTCCGAATTCATTTGTTCCTCGTTTAGTTGAAATTTAAATTGAAAGAACGCGTTATAATGTAAACACTATGAGTGCACTAATATTGGATGGCACGCTTTTCAATCACAGGCGTAAAAAATTTATCGAACGGAGTCACCCGGCAGTCCTGCGACGAATTTTAACCCCTAGGGCCATCTGTGCTTAACTTTACACCTAGGAAAATTAAGCGAAAACTAAGCCTGAGTACATCACGACAGGTATGGATGGTGTTTTCTACACTGGGGAGAGCTCCAAGCTCCATACCGCCTATATTTCAGGGTTATTGTTTCCGTTGTATTTTAAAGCCATTTGGCTCACAACGTGAACATTATATTTTGAGATTTTTACAAACGTGGTATTTGATTACTTATTACTTGTGTTCACAATGCTAACAATACTTGTGTTTACAATGCTAAAGGTGCTGACACTAACGTAAGATGATGCACAGCTTGCAGCAAGAACAAACATTAATAAACTTATGGAAAGAGGCCAAATCAGGCCTGCCAAAAAAGCGAGTTATTCAAAATCTAGCAACCATGTCACCTTTTTTAACAATATATCCATAAATAACTAAAATAAATTTTCACTTCAAACTCACCAGAATTACTTAATAACATTAATGTCTTATGAAATACGGCAGATTTGAGCTCAGAAATTATTTAATGTATATGTAATATTATTAATGATTTATTTTACTTTTTAGAGCATTTTTATGATGTCATATACTACTAAACATATCTTTATTACAGATTTTTTAATTATTTTAAGTTTTCGTGTTTTATTCTTTTCTTAAAATTTAATTATTTTGAGTGAATCTTATTTTTAATATCGGTACATTATGCTTTTTGCTAAAAATCTGAATTTTATGAAATATAATTATTAAACAGTTCAATGTATTTGGGTACTATTCTGAATGAAATGTGTGATGTATTCAGCTAAAAAGCAAATAGGTATATTTCATTCAAGTTTATATTATTGAATATTTTTTATTAAAGTGTTCGTAATGAAATTGGAAAAGTTCTTAAATAGCAGGTGTTTACGATCATATAAAAAAGAATCGTTAGACACGCATCTTGACGTTCTTGCAATATCCTAAATATCACTAGGAATACTTCTAATAATAAGTTTAAAATATACTTTCATTCAAAAAATAATTCATTAATCATTTAATATCTCATTAGAATAATAGAATCAATCAAATTAAAATTATGGAGAATTAGAATAATAGAAAATAATTAATTATTTAATATTGATATTTTTGTCATACGATTGCCAACTGGCAGCATTTCTCAGGATTGTTCATATCCTTCTTACAAAAGTAGCGTAATAATACCTTCGGATAGCACGTGACAAAGGCGGAGCCTTGTGCCAACTCCGAGTGAATGAACAATCGGCGATCGAAATGAGCTATAAGTGGCGTAAAGCAGAACTCTCTACCTATGGCAGCACTTCGCATGTTTTCACCATTAGCGTGGTTATTATTGTGATTTCTTGATTAAATGTGAGCTTTATTTTACCATTCATAACACTTTTTTGTAATTTATAAATTCTTACAGATCGCGTATCTAAAACAAATTTAAGAAAATAAATATCACACCATAAATAAAGTGTAAGTTTCGCCATGTTTTGAGTGTTATACCTTATTTGGCTATATTTGTGTAAAATAGCCCCATTTGTTATTATTTGGGTAGAATTATAGCAAGCCTGCGGAATCATTCAAATTCATTTGTTGTTTTGTTGAATAAATTGAAAAAAAATTGTATTGGAAACACTACAAGTGTAATTAAATTAGATGTCACGTTTTTTTCAAGCTCAGGCGTAAAAATCAGTCAGAAATAGTAACCCGGAAGTCTTGCAGTAAATTTCACGACCCTCAGCGCCATCTGCGCTTAGCTTTACAGGGTCAACCATCTATAGTTGCTCAGGATCCGAAAGTCTATGTTGGGTTTCAATAACTGTTTACTTATATATTATTTTTACTATTAGTATTTTTACTTTTAGTGTTTTTACTATTAGTATTAATTTTTATAAGTAACCAATTGTAGCTAAGCTGTGAACCTATAAAAAGAAATGCTTTTTTTAGCTGTTACAATATTAGCAAACTATAACAATAAGATTATAAATAAAACCAGGAAACTTCATACACCAATCCTCATAATTGCTTTTCATTCATCATTTTTTTTTTTTTTAATTTCTCAACGTCAATATTTTTCACAGCGCATATTTTTCAAAGTAAGCAACTATTGTAGTTTTATATAAGAACATTTTGTTAATATGTTGTTAACTGTAAAGAAATAATCCTAAATTTGAAAAATAATTATCTGAACTTAAAAAAATAATTTAACATAAGGAAAACAAATTTCATTTTATTTTATGACCGCCGTTGAACAAGCTACCCAATTTTTGGGTTTACGACGATTAATGTTCAAAGCTGTAGCCTTGTAATTTTGAACCCAATCCAGAAGACAGGGGAACTCCTGATCATGTATTAGAAGATATTTGCCTTCGTGAAAGACCTTTTGATGAAACTGACCCGCATTTGTGCTACATGGAGAGGAAAACCTCCCACAGTTAGCCTGACGGCAAGGGAGCTTTAACCCATGATCCGTTTGCCACTGAGGATTTTTAGCCTCAGCACTGTAGTAGGTGCAAGTCGGAAGCGAAATTCGTATCTACAAGCCATTGCTGGGATTCGAACCCGGTTCTCCTCATTGAAGGCGAACTCTCTAACCCCTGAGCCATCACGGCTCAGACAGAAGCATAAAAGAAAAAGTTCCGCGAGAGTTGTATGTTCAAACTCGACATTTTCCGCCAATGAGTATTGCGAGATTTACGGTGAATGTGGACGTCAGGCACAGAGACTATATTGTGAACGTTTATCTGGGCTGCCCCATCCTTCACGCCAGGTCATCGTAAAGGCATTGCGACCAAGAACAGCGATTAGTCAGAGCAGTACAAGAAAGATCATTGAACACCTTTTATAAAGCCTAACGTGTACTTTCTTAAACGACACCTGCTCAGGCACTAAGGACTCAGAAACGTTACGACTGGCTCAACTTCATCATGAAAACGTTTTTAGAGCCAAAGTATTTGCCGAAATCATATACCATATCCGTGGTGCTATCGAAGTTCGACATCATATGTATACTAATTGGTCTGGTGCCCGATATTCTGATGAATATCCTATTTTCTAGAGGATTTGCAGTTGAGTGAATGTTTGTTTCCCCCTCTGTAGAGTATCCATTCCAGCAACAAATTCCTCCACCTATTGAACTCTTCTTATTCTATGTTAATACATCAGTCAGCGAGTGTATGCAACCAGGAACCGTTTTACGGATGCTTGTCACAAGTCCATATGTGACACCATTTGTAGATCATAAATGAAAATAAGCCTCATTTCCGCAGTTTTGTTCAACTTGAACAAACAATTGTACGTATTGAACTTTCGATTTGTGTCAATTTTTTGCACAAGTTTTTTTTTTTTTTTTTGTAATAAATTAATGATTCTGAACAACTGATGCTTCTGGCGTATCTTGTAACGAAGAACGCTAACTCCTGATGTTTACGCTAGGCAGCGCTATAGGAAGTCAATGACAACTTTACTATACCTAGCCCTCACTTTTATGACTATAGCTCTTGTCGTTCAGAAGTTATTCGGGTGACAACGGACTTTACAGCAGACGCACTGTATAAAGATATCTTAGACAAACATGCCAGAATTATTAAAAGTTATCCATTTTTAAGGGTCACTTTTTTAAAGAAAAATTTTAATTACTTTATCTTTCTTTTCCTTAGAAATGAAAAATATCTTATGCAAGAAACTTTGTTCTACCTATCTATCTTAAATCGGTTTTTAAATAGAATTTCATCCATGTATTATCCAAGTAATTTCATCGTTAAAAATTTACAATTTATTTTGAAATTTTTATTAGTATCCTTGGATACATTTCAATGACTAGCTAAGCTAGGCCACAAGAATATTTATTTCAATGAAATAAAATGCATCAAAATGTAGTAAAATTTATTGAGTTTTTTTTTTCTAAATACAAGAGAAGAATAAAGTGCATTAGGTGCATAAAATATTTTAAATGTTTCAGATGAGTCGTTCTTCGAATGGTACAGTCTATCTAAAGAACACTCAGATGTCAGCAGAAGGAAACTACAGGTGTGAAGTTTCAGCAGATGCACCGTCCTTTCAATCTATATCACTCGAAAATTTCATGAAAGTACAAGGTAATTTCCTTTTTCATTCGTTATGCTTTTTTACCTTGCTAAATGAATGGTTGACCGAGTAAAGCTAATGGTGATAGGGGTTAAGACTTCCAAGACTTCCGGGTCACTGCTTCCGACTGATTCTTACGCCGAACTAGGAAAAATTGACCATCCAATATAATTATACTTGTAGTGCTTTCAATATAACGCGTTCTTTCCATTTAACTTTTAACGAAACAAACGACAAATGAATTCGGAAGACTTTGCAAACTTGCTACCCGAAAAATGACAAACGGTGCTATTTTATACAAATATAGCCAAATAAGGGATAACACTCAAAACATGGCTAACCTAACACTTTATTTATGGTGTGATACTAATTTTGTTAAATTTGTTTCAGGCTCAAGACCTGTTAGAATTCATAAATTACAGAAAACTTTTATGAATGGTAAAATTACGCGTAAATTTAAACACAAATCACAATAATAAAACTTCCTAGAATATTAGGTCCGTTCACGCATCGCCTCGTAAGCATAACATAAGTGGAGGGATACACCGGAAGTTTTCTAATTTTTTTACGAAATCTTGTTATTATTTACATTCAGTTAACCATCCTAATATAGTGCGGCTTTGAGAAAAAATCCTCCAAACTAAATGTCTGGGGCTGTCTGCTACTATAGTAACAAGCGAGAGCACATTTCTAATGGGCGTGAAATGTAGGAAAGAAGGTGTCGATTAATTTATTCACGACGACCTATGCTGAGATTAAGACAAAACTATTCACTCCACACCCCTATTCGAATTGCCCTTTCCTCGTAACCATAGTACCCGCCACGACGCGAGACGTTTGTCTGGAGGAGTTCTCCTGAAAGCCGCACTATAGAACCCATTTGCCAACGTTTTTGGTATTGTTTTTTTGAATCCTAAGAACTACTTCCCATAACTTTTTTTTTCTAATTTTAAAATTTTAGATCAATGATTATACCAGGACCTTCTGTAAAGAATTTGTTTCATACTTTGCCTAAATAGCATCCGGCATTATATATAATGCCTAGGCAAAGTATGTAATACTTCTCATATTTCATACTTTGCCGGTAACATATATATAAAATGCTTATCATCTTTTGATGTTAATGATCATTCAATAAGGCAGCTACACCTTCAATCTAATTACACTTATGTTTTGAAATGAACTTCACTGCAAAAGAAATATTGAAGGTTACAAAAATTTTTGTATACTCTCAAACCATGCTGGATTTTTCATTTCAGATTTTGCCACTCAAACAAATCTGCTAATAATTCAGAACCCTTTTATTAATCTAAAAAAAGGAGCCAATGTTTGATTAAAATGTCAAATGTAGATTCAGTAAAAATAAAATATAAATATAGTAATTAATTTCTTTTTTAAGTATATTTGTCAAGTTTAACTCTAAAAATTTTTTGCTTAGTATAATCAATACAATTTATAAAATCAAATGTTCTCAGAACGAACGTGATTTTAATGGACTTGTAGGCACTACTCTAACAAAAAATTTTTTCAAGACTGGGAAATATAAGAGGGATAAAATGAATGCTTTCATCTCTTTACGGCAAAAAAATCTATCTCTTTGCTTTTTGAAACATTAGTATATTATAATTCTAATTTATACGTACAAATTAAATGTATATATATTCAGATATAATGAGTAAATAAAGAATAAAATGCTAAAAGAAACATTTAGCCTCAGGAAAATTATCAACCTCGGTTTTTTTTTATCTTCTTATTGTCCTGAAGGATCTTATTAAAGAACTCTTCCATTCCATTTCCAACAAAATGCTTCATATTTCTGACTTTCACTTAGAATCTGATTCATTTTCTTTCGCTTCATAATCAGTAGTGTGTGTGGGGGGAGACGTCATTGTGATAAAGAACCGGAAGAAGAGGTAGGGAGGAGGGGTGGAAAGAATATCTAATTAAATCATACGTTCGACAGAACGATAAATTGCTGATCTTTTCACCAAAATTCCATTCATTTATTGGAGCGGAAATTTCATGAAAGAATTAGAAAGTAGGTAAAAAAAAGTGAGAAAGTTTAAAAGAACAGAAATACCTTTCTTAACGGGAGAAAATGTGATCATTTTCTAGCATTCTTTTTTTAGAGAATGAAAAAGAGGGTGAAAAAATAAAGAATCGATTAACACTAAGACTCATTTTATATGCAGCGACCATCTTTAACATAAGTAAATAAGAACTAACAAAATTAGAATTGTTCTTAAGGTTTCTCACCCTGCTCGTTGCCATCAGCCACGACAATTATTTCTCAATCATTTTATTTTTTGTCTGAGACAGTTCTTAATAAATTTAAAAAATGAAAATAATAAGTAATCAATTGAAAGAATGATTTTTTTTTTAAATTTTTTTTTAATATATATCCGTCGTTGAGCAGCCGACCCAATTTTGGGTTTACGACTACTAATGTTCAACTCCGTAGCCTAGTAATTTTGAAACCAATCCAGAAGACGAGGAAACTCCTGGATCAGTACCCCCAGAGGTATGATTTGTTATGGGAACATAAAGGACTTTGTGACTCGATAGATTTAGTGTGCATCACTACACGGACAGTCTTCGGCCAGCGGACATGGGTCCAGTGCCCTACGAACCAGGCTCTCCCGGCCTTCTGAAAGAATGATTGAATGAATGATCCTGAATGGTGTTATTCTATTATAGAGAATTCCATGGCTGATGTAAACAAGAAAAAAACTCTTGTTTTACTCATTCATGCCTGGTGAGTCTTGAGAATGAGAACCTATTTTTGAACGCTCGGAACAAGTTAACATCTTCATACTTTCCTACTTTCATATTTTCTGAAGCAATTGAAATTTACATATTATCAAGTGTAACCTTATCTTAACTAATATGTTTTTTCTCTCTCTTTTCTTTTCTTTTCAGACAGACCTCCAGTAGTCGAGAACTTTGCTCAACGGTTAAATTTTCCTAAAAGGACAATGGGTTCGCTACTGTTTATTGTCACTTTCCTGTGCCCTTAAAAGGCTTATCATGTGGTCGAATAAAACCTTTTGTGCCTCATGATGACGTAGAATATCTTCCTTTAAACAACAAGAAAATGACTCATGTCTGCATTGCTCCGCTTTCATCAAGTTCGTCGAATTGATGCTCAACTTCACGAGTCGAAAATCAGCAAAGAAAATTTGGCAGATGAAGGCAGGAAAAGAAAGATGTTTTTTCCCAAACGATAATAAAAAAAACACAAGGTCATCGTTTCATTTTAATGTAATACTATTTTTTTTATTTAGTTTTTGTTACGGAAGGTAATACTTTTTTCTAAGTGACAAAGAACTCCACGATTGATAAACTGATTCAGCGCTTTAAATGTAAACATTTTTATGAGTTCGTTAGTCGAATTTTCTACTGTTCTCGCTAGCATGACTAAGGCATCATATTTGGAAAATAAAGTGCGTGTTTTTTTCACGACTTTAAAAAAAATTATTAGAGCAACCACATTTACTAATACCATAACTAAATGAACTGAAATGATCCTCGAGAAAGAATATTTCGCTTAAAGAACTCAAATGCATAAAATTACAATTTCAAAAATCATTTTCTTGTATCGTCTGCTGCGTGATATAAATCAAAATAATTTTAATAACTAAATTCGAAGCTCAAAACTTAATGAGAGTTTTCAAATACGATTTGCTTTCTAACTGGAGTAAATTTAACTAAATGAACTGAAAGAAGCCTCAAGAAGGAAAATTTCGCTTTAATTACTACATTTTATATAAAATGCTTATTCAACTGTAATTATTATAGTGTTACCTTAATCTATGGCCTATTTCTTGTGCCATAACATCGAATATTTAAAAAAAAATTGTTTGTATTCTTTTGTGATCATTACTAACATGGATACAAAATCGTGGAAAATGTATAAAAGTTAGATGCAAATTATAGAATATGTAAATAAGAGTGCCAATAAAGAATTTAAATCGCCTCTTTGTGTTTATGTGTAATGACTTTTTTTTTAGTTTGGAGCCCAACCCTTATCTAACTTTGTTAGAGAGTTACGCCAATAATTTATAAAATTGTCCAAAATTTTAGGGTTGCTAAAGATAATGGATTGGGTTTCGTCACCAAGCCTATTTAATTAACGAGCTAGTAGAATGGTTTTACGAAACTCTGTAGCCAAATACAATAAAATAACAACAGTTTAAGTGCCTTACACTTGAAGCATAATGATGATTTTAAACTATACATATCATCTTGCTGTGAAGAATTATCTGGGCTTTAGAACGGACAAATATTGGCAATTTTTAAAAAAATAATTTTTTTTTTTTAAAAAATGGCCAATTTAGCGACATTTTCCACATAGATTAAAATTATCAAAATTACTGCTTTATTCTCAGTTTTTACAAATTTTTATGAGCCCAGATAATGCAACATTAGAGTAAGTTTTAAAATATTAAAAAATTAGACCACAAACGCTTTTCGTTTCCGCAAAATTGTGGCTTTTCTTCACATTGACATTTTGCGCCATTTTTCAGAATAACCACAGATATAGCTTTATGTAGGCTAAACTTATCTTAACAGTCATGAGTAACTATTGCAAACTCACAGCGGTTATGAAAATTACATAGTATTTGTAAAGAAGTATAATTTCACGTGACGACGAAACATTCGAAAAACAACCCTAAATTTCAGTGTCCTATTGGTCGAAAATGACGTCACTACAAGTCTGCCACTTGTGTGCTTTGCGGTGCCCTGATAAATCCCCTAAGCCCTGATAAGCGTGTAGAAAACACTTTTCAAAAAGTCGCGCGATTTATCGAAATTTTAGAGTTATTCGTTAATATCATTGAACTGGTTGATAAACTAGAAAACGCTGATAGCGCAGTAGATCTAATTAAAATTCTTTTCTCAAAATCAGTCCCCTCCAATAATAATAAATGAACAACTCCTTTTTCAGTAAATTTAAAAACCTTCTTGTTGTATCATGGAATGCCAATGGCCTTCGTGGTAAAATTAATGAACTTAGACATTTTATCATTCAATACTCCCCTGATATATTACTAATCCAGGAAACAGAACATGTCACTGCTCACTTTTTTAAAATACGTAATTATCTAATTTATCACACCAAGTCACATCGATGGCATACGTAAGCCTGTGGTGGAACAGCCATCATCATCAAGAGAAATATTAATCATAAACTACTTGATTACCTTAACTTCAATTACATTGACGCAACGACCCTTGAGTTATTTTTTCTCCCCGTCCCAATCTGTCGTCATTTCTAGTGTCTATGTTCCCCCTAACACCCCGGCCGCCTTTATCAGCGACCTCAAAAATCTGATTTCCTACGGTTTGATTATCTTCTTGGCTGGTGACTTTAACGCTAAATACAGCACATGGAACCACTATGATAGCCTGGGCACTTCTCCATTCAATTCATCAACTTAGCTAAATTAAATGTACACTACCCCACCAATAACAGGATCTCGAACTTATCAGCTAATGATATCAACTTCGCCCTTTCTATAAATCTAAATTACCTTATCAATACTAGTACCTTAAATGAACTCTGTTCTGATCATTTACCTGTTGAGTTTAGCATCAATATTAATGTCCCCAATAATCTTAATAATAAAATAAATAAAATCAACTGGAATAAATTTAATTGCATTTTAGTTAATCCCCCCCCCCAGTTTGCTCCCCAGTCGACACCCCAACTCAATTCGATCAATTAGTTGACAGCTTCACTAATTCTATTAACAAGGCTAAAGAGGAAGCTTCCCTTTTTGTGGAGGCAAGCAATTACTGCAATGCACCCCCTCATATCAGACATCTTATTAGAGATAGAAATAACGTCAGGAGGTTGTGGCAACAATCCCGTGATCCAAATGATGAAGCTCGATTGAATCAGTTCAATGCTAAAATTAGGAGAGATTTTCGAGCACACAAGCAATCCTCCTACACCAAGTATATCAAAGACCTATCTGTCCAAGATATCTCAATTTGGAAAGCGGTCAATAAGTTTAAGGCTAAATCTTCATGCATCCCACCCCTCAAACGTAATAATTCTGTCATATTCGATGACAATATGAAAGCCAACATCATTGCAGTCTTTAATTTCTGTTTACCAACGACCTTCGCCGAAAATGATAGTACTAACCTAGGGGTTAGAGGTGGTATTAATAAATTTCTTTCTTGCAGCTCTGACCCTGACATCCACAACCCGGTTCCTCTTAGTGATGTAATTAACTCCATTAAGAAACTTAAGAACAATAAGCGACGCGGTAAAGATAACATTAATAATAGACTTATCAAAGCACTCCCCCTTAACTACATTCCCTATTTAACATGCATTATTGACTCAGCGCTACGCTTATCATACTTCCCCACTGATTGGAAGATAGCAGTCATTAAACCTATCCTAAAGCCAAGAAAAGACCCAACAAAACCAGACAGCTATCAACCAATTAGTTTACTCTCCTCTCTGAGCAAAATTAATGAGGACATCGTCTAGTGCAGAATGAGAGACTTCTGCGATGATAACCACATTATTATCGATGAGCAATTTGGCTTTCGCCTTAAACATTCCACGCAACACCAACTCATCAGGCTCATTGAACACATACACGAAGGATGGCTTCACAACAAACACACAGGTGCCGTTTTTCTCGATTTGGTTAAGGCTTTCGACAAGGCATGGATCGATGCACTTGTCTGTAAATTAATTAAATAATACAATTTCCCTAGACCACTTATTCTAATTATACGATCCTACCTAACACACAGAAAGTTCATGGTCAACTGTAACACCTTTTTCTCCACCTTAAGACCCATTAATAGCGGTGTTCCCCAAGAGAGCAAACTAGGACTCCTCCTATTTTTAATTTTATTAATAATATCCTTAGAGATCCTGGTATTCTGAGTACATTGTGGGTTGACGATACAGCCATTGCCACACAAAGCAAGTATAGCAGCGATATCAACAGGAATATCATTTATCATCTCCTCACCATCTTAACAANTTTTAGTTTGGAGCCCAACCCTTATCTAACTTTGTTAGAGAGTTACGCCAATAATTTATAAAATTGTCCAAAATTTTAGGGTTGCTAAAGATAATGGATTGGGTTTCGTCACCAAGCCTATTTAATTAACGAGCTAGTAGAATGGTTTTACGAAACTCTGTAGCCAAATACAATAAAATAACAACAGTTTAAGTGCCTTACACTTGAAGCATAATGATGATTTTAAACTATATATATCATCTTGCTGTGAAGAATTATCTGGGCTTTAGAACGGACAAATATTGGCAATTTTTAAAAAAATAATTTATTTTTTTTGAAAAATGGCCAATTTGGCGACATTTTCTACATAGATAAAAATTATCAAAATTACTGCTTTATTCTCAGTTTTTGCAAATTTTTATGAGCCAATTTAATGCAATATATAGTAAGTTTTAAAATATTAAAAAATTAGACCACAAACGCTTTTCGTTTCGAATTGTGGCTTTTCTCCACATTGACATTTTGCACCATTTTTCAGAATAAGCACAGATATCGCTAGCTTTATATAGTCTAAACTTGTCTTAACAGTCATGAGTAACTATTGCAAACTCACAACAGTTATGATGTTGTTGTTATTGTTCATTTACGTCGCACTAGAGTTGCACAATGGGCTATTGGCGACGGTCTGGGAAACATCCTTGAGGATGATCCGAAGACATGCCATCACAATTTTGATCCTCTACGGAGGGAGTGGCACTCCGCTTCGGTAGTCCGACGACCTGCACGCGAAGTCGAGCACTTTACGGTAGAACAGTTTAACGAGGACCAATACCGCACACCCTTGGTCCCTACGCAAGTTGATCCAAATGGTCACCCACCCGCACACTAACCGCAGCCAGTGATGCTTGACTTCGGTGATCTGCTGGGAACCGTGTCTTAACGATCAGTCCACTGCGGGACCACAGCAGTTATGAGAATAACATAGTATTTGTAAAGAAGTATAATTTCACATGGCGACGAAACATTCGAAAAACAACCCTAAATTTCAGTGGTCCTATTGATCGAAAAGGACATCACTACAAGTCTGCCACTTGTGTGCTTTGCGGTGGTAAGCACACAGTCAGTTGTAGAAAATGAACTAAAGCCCCTAAACGCCGATAAACGTGTAAAAAACACTTTTCATAAAGTTGCTCGATTTATCGAAATTTTAGAAAATAAATTCGGTAATATCATTGAACTGGTTGATAAACTAGAAAACGCTGATAGCACAGTAGATCTAATCAAAATTCTTTTCTCAAAATCAGTCCCCTCTAATGTGTAATAAGTGAACAACTCCTTTTTCAGTAAATTTAAAAATCTTCTTGTTGTATCATGGAATGCCAATGGCCTCCGGGATAAAATTAATGAACTTAAACATTTTATCAACCAATACCCCCTTGATATATTGCTAATCCAGGAAACCCAACTTGTCACTGCTCACTCTTTTAAAATACCTAATTATCTAATTTATCACACCAAGTCACATCGATGGCATGCACAAGCCTGTGGTGGAACTGCCATCATCATCGAAAGTAATATTAATCATAAACTACTTGATTACCTTAACTTCAATTATATTGAAGAAACGACCCTTCAGTTCTTTTTTTTTCCCCAATTCCAATCTATTGTCATTTCTAGTGTCTATGTTCCCCCTGCCTTTATCAGCGACCTCGAAAATCTAATTTCCTACGGTTTGATTATCTTCTTGGATGGTGACTTTAACGCTAAACACAGCAGATGGAACAACTATGATAGCAACCGCTTGGGCACCTCTCCATTCATTTTCATCAGCTTAGTTAAATAAAATGTACTCTGCCCCCCCCCCACCAATATCAGGATCTCGAACTTATCAGCTCATACTATCAACTTCGCCCTTTCTAGAAATCTAAATTACCTTATCAATACTAGTACCTTAAATGAACTCTGTTCTGATCATTTGCCTGTTAAGTTTAACATCAATATTAACAATACAAACGAAAGCCTGAGTCAAATATGCTGTGCCAAATCGTGGAACCATGTTATTTAGCATAATAGTTGTGATTTTGCTCACATTACATTTTAGCCAACCGTTTCTGTTTCGCCAACTTTACTGAGTTCTATTAGTTAACACCCCAACCCAATTAGATCCATTAATTGACAGCTTCACTAATTCTATTAACAAGGCTAAAGAGGAGGTTTCCTTTTTTGTGGAGGCAAGCAATTACTGCAATGCACCCCCTCATATCAGACATCTTATTAGAGATAGAAACAACATCAGGAGGTTGTGGCAACAGTCTCGTGACCCAAATTATAAAGCTCGAATGAATCAGATCAATGCTAAAATTAGGAGAGGTTTTCGAGCACACAAGGAATCCTCCTACACCAAGTATATCAAAGGCCTATCTGTCCAAGATAACTCAATTTGGAAAACGGTCAATAAGTTTAAGTCTAAATCTTCATGCATCCCACCCCTCAAACGTAATAATTCTGCCCTATTCGATGACAATATGAAAGTTAACATCATTGCTGACGTCTTTAATTGCAGTTTACCAACGACCTTGCCAGAAATGATACTACTAACCTAGATGTCAGAGGTGGTATTAATTTTCGTTCTTGCAGCTCTGACCCTGACATCCACAACCCGGTACCTTAGTGATGTAATTAACTCCATTAAGAAACTTAAGAATAAGCGACCCGGTAAAGATAACATTAATAATAGACTTATCAAAGCACTCCCCCCTTAACTACATTCTCTATTTAACATGCATTATTGACTCAGCGCTACGCTTATCATACTTCCCCTCTGATTGGAAGATAGCAGTCATTAAACCTATCCTAAAGCCAGGAAAAGACCTAACAAAACCAGACAGCTATCGACCAATCAGTTTACTCTCCTCACTGAGCAAAATTACTGAAGACATTATCTTGTGCGGAATGAGAGACTTCTGCGATGATAACCACATTATTATCGATGAGCAATTTGGTTTTCACCCTAAACATTCCACACAACACCAACTCACCAGGCTCATTGAATACAGACACGAAGGATGGCTTCACAACATACACACAGGTGCCGTTTTTCTCGATTTGGTTAAGGCTTTCGACAAGGCATGGATCGATGCACTTGTCTATAAATTAATAAAATACAATTTCCCTAGACCACTTATTCTAATTATACGATCCTACCTAACACACAGAAAGTTCATGGTCAACTGCAACACCTTTTTCCCCACCTTAAGACCCATTAATAGCGGTGTTCCTCAGGAGAGCAAACTAGAACCCCTCCTATTTTTAATCTTTATTAATGAAATCCCTTGAGATCCTGGTATTCTGACTGCACTGTACCCTGACGATACAGACATTGCCACACAAAGCAAGTATATCAGCGATATCAACAGGAATATCATTTATCATCTACTCACCATCATTGACTACATCCAAGATTGGAAACTCGATATCAGCAAAACTCAGTCGGGGCTATTTACCAGAAAAAGGAGCTTACAAGAAGGATGTTATCATTGATAACAACTTTTCTTTCAAATGGGAAACGAAGGCCACGTACTTAGGTGTCATTATGGATAAAACCCCGACATTAAAATATCATTTTAAAAACATTAAAAATAAATTCATAGAAGCAAAATGTGCACTTTATCCTATTCTAAAAAGGAACTCCCCCCTCAGCACTAATAAAAGGATTGTAATTTTTAAAATGCTTCTCACCCCCCCTATTAACATATTCAGCACCCGCCGCAATATCACAAACTCACCCTGGTATTTCAAGAACTAAAATATCCGTAATGACACCTGTCCGTCTAGCCTTCTTGACTTATACAAAAATAGATCTCTTAAGTATTTCCTTAAGAGCACTGGACACTCCAACCCCCTTATATGGTCTTCCTCTAACTACGACCCAGATGAACCTAATTCCAGGAGACGGCCTAAGGTCATTCTTCATTACTGTAAAAATCTTCAAGACATCGTTTGAGTCGTATTGCTGATTTCTCTTTCCCCCTGACTGGTTCCTCATCTCCTCTATCATCATTTCATCATTACCCTGTCCCACATGCTTGGGTTGGCCCCATTCCCCATCCGTCACGGAATTACTGCTATTCATTCTGAATCAATTTACTAATACAACTACTAACAATGCTAATCACTTTGTTAATAATTATAATTAAAAAATAAATAATAATTAAGAAATAATATAAAATGAAATATTTTTTTGACTAATGACTTCGTTTGTTTGTTTATGTAATTACCTGTCTGTGTTATCCCTCTTTTGTACTGTCTTTTCTATCTTCTATTTCCACAACTAATGGTTTAGAAGCAAAATCTTAAATGAGATTAACCTTAGCCCTCCTCATTTTCAAATACCACCACGCCACAGATTTGCCGCAGATTTGTTGGGTTAGCTTAATAGAGTACCGGCTGCTGAGGTAGTTCCTTTTATAAACATGGGAATAGTTGGGTGACGGAGGGCGGTAGTAGCCCAGTGATTAGAAAACTGGATTTCGGTCCGGAGGAACCGGCTTTCGATAATCGACGCTACTCAAATCCACCGAGTATATGAGTTGTTGTTGTTGTTCATTTACGTCGTACTAGAGCTGCACAATGGGCTATTGGCGACGGTCTGGGAAACATCCCTGAGGATGATCCGAAGACATGCCATCACAATTCTGATCCTCTGCTGAGGGGATGGCGCCCCCTCTTTGGTAGCCCGACGACCTGCACGCGAAGTCGAGCACTTTACGGAAACACAGTTTAACGAGCACACAGCAATACAGCACACCCTCGGTCCCTACGCAGACTGATCCAAGTGGTCACCCACCCGCACACTGACCGCAGTCAGTGATGCTTGACTTCAGTGATCTGATGGAAACCGTGTCTTAACGATCAGTCCACTGCGGGACCCGAGTATATGAGATATACACGTTTGCAAAATATGTGGAATCATAAGTTCTGTGGTCGATCACTGAACAGTACCATGAGTGCAGGGATTTGGAGAAAACTTCCCTCCCCTTCAGATTTATGTTTAAATTGTGGAAGGAAGTTGGCTTACAAAAGAAATCCCCTCTGTTCAAGATCAAAATTGTGATGGCATGTCTTCGGATCATCCTCATGAATGTTTCCCAGACCGTCGCCAATTGCCTATTGTGCAGCTCTGGTGCGACATAAATAAAATACCTACCTGCATCCTAAAATCGGAAGAAATATTAAAAACTTCCGATGAATGGATAGTTGACTGAATGTAAGCAATAAAAAGCTTCTTAAAGCAGGAAGAAATTTATAAAACTTCCGGTGTATCCCTCCGCTAATGTTACGCTTACGAGGCGATGTGTGGACAGGTTTAATTATCTAGGAAGTCTTATTAATGAGGTTTAAAATTACGTGTAATATTACCATTCATAGGAGTTTATTGTAATACATAAATTTTAACTAATTTTGAGCATAAAAAGATTTTAAGAAAAATTATTATCCCAACATAAATAACGTTTAAAGTTTGCCATGTTTTGATTGTTATCCATCATTTAGCTATATTTTTATAAAATATCGCCATTAATTATTTTTTGGGTTGCTTCTTGCAGAGCATAGCATACTTGCGGAGTTTTCCAAATTCTTATTTTGTTTGTTTCATTGACATTTTAAATTTAGAAAAAGCGTGATACTGTGAACACTACAAATGAAATAATATTTGATGGCACCCTTTTTCAAGTTTAGGCGTAAAAATCAATCGAAAGTGGTAACCGTGAAAGTCTTATGACAAATTTTAACTCTTAGCACCATCTGTTCTTAGCTTCACACGGTCAACCATCCATTCTTCCGCTTGTGTTAAGTTTACGAGGTGATGTATGAACAGGTAGGTAGGTTCTTTACTTACGTCACACTAGAGCTGCACAATGGACTATTGGCGACGGTCTGGAAAACATCCCTCAGGATGATCCGAAGACATGCCATCGCAATTCTGATCCTCTGCAGAGGGGGTGGCTCCCCTGCTTTGTTAGCCCGATGACCTGCTTGCGATGTCAAGCACTTTACGGTAGAACAGTTCAACGAAGACCGATACCGTGTACCCTCGGTCCATACGCAGACTGATCAAAGAGGTCACAAATCAGCTTATTGACCGCAGCCAGTGATGCTTGACTTCGGTGCTCTACTGAGAACCGTGTCCTAATGATCAGTGAACTGTGGGATCAAGCTTGATAGTGTAAGAAAGTTCTATTAGTGTGATTTATGTTTAAATTCTCTCGTAATTTCGCCATTCATAGTAGTTTTCTGCAATTCATTAATTGTAAAAGCTGGTGAGCTTTAAATAAATTTAGGAAAACTGTCGCAACATAAATAAAGCGGATGATTTGCCATGTTTTTGGTGTTATCTTTTATTTGGCTATATTTTAATGTAAAATATCGCCCTTTGATATTTTCTGATTCCGGTTAAAGAAAAATTTCAGTTCCATATAGTTGTCCAACTTAAAAGATTTTAATCTATATGAAAATCAAGAGAGAATCTAAGGTACTTTCTTCCTCTATGACTCTCCACACTCTAATGGGGAAAGTATGCAAAGTGTTGCCATAGGTAGAGACTTCTGTTCAACGCCACCTGCAAATCGGAAATAGTAACCCGGAAGTTTTAGACGAATCGAAACCTTTTACCTTAGCGCCATCTCTGCTTTAGCTTTACTCGGTCACCATCCATTTAACGGCATCGATAACATGTCGATTTATTTTCTTTGTTTTGCATAAGAGGTATTGCACAGAGGTATTGCATAATAGTAGTGAAATTAAATTATTAATGTGTGATTAATTTAAACCTCTTAGTTACGTGCTTTAATTAACAAATTTCTCATTAAGGTTTGTTTGTTCCTATGTTAGTTGCTTTTGAAATCTCTAACATTTTCTATATTTTTGTTTGATGGTGTTTAATTTACTCATAATATATGTATGGGACTGAACAATCAAGTGGTTATTTAGATTTTATAATTCAACAAAAATTTTAAATAAATCTTTTAAATTGAAATTTCTATAATTTAATGAAATAAACACTAAAGCAGTATGTAAAGTAAATTAATATTGTTGCCTTTAATACAAACAGATGGATAAAAAATAAAAACATCTTTTTTTTATATTTTATAAAGAATACTCTTGCTTTTAAAAACTATTCGAATAATATGTTGAAAAAGTTAGCCATCAGGGAAACCTTGAGGACCTTAAGATATTGTATTTCATTTGTCATTTTTTATTGAAGTTTTCCTAAGAAATAACTTACAGTAACATTACAGTCAATCTATAAAATTTCACATGATAAGAGCTTTTATTTTCTATGTTATTGATCCAATAATTTTTTCAACAGAATGAATAGCACTATGTTTACTCCTGATTACAGTCACCTAACTGGATTGCTGCAGCAATTAAATGATGAGGAGTTGAAAGAACTTTTACAAAATGAGGGAAAGTTAAAAAATCTTGTGAATGACCTGAAACAGGTACATATTTTTATTTGCTAATTACTTAGGTGGATTTCAAATTAGAGGAATTTTTGATGTCTGACAAAAGGTTGTTTTTTTTAAACATAAATTTAATAGCCTGCTGGGTTATGTGTTTGTGATTTCCAAAAATGTCCTACGATTAAGAGTTATTATGTATAATAAACTAATTTATAAAATGTTTCATTTTCAATACATTTTTAACAGAGAAAGATTTCTGTTTCTAACTAGAAAGTGTTCTGTTTCATATTTTACAAATTTCCAAAATTATACCCAGCCCTGTGGCCGAATCGTGGCGACATTGTCGCAGAACATTACAGAGTTCTTGGAGAAAGATTTTTTAATTTGGAAAGCAAAGAAGTTAGTGCAGATTTTTTAGAGATTTTTTTTCCTGCAGAACTTCTTCCTCCTTTTCTCAAGAATTATATTTAAAAAATTTCTTTCTCGCATATCAGAGTTCACCTCCGATATGCGAGAAAGGATGTGCACGACCGTGATTATTTTTTTCTACTTTCTTTTGAGAATAAAAATATTCCGCAATGACTAGATCTAGCTAAAATTTCAGATTGATATTATAAAAAGTAATTTTCAAATAGCAAAAATTTAAAAAAGGTTAACTATGCAAATATTTTTTAGAACAGGAGAATATTGCCAATAATATTAGAATATATATTAGTAGTATATGGGGGGGGCTAGAGGACACTTTTGCCCTTTCCATATACTACTATTGATTTCCTATTTTTTATATTAAAAAAATTTAAAATAGACCTATATTTTACATNCAAAAAAGAAAGAAAAATCCTAAAATCTTATGAGGAGAAAAAAAATTTTTTAAAAAAATAGCGGGAAAATGTATTGAATTTCGTTCCGGTTTTTTGGTTTTCCGGTTTTCTGATTTCCGGATAACGGGTTCTGTACTGTATAATAAACAAATTTTATAAAATGTTTCATTTTCAATACATTTTTTACAGAGAACAATCCTAGAAAGTATTCTGTTTCATACTTTACAAATTTCCAAAATTTTACCTAACTTAAAACCCTTGTGGCAGAATCGTGGCATTATAGAGTTCTTGGCGAAAGATTTTTTTTATTTGGAAAGCAAAGAAGTTAGTGCAGATTTTTTTCAAAATATTGTTTCCCTACAGAACTTTTTCCTCCCTTTCTCAAGAATTATATTCAAAAAATGCCTTTCTCACATATCGAAGTTCACCTCCGATAAGCGAGAAAGGATATGAACAACCGTGATTATTTTTTCTACTTTCTTTTGAGAATATAAATATTCCGGAAAGACTAGCTTTAGCAAAAATTTATAAAAGGTTAACTGTACAAATATTTTTTAGAACAGGAGAATATCGCCAATAATATTAGAATATATATTCTTTTATAAAGGTTTAAAAATAAAATTCTTGCATTTATAATTAAAAAATTTATATACTGTTCTATTCTATATGTAAAGGCTTTTTTTGTACACAGAAAGCACTTCTGTTACTTAGGTATTAGTAGTACTAGAAAGAATTGTCGCAGAAAGCTCGGAAAAATTCTGCCACAGGGCTTGAAACACTTGCATAATTAAGAAAGTGCATTTTATAAATACAGAGAAAATTCTTTCAAATAACTTTTGGATTAATGGACAACTGTTAATTTATCCTAGTTTTAATGTATGACTTCTGTACCCTCTCCTTACACTTGCAGGGATCTGTCTAGACATTTTGTGAAAGGTTCTGTTTTTGTAAAATTGTGAAGAAATTACTTGTAATTTGTGAATATAAAATAAGTGTTAAGTCACATTCTTTCAAACAGGGTTCTGCTTTTGTGAATTTGCGCGAATAGGGTCCTGTTATTGCAAAAAACTTTTTCAAGGAGTTTTTAAATTGTAAATATATAAAAGATTATGCTCAACACTGTAAAATTATTATTGAAAAAAAGTTAAATTTTCAAAAATAATCAGCAATTGCTGCTTCTAAATTAGAGATGTAAGATACAAATATTTGGTATTTAGCCTCTACTGTTGAACGCAGATTATTCTTTTTGGACGAATAAAGGAAGAAGCGTCTGCTGAAGACAAAACTTAGTTCGTTTACATTAGTCTTTCTTTCCCCCCATTCCTGGGAAGGGTTTATTCGATTAACAAAACAATAATGAAGATAAACATATTTGTGAAGGGTCCGATTAAAAGATAAATTATTTTGTGAAGGGTCCGTTAACGAACCCAAATTTCTCCTAAACAGACCCTTGACTTGGTTGTTGATAATTGGCCTGTGGAACCACTGCTTATTTTTTTACGCTGGTCTAACTCTATATTGGATCAATGGCCAACTGTTAATTAGTTCTGGATTTATTATTGAATTATTTTTATAATTTGAATAAGTTTTCATTAGGGCTATCATTAAGTGTCAATTAGTGATTCTTGTGAAAATTAAGCAAAAATTAGACATTTTTTTTATTCTTGTGAAATTTTTATTGTGTCTAGGTACAGGACCTTGAAGCTGAAAAAGAAATGCTGCTTGCTAGTACTAAAAGTATTTCTGAGTACAATTTGTCCAGGAAACCTATTCTTGATCAGCATCGTCTGCAAGTTGTAGAAACACATGAAATTGCCCTGGATTTGAAAAATAGTTTCCTAGAAAAGAAAAAAAAGATAGGTATAAAATTCATTTTGTTGTCAAAATTAGGTATTTTCTACAGTATTAATGATTTTAACAAATTAAAGTTTGTGGATGTAATCTAAGCTCATGTCAGTGGTATTATTCTCGTGGTAAATATACTATGGTTATGTGATTTCTTTACACTTTTACCCTCTCCATTACCATAGTTTCACATAGTAACTAACTATATTCCAACTTCTAACTAAAATGTACCAGTAAAAATTGTACCTATTGCTTTTTACTGTCATGGGATAAAAAGTAAGATTTGCCAAAACCATAGTAAAAGAAAATGGAGAAATTGTGCAACCTTGAAACGCCTATTCCAATTTCAAAGAGTATTATGTGCAACTATATCTTCATTAAAATAATTTTCCTAGCAATTGAAAATGATAGAATCATTGCCTTAAAAAGTAAATACTAAAATGCACTAATTGAGTTTTCCATATTGTTTGAAATGTATCATGATATTTAAAAACCACAAGAAAATCAGTATCAATAATTGCCGAAAATGCAATAAAAACATATTGATTTTCGATACTGTCGGCGTAAATTAAGCACTCCAAAAAGTGATTAATAAATAGCATGATTCAATTTTGCGTGTAAATTTCTGGAGAAAAGAAAACTAAAATCTTTTACTTTTCGAAAGAAAAATCTTTCTGCAAGAACTCTGTAACATTCTGCGACTAAAGTCTCAAGAAACAATCTGTGTAAAATCTGACTGTATATTTTACTTTTTTTCTTATTTATTTCCTATCTTCTACTATGCATTCATTTTATTTTCAGAAAATTCTGAAAAAGCAGTATCAAAGGATACACTTTTAGCTTTGTTAGAAGCTGCAACTTCAGAAATAGATGAAGAGGCAGAGGTATGTAGCCAAATCTCTCACTTAGTTTCAAACTTAGATCCTTCTGAAATTTGCAATTGTTTCTTAGTGATAATTTTTTTAACCCTTTTTTTTATATGTTAGTCACAATTTTTTTCTCAATTCATATAGTCAGAGTTGCCACCCCACCGGGAAAATCTGAAAAATACAGGAAATTTTTACTAACTGGGAATTTGATTTTTTGTGGTCTTTTAAAAACTGGTGATCACTCAAAGCATGATCTATGGGATATATCAGGATGATATTTCAGCTACATTAAACCATTTCATTTACTGTGGCATTATTTAAGTATACTCGACTGATAATTTTTTATTACAAGTTTTTTCAGCAATTAAAACTAGTATAGTTACTCCAATATAACTCATTCAAGAGCGCAGTTATTGTTTCCTCTTAATATATGTGTGTAAGATGTACAGGAAAAACGCAGAGAATTTTTTTTTCTGGATTTGAGTGACAACCTGATTATTGATTTAATTAGGTTTCTTAAAAGAAACCAATAATCTCAAAAGGCATTTTCTTCTGTAATTATAACAGACAATTTTTTTTTTCCCTGTAAAAGCTGGGCCTGCTACAGAAGAAGAAAAAAATCGACATAGGGATGAAAAATATTTTCCTCTATGCCATTTTTTCCTTCATAATTTTTGTTTAAATAAAAATTTCCAGTTACAATTAAAAGTTTTCATTATCTGAAAATACAAAGTAATAAAGTAGTGTTGCTTTTTACTTTCAGATTACAGTTGCTCATTTTAACAATTATTGTTTTATTTTAAATTATCATTAAATTTGTGGGTCATGCAGTCATTTTTGATGGTACATGTAATTTTTATGCATTTTAAGCCTTAGTCATTTTGCAATGCTTATACAGTACAGAACCCGTTATCCGGAAATCAGAAAACCAAAAAACCGGAATGAAATTCGATAAATTTTATCGCCATTTTTAAAAAAAAAAAATTTGTTTTCCTCATAAGATTTTCCGATTTTTCTTTCTTTTTTTAAAGATATTTACCTTATCATCATTTTCGAAATAATCATTAGTGTATTACTTCATAGTTTTTNATATTTAAAAACCACAAGAAAATCAGTATCAATAATTGCCGAAAATGCAATAAAAACATATTGATTTTCGATACTGTCGGCGTAAATTAAGCACTCCAAAAAGTGATTAATAAATAGCATGATTCAATTTTGCGTGTAAATTTCTGGAGAAAAGAAAACTAAAATCTTTTACTTTTCGAAAGAAAAATCTTTCTGCAAGAACTCTGTAACATTCTGCGACTAAAGTCTCAAGAAACAATCTGTGTAAAATCTGACTGTATATTTTACTTTTTTTCTTATTTATTTCCTATCTTCTACTATGCATTCATTTTATTTTCAGAAAATTCTGAAAAAGCAGTATCAAAGGATACACTTTTAGCTTTGTTAGAAGCTGCAACTTCTGAAATAGATGAAGAGGCAGAGGTATGTAGTCAGATCTCTATATTTCAAACTTAGATCCTTCTGGAATTTGCTACTGTTTCTTAGTGATAATTTTTTAACCCTTTTTCTTCTTTCAAATACATGTTGGTCACAATTTATTTCTCGATTCATATAGTCAGGGTTGCCACCCCATAGGGAAAACCTGGAAAATACAGGGAATTTAAAAATCCCCAAAAATTTAGTTGTTTTTTACGAAGTGAGAATTTGATTTTTTTATTTTGGTCTTTTGAAAACTGGTGATCACTCAAAATATATATTGAAATAATATTTAATGCTATGGGATATTTAAGGATGATATTTCAGCTATATTAAACCATTTCATTTACTGTAGCATTACTTAAGTATGCTCAGCTCTTAATTTTTTACTCCAATATAGCTCATTCAAGAGCACAGTAATTATTTCCTTTTAATATATGTGATACATATAGGGAAAACACAGGGAATTTTTTTTTCTTTCTGGATTTGAGTAGCAACCTTGATTTTTGTTTTTATTTGGTTTCTTAAAAGAAACCAAATGAAACCAATAATCACAAAAGGCATTTTCTTCTGTAATTGTAACAGACAGTCTTTTTTTATTTCTTTGTAGAAGCTGTAGTGCTACTCTTCCATCACCGGCAGGAAAATTATTTTCATCAATGCCTTTTTTTCTTCATAATTTTTGTTGAAAATCAAAATTTCCAGTTCCAATTTAAAGTTTTCAAAATCTGAAAATACGAAGTAATAAAGTTTTATTACTTTTTACTTTCAGAATACAGTTGCTCCGTTTAAGAATTATTGTTTTATTTTAAATAATCATTAAATTTGTGTGTCATGCAGTCATTTTTGATGGTACATGTAATTTTGATACATTTCAAAATTTAGTCATTTTGCAATGCTTATATCTTATTTTTATTTTATTTAATTATGATTAATGATAAAACTTAATAATTCTTAAAAATTGCCAACATTTAGAAACCATCCACTCATTCAAACTTATCTCGGTCCCGCAATGGACTGATCGTTAAGACACGGTTCCCAGCAGATCACCGAAGTCAAGCATCACTGGCTGCGGTCAGCGTGCGGGTGGGTGACCACTTGGATCAGTCTGCGTAGGGACCGAGGGTGTGCGGTATTGGTCCTTGTTAAACTGTGCTACCGTAAAGTGCTCGACTTCGCGCGCAGGTCGTCGCGCTACCGAAGTTGGGGTGCCATCCCCTCCGCACAGGATCAAAATTGTAATAGCATGTCTTCGAATCATCTTCCGGGATGTTTCCCAGACCGTCGCCAATAGCCCATTGTGCAGCTCTAGTGCGATGTAAATTAACAACAACAAACTTATCTCGTTTCAGTGGTCTCATAAAAGGAAACTCAATATTTTTGTAGTTGATTTTTTTTTCTTAATATCTTTGATTGCTAATTGGAATCATTCTTTCTCTATTCTTACTCATTTCATTCATTACAAAATCGAAAGTACTTTTAATATTTGTTTATTTTAAGTAATGCTTCACTCCCTGTTTTTTTTTAATTTTCTTTTTTTCCCAATCATGATGTATTATGTTTTCTTATCATTTGCTTATTTTTGTATACATTTATTCTTTAGTTTCTAGATTATATACAGTTTAGTTTTAAAGTAATTTATTCTTGCATGAAAGTAACTATAATTATTAGTTATCTTTTAAACTTATTTTGATTTATTTTTATATGGAGAAATTTATTTCCGAAATCAAGAAAATTCATGTTTTGAGATTTCTTGCCGTATCCTTGAAATTGCACTATTTTTTATAAACTTGTTCGTATTATTATTATTATTTTTTGTCCTTTTATAAATGTTGTAGAGAATAAGGAAATATGCCGTACAAAATGAAACTTTCAAAGCTGCCCATTGTACTATTCTTTTTAGACATTTGTTTTCCCACCTTAAAAATAGACTGTATGTATTGCACTAAAAAATGTTCTGATTTTTATTTTAAATCACTAGAAAGCCTTCCAGAAACACAATTAAATGGTTGTGTAGCATTTGTACTACTTCATTGTTTAAGAAATATTAATGCATTTAAATATATTTCTTTACCCCTGCATTCAAAGACACCAATCTTAGTAGTTCCTTGCATAAACATGGTGCGTAGCATTTTTAAAAATGCTTGAAAGGGCTTATTTTTAATTTTTGTTTTGTAAAAGCCCTTTAAGGTTCTTTTTCCATAGGATGTTTTTAAAAAGCACTTAACTTTTCCTTTTCGAAAATGAGATTTTTCCTTTACTGTGTCAATTTTCACTGCGTATTATGCGAAAACGTGGTTATCACTTTGTTCTATTCAGCATTTTTAAAAATCATTTGACCACAATCCATTTCAGCGTAACGTCGGCTTGCAACATACGATAGCACGCCAATCATATTACATGTTTGATGACATGCTTCGGAGTTCGCATGTGCGTCTACTGAGCTGGGTTCGGTGAGATTCTTGCACTCTCATGTGCAACTCTGCTACAATTTGCAAGTTATTCCCAATTTCAGACTTCATTTACTTGAAAATGAAATTGAACCGAAAAATCTCGATCTTTTTCTTGTCGTTAATATAATCAAGAAAAGAATTCTTTGTCAGGAACTAGTTATTTTATCATGATCATGTAAAGTCTTTGAAAATTATTTTGCATTTCGTTTATGTATATAGTTCTTAAAAGTACTTTTTGAGTGCTTAAAAAGTACTTTAAATGTGCCTATTTTTTCTTGACAGATTTGGCTACATACCCTGATAAAGTAATTACTTAAAAGGATTTTAATGTTTATATTTCAGGCTGCTGTCGAGTTTTTTCTAAAAAACGAGATTTCCGTAGAAGACTTCCTCGAAAAGTATCTGGAATTACGGAAACATGCTCATCTTCGCAGAATCAAAACTGATAAATTGGCAAACATCATTAGAGGAGATGAAAGACAGAACATTTCTCCCCCTATTCGGCCGCAGAAGACAAGAACTGCGCCATCACCACCCCTTCCTTATCCTAATGCTAACACTCAAAGTAATTCACCATATGGTCCAGTCAGAACAGCTCCTCCTGTTCCTTCAAGACCATACCAATATCCTGGTAATGTTTATCCACCTCAACCAACAGCTCAACCATACCAGCCTTTCAGTTATATGCCTTCCCCATACCCTGGTTACTCTAATCCACCCCCTGCAAACTTATATTCTCAGTACAAATAAATGTTCCATGTAAGCCTTATATTTACTTCTTGTTATGATTATCAGTATTACTATTTTTCAATGTGTGTCTAATGTGATAATGTTTTTAAATGACTATTTGTTCTGGTTTTAAGAGTGTCTGGACTGAATAAGAATTAAAATGAAGAAGTCCCTACTAGCATCTGTGCCTGAATGAAACTACATATTGCAAAGCTAAGCACTATTTTTCGAACACATGTTAAGTACTTTATTAATGTATTAACTTATTATAATTTCAACTTTTTTATTTTATTTATAATTTTTTTTTATGCTCAGTAATTGTGATAGTGATAAGAAAAAATTTTAAACAATTAAATATGGCTAGGAGAATTAAAAATAATAAGCCACCTTTGTTTTTTAAATTCTTATTTATATAACATTTAGGTCTTGGCAACAATAATTGGTTCACCCCTTTAGGAATTTTGGACAAACTTTAAGAGGATCCTTGATAGTAAGATTCAAATTATGCTTACTGCTTTTACTTCTCATTAATTTTTTTTTGTTTTTTGCATATATTTTGCATGAGTGTGATGAAAAAGGATTGCTTTTTTATCAAGAAAGAGTGCACATTAATTGCCTTCAACTGGAGTTTATTATCTTGCTGAAGAGATCAAAAGAAAATGGATCATGCATTTCAAAAATTTAAGTAAAAAAGCTATCAGTCATTAAAAAAATTGATTGAAGTTCTTTTCTTTTTTTTTATCTTGAGAAAATTTTTTAAAACTAATGAAGTAATTTTCAATTTTTGAATATTTGTATGATCTCAATCAGTCTTGGTTTAATAGATTGAGAAATGTTTAAAAAAATGTATAAATGCTTTCAATTAGGCTTTTTTTTTTTCATATTGAAATTGTGTACCATTTTCACAATCAGCATTTAAAAAAACCTTTTTAGAAATAGACCAAGCTTTACCTACCAGTTTCGAATAGCTATTGCGTATTATATTACATTATTTGATAATAATTTATCTAATCAAATAATGTATTTATATAATTACATTATTTCATGAAAAGTAATTTGTGACTTAGAGACTTTAAAACACATTTCTTAACATTGTGCAGTACATTGCTGTTTATACTTATTTGAGTCATGTGCTAGTACAGAAACTACTTATCTATTGTTTGACTAAAGTTATTTGTCTAGTTTTTAACTATCGTAAGACATTTATCGGGTGCTATCTATCGGATATGGATGCTATCAAGTTCTGTGTCTTGGTTAGCTTATAGTGGACTGTTGTTACAAATAGAAACAAGAGTCATTTTAAAGTAAAGAACTGCAAAGAATTTTCCAAAATTCTACCTCCATGTCATTCATTATCTTTTCCAAATTTGCGCAACTACTGTTTGTGTGAAATGAAATTAACAATCCTTACTTGCTTTTAAACTACACATGAATGAACTTGACCTCCCTCACAACACATCTTCAAACTTTCTGATCCTTATCTTTCTTTTTATAATTAACAATCCTGCCTAGTTATTTTACTTATTGTACAAAAAAGCCTCAACCCATTGCTACTTTGTGTTCATCTGTGAAAATTTGACGAACTAACCTGGCACACTTTAGCCCAAATCACCATTAACTATTTTATAATGAACTCTTTTTGAAATTTAACAGAAAAAAATTTTATTTGCCTGATTTCATTTCGAGTTTTATCTGCTGTTAAAAACTTACTTTCTAACTCAAATTACATTTATCACATTCCCATAGGAAGCAAATCAGTTATCTATGAGTAAATTTTCTGACTTCTAATTTCCCTCTAAAGCTTGCTATAAGTTTTGGATTGTAAATTTTATAAATGTGGAAAGAAAAAAAACATCTGAATAATTTTTAACTTAAGCATGTACTAATATACAATCTTTATGGTTTAAGACAGCTGCCAAATTTATAGATATATGCAGACCATATTTAAGTTACAAAATTAGTACTTTCTCTGAATAAACTTTACTTTTTTTTCCCCATAGACTTGAATTTCTTGAACCTCATACGTGGATAATATTAAAAAATCAAAAAAACATCTTTTAACGATCAATAATAAATTACTTCTCTATTTCTATTTAAAATTATTATTTAACATAAAAAAAACACTTCAAGTTCATTTTATGATCATAAATTTAAAATATCGCATACCATTTATAGTGTCATAAAGTCTTGTATTTTGATAACAACAAAAATCCCTAAAATTCCCTATGTGTAAAATATTTAGTATATTATGCAACAGGTGTCATGAAATGTTTATTATTTCGTAAAATCTACTGGATTTTTCCTTGTGTATGTTGACAGCTATGGTGGATATGCTGAGTGTCAAGAATCTAAATCTATTGAAAAAAAAGTCTTAAAATATCTTCTTCTCAGATTGATTTAAAATCGGATTCTTTTGATCGCTTCTTAGTTTGGGATAATTAGACCAAAGGTTATTTAAGCCATTCTGTTTTTTATTTAACTCTCTTAACTAAATAGATTCTTCCTTTTTGATGTCAGACTAGCGTGATTGATCAGGTAGGGTAATGACATTGAGGTTAGAGTAGCGATAAAATTGCTATGCTCTTCAAAACAAAATGTTTTTTTTTTTTACTTTTTAAAATGACTCTTGTTGTACAGTTATTTTTGTATTGAACAAAGTAATTAATGTATGTAGCCTTTCAACTAATCCTGTTTATTGTTCTGTTAGGTTTTTTAAAATTTTTATACTATGAGCTGCCGAAAATTTCCTGTGCTTTTTTTTTACTTACATGGTGATATAAACCTTTTCTAGACGGAAGTGTGTTTAAAAATTATTAATGTGTGTGTGTGTTTTTTTTTACGCAAGTTTTGATCCTTTTATTTTTAAATTCATAGTTTTAAATGCTTAAGAAGGTATCTTAATTGCTTTATAATTTTTTTTTTTTACTTGTTCTCATTGATATTATACTCTTACATATTAAACTGCTGCAATATTTAAATGGTATATATATATATTAAAGGGAGAGCGAGGTATAATGGCTCAATTATCACTTAGTTGCCATTGTTAAAGATTGGGCTGTCCTGGGCGCAATGACCATTGGTCAGGAAATTGTGGAGTCTTAATCCCCACGAAACCTTCTGGTCCATAGCAACTGTTGTGAAAATGCTTTGCTTTATATGTACATTCCTTTTCCTAACATAAGTGTTTTTTCTCCCTATCTCTTAATTAGTGGTAAAAAATATTAAAATTGTTTGACTTTTAATGTTCGCAAATATTTATTTCTTCTCAATGCTATTTTTTTCCATTTTTTCTCAGCATTATTGACTTGGCCAAATGAATGTATGTATAAATCCTCAAATTTGAGAAGAGAACTAAAATGTTTCACAATAAAAATAGTTTTACATTCCTTACATGCAATTTTTTATTTCATGCGGATAGTTACAAATTTAAAATTCTTGTTTATTTATTTACTTAATATTTCTTAAAGCCCAGACAAATTTTTGTACATAATGTACTATCTATGCTCTTTTGTCTATATTTTGCAAATTACATATTTGTACTCAATTTTTTATTAACCCAGTGATTTATTTATTCCATAAAAACAATTGGAAAAAAATTGAATTCAAAAGTTTGAAAAATTAGTACACACAATAAACACTTTTTTTTAAAACATTTCTTAGTTTTTTATGTTATCCTCTAACTTGTGTGATAAAACATATGATATATTTTTTTTAAAATCTTCATTAAATTTATCTAATGTATAATAATGAAAATCTATATCAAAATTTTTTAAAAGGAAAAAAAAATAGATACTTAGAGTTTAACTTGCCAATTCATGACTATATTTTGTAACTAGTTTCTGGTATACAATAATAATTTTTTAAAGCACTATTTTTGACTATCTTTCACTGATATGTAGTAAAAATATATCTAAAATAAAGATCGATTAGAAAATATTCAGAAGTTAATAAAGAATGAACTAAACTCAAAAATTGGTACAACACTGTTCATATGTTTCTTCATTTGAAAAAATATATTATAAAAAAAATGCTAAATTTCATTTTTGTTATGTGCGATGTTTGACTCACAATATATCGAGTATACATACTTGTACCTTTATTTTTTTACTTATAGGTATACAATTTCCAAAGTTTTTTTTTGTGTGTCAATGTTTAACTTAATTAACTATTTTATAAATAGAGCTTAACAAGTTTTCCATTAAGAATTTTATGTAGAAATATTACGAAAATATAAATCAAAAATCAATGTTAATTAGCTATTTAGTGTAGTTACACTGATATATTACATAAAAATGTGCCATTGTGCCTTTTGTGTGTCATTTTATAGCCTATATCCCATTTAATTAAAGGCTTATTTAATGTATTTTTATAGTTACTATTTACTATTGGATTGTAAAATAAATAAATATTGTTGCAAAAAAATTTCAATGTTTCCTGAGTATTTTGTCTAATCCAATTGAGCAGGGTTACCACAGTCTTGAGAAGTACTAGAAAATTTTAAGGTGTCCTTGAAAAATATCAAAAATTCCATCTCAATCCTCCAATTTTGCCTTCATCAGATTTTTTACGTAGAACTTCACTAAGGTACACTAATGGAGTAAAGGGAACACTTTTGTTGCATTTAAACATCAAGAAAAAGAAGTTGGTTAGTTAGTATGTTCTGTTCACATTTTCCCCTTGATGAAAAATGCAAATCGATTTTCTTTTCTATTGAACACAGACAGTTGAGGAGTTTGTTTAGCTTTATAATTAACTCTGTAATTTTTACTCATAGAACAAGTTTTTATTTTCGATAAAAAATATAGTTCCCAGCTATTTTCCTTAGAAATATAAATATTAAATACTTGAGTTTCTTTTTAGGTAGTATGAACAAAGTATTTTAATGTCATTGCTTATAGTTAAAATTTTGTCTAAAATGTTTATTATGTGTGTGAGTAAATATATTATCATGTGCAAAATCAAGAGAATGTCGACTTTCACCGGTGAATATCTGAAATATTTGCTACATCTGAGTAGATATTAATTTATCCGTCAATATTATTATATTTATTTATTAATATTATTATATTTATTCAATATTTTAATATCTGCTGAGGATAGATTAAGAGAAACATCCGTGTTTGGAGTACCGGACAGTGGCACTGAACGTTAAAAAAACATCAGTGTAGGGTATACCGGGCAGTGGCACATAACTAGACTTAGTATATATTTCAGAAATTTACCAAAGCGACTGTGATTGTCGACAACCACCAATTTCGGTCACTCACAATAGCATACATTTATAAGAAAATGTCTTAAAAGGTTAGAGTTTCCAAGAAAATTAGGCTAATTCAAATAAATAAGCATGTTGTTAATTTAGACTAAATCTATTGAGTCTAAATTAATAGTAATAATTTATAACAAACTAATCTGTGTGTAAGTGAGATTAAGAGAATAATTAAGGTGTTTAGACATTTTTGAGGTGTTGTATAATTTTTAGATTGGTAAGAAAACAAAATAATTATACCTCATAAAAAGTTGTAAATGTGAGGTTGTTTTACTTACACTTTAACTCATTTTGAGGTTGTTATAAATTCACTTCATATTAACCAGATTGATGAGGTGACTTTTAAGGTTTGCAGGTTGATTTTCTGACATTTGTAACAAAAGTCATTTTTATGCGGTATAAAAAAAATTACCTTATTTCAAGTAAAGAGAGTGAGATATTTATTAGGAGGTTATTTTATTTATACTTAAGCTCATTTTGAGGTTGTTATAAATTCAGTTCATATCAACCAGATTGATGAGCTAAAATTTAAAACATATAGATTGTTTTTCTAACACTTATTGCAATAGAGGAGGTAGGAATAAAATTACCTTATTTTGACTAAAGATAGTCTGGTATTTATTGAGGTGCATGAAGTTATTTTATTTGTACTTCAGCTCATATTATGGGCATTATAAATCCACTTCGTAATTTGCTTGAAGTTGCACTTAAGGTATACACAGGTTATTAAAGTGTGGAATATGAGGTTTAGAAATTTTCATTTAAACTAGAGTCAATTGTTTATTGAGGTTATTTATTTACATTTGAGATAATTTTGGGGTTTAAGCAAAGCCACTTCGTAACAACTTACTTTATTGATGTTTAATACTGATGACCAGAAAACCTCGCTCATATCATAACGCACACGAACAATTTGCCAAAATTAATAAAGTTTCACATAAAATATAAATTTAAAATTCATTTCTCTAGCTGCATTATTTATTAAGTTTTGGGCGTTTTTTGGAAAGAAATAAAAAGGAAGTGGTTTTTTTTTTAGTAAAAGCAAAATTTTTCACATGAATGCCTTTTTGATGTTTACAAATTATTTGAATCCTTAAGGATTTTTTTTCTGTTAAAGCTGCAACTTATTAGTAATTTTTTTTTTTTTTTCACAATCAGCCTAAAATAAAATTGTGCATTCAATAAGCGTTTTGAAAATTAATAAAATGTTTGCAGCATGTTATTTATATCTGTCCATTCAATATTTATTTTTTTTACTTTTCGAAAGTACATAAAGGGATCCATTAAAGTTGTTGTTATAGAGACATAAGCAAATGAATGCACAGATTTACAGCAGGAACCGTAAAGATGGAAAAAAAATGTTTCAATTTTGCGAAAAGTATTACAGAAACTTACAGCTTTAAAGGCTTAAAAATTAGAAGATTTTAATTCATTTTTTAAAAAATTTGAGCCATATTATTAATTTTTGAAAATTAATTTTTATTAAAGTGTACACGTCATGCAACTGAAAAGTGGTTAATTTTTTTTTTTTTAAATAATTATTCTGAGGATACTTTGACCTTTTAATCATTGAGGAGTTAAAATAAAATTGGCTTTTTTTTTCAGATTTGAATGAGTTCTTGTAGAAATTCCTTTTTATTAGGAAATACAATTAATATTGTTTCATAACAACATCAAAAAGTCCTAAATGTTTTTATTTTGTTTTTTTAAGTTATAACGAGATGCGAAATATTGAGTTATTCTAATAAAAAACTGAGTCCTGCAGTGGACTGATGATAAAGACCAGTAGATAACCAAAACCAAGCATCACTGGCTCCAGCCAGTAAGCGGATGAGTGACAACTTTGCTCAGTCTGCGTAGGGACCGAGGGTGGGCTGTAGCAGTCATCACTAAACTAGTATTAAGTGCTTGACTTCACGTGCAGGTTGTCAGGCTACCAAAGCAGAGAAGCCATCCCCTCAGCAGAGGATCAAAATTGGGATGGCATGTCTTCGAGTCATCCGCAGGGATGTTTTCCAGATTGTTACCAATAGCCCATTGTGCAGCTCTAGTATGATGTGAATAAAGTACCTACCTAATAAAACTAAAAATTCAACACTTAAAAATATTTAAGTAAATTAGCTAAAGCAAAAATATTTTACTTTGCTCATAAAAAATTTGAACAACTTATAATAGTTTTCTCTTAATACAATAAAAAAATAAATATATATAAAAAAAATTATATTTATAAAATATAATTGTTAAATATTGATCATGTCTGGGGTTCGAAGCCCAGACACTTGGAACTAGCAATTTGTGGCCTCATATCACTTAACTCTACCGGTCATATCTGGTTGTCTGTCGTATAACAAGTTTTATAAGCTATTTCTGTGGTTTACCCATGGAACCATATTGTGCCACATTGTGGGTCCCCTAATTTGTCTATAATTATTTCTCTGAGTATTGTAATATAGTAAGGTATAATATAACACCTGACCAAGTTTGAAAATTATAGGTTAATATTGAAGGGAGATATGGGGTTATATATATGTAAAGTATATGAGCAATTATTTCTCCATTTTAACGCTATCATACGTATTGATAGAAATATATACAGACATATTATGCCACATTATGGGCTCCCTAATTTGTTTATAATTATTTCCTTTGGTAAAGCAGTATAGTATATCATAATATAATATCTTTTATTATTTTTTAAAATTAATACAAATAAAGTCATAAACAGAAATAAATATTTAAAAAAAAGGAAAGAAAATAAATGCCCTGATTGTGAAACTGAATTCAAAAACCAATATGACAAGATGTTACCAATTGAGAAAAAGTCTTATTTTAAAAATTTAATTTCTCAGGAGCCATTTGATCGGTTACACTCAAACTTAAATAAAAAAATTATAAATATTTATTAAAAAGTTATTTACGCAAGGAAATATCCTTAGATAAATAAATTTTATAATTGTGTGCAAAAATTTTTAAATTCGTATTAAAACCTTCTTAAGATATGACGAAATGAGTTAGATTAACATTAAGGGGTTCAAACTTTGGACCGCTCTGCTGACCAAACTGTTTGGACGATATATTCCAGATTGCGGCTACCCCCTATACTTTGGGGGTCGTGAACTTGACCTAGAAAAAGTAGGATTTTGTGACTGATTTTGTAAGTTAAAATATTGTCTGCACAAAGAAATTAGCATATTTGAGATTACCCCTTTGAACCTTAAAGATTGAATCCTAGAACGTAAAGATCCGATCATTAGATCAAAAGTTAATCAGGGTGGTCCATTTTTTATTTTAGAAACTGTACATAACATACTCTCCATCCTGAATTAAGTTTTTTTACTATGTAATCAGTTTTAAATAAGGTACATTTAATAGAAATATGGTTTAATTAGAGGATCAGATAATGTTTAACATTTACTATCAATTACTTTCTTTAAGCTTGAATAAAGTTTTTAACGAAAATCAAGTGAATTATTGATCCCTGCATGATTAAATCACAAATTAATATGTCTTCAAAACTATGTTTCTCCTTTAACATTATATCATCTTTGCTATTGCTTTTCACTAAGCATGCAATTTTGCCATATTTGTCAGATACCAGCGACAAATAAAATATCATAAAGATATTTCCGTATTGGTGTATTTCATTCCAAAGGGTTTTTGTACTTGCACAGAACATGTTGTGACTAGTCGTGTCAGGGTGGTTACATGTTATACCTTTTGTGTACCTTCTTTTATTAGTCTTTTGCATGCCACTGCCCAAGAGACAACTATTGAAAGAAAACAACAAAAGAATTGGCTACAATTTTGATGTAGGTACTGATATGGAAATCTTCCCCAGATTATGTCATGTATGTAATATAATAAAGCATTTTATTCCATAAAACATATTTATACATTTAAAACATAAGAAATTATTTCAAAGAGTTCTTTAATGCAGCAATTATTCCAATCACTACAGAAATGAGAATTTTTTAGTACCCATACATTTACAAAAATCGTATTTCTGATGTGCATGTCTATTTTTTCTCTTTTTTACTCCTTTGGTATGCCTTGCATACTGCACATATTGTATACTTGAATAAGGATTCTTTTTTCTATAAACTCTAGAGTCATTAATGGGTGGTTCATAAAACTCGCTGTGTTCATAAATGAAATGCGCCTTATGAACAGTTTTCTCTTTGACAGGAAAGAAAGTCTCGTCATACTGCACTTTTTTCGTTTTATTACCAAGAACTTCAAAGGCCTCATTAATTTCAAAAATCTTTTTTGTTGATGTCTCGTCGCCTAAGTTTCTATCAGGATGATACTTCTTAGATAATTCATAATAGGCACTTTTCACATTGTCCTCTGATGCTCTTGGTTCTAATCCTAGAACAGCATAATAGTTGGGAGACAAATTAGAAACTAACCTGCAATTCATAATTTTGTTGAAACTCATCGCACGAAAACCAGCTAAAATAGAGCCGATTTTGAACATGTTTCAACACTACAGAATACTGAACAAAGAAAAACTATCCAGAAAAATTAAATCTCATTTTATTGTAACTAGATACTTGAATTATATTAAGAGTAAATAATTGTTAACTAAAATTATATTAGATATATTTATTTGTTGTCGATCACTAAGAGGAACGTTTTTGACTGCCTATTACTGTAACTTTGAAAGACAAAATGCAAAATATTATTTAGTTTTATGAATCAAAAAGTAATTTTAAATTTGGCAACAATTAAGTGACTTTAAAAACAGACAGGGACATCAAAATGTAAACAAACAAAATGCTTTTGAAATTATGATGGAATTGTCTAAGTACTAGCATGTTTTCAAATTCTTAAAACGTCGCAATAATAAAGATGTCTGGAATCAATCTAACCTAAATAATGTTTAGAGCTATAGGAAATGGAAAAAATTGCCGACATTATACACGTTTGTTGCTTATAAAACAGAATTCCGATATATCTTTGTTCAGATACAAGTCACATTATACCTCTTTAGGATTGGAATCGAATGCATCTTCCCAAGATATTAAATCAGCCTATTATAAATTGTCCTTAAAATATCATCCCGATAAGAACAAAGGAAGTGCTGAATCGGTGGAAAAATTTAGAGAAATTTCAGAAGCTTACGAGGTCTTGGGCAATCTAAGCAAGAAGAAAATTTACGACGAAAGTTTAAGCAATCGGTACTCAGAATCGGATTGGAGACGTCAGCATTATTCACCTAGATCCTATCAGTATAGTGAACCGCGGTCGAAGCCTAGAACTGGAAGAAGCAAGTACTACAATTACGATGAGCATTACAAGCAACATTACGAAGAATATGAAAAACAACGTCAAGCTGAATTTGAATATTTTAAACGTCGATGGGAGGCAGATTTCAGACGGCGCTACCCATTTAGCGAAAAACCTGATTGGACAGAATATGAACAAAAACAACAAAACGTTTATAATGAATGGCAAGACTGGAAAAAGTCATTTTCAAGGAGATATTTACTTTATTTTTTGTCGTTGTGGGGTATATTTTTTTTATTCTCACTTCCTGAACTGGAGGTACCACCCCCATATGTTGACAAACCTAAAGTACCACCCAAGCCAATTTATTATAAAGTTAGAAAAGAGGAAGACAGTGATGAAGAACCTAGCGAAAAATGAATTTTTTTACAAAAAATGGCTAATCTAATTAATAATCTAATTAATATTCAAAACATGTTAATAGATAGATTTTAAAAATTTTGGGGGGATATTTCCATATAATGATCTGTGCTGCCATTACTATCGCCAAGGTGCTAGAAGAATTCTAAACTTGCAATTTTTTGAAAAACACATGAAGGAGTTTGCCCGAAAATTGCCAGTGCTTGGCCATTATTCTGCCACCGATCAACATACGGAAATCCTCCTAATTATTTTATTGATGTAATGGTTATACCATAATTGTAGAGTGTAATTAAAAATGCATTTCTGTGATTAATTCTATAAACTTATTTTCCTTTTTTTCCACTCTTTAAATTCGTGTATTAAATAATCTCATAATTTACAAACATTAAGCATGTCTTAGTATTAAGGGGAACAGATTTGGTAGAGTGTTTATAGGTTTTCTGTCAGTGTTGCTTGATTCAATATCAAACAACACAGAGTAAGGTATTTTGTGCTGGTAACAGTAAATTTTGACGTCAACTATGTAGTGACAAATGAGAAACTTAAAAATAAAATCACAGAAAGAGACCACCTCATAAGGTTTATAGTCAAACCATTACCTATTTTTTGGGGGGATATTAGCAAGTAAAAAACATTTTGGCACTTCAGGAATGAGAGTTGACACAAATACTGATACCATCACGATAAGGAAGTATTTTTATATTGCTACTCATTTCCCCCTACTAAAATTAACAAAAACTTTTTGTAGTTTCGAGAATTTTTTAAGAAATATGTGTTAAATATTCTTCATTTGTTTTGATACTCTGTGTTAAATACTTTTCCAGTTAGTCTCATTCTGTGGTGCTTTATTTGTTTTTCGCATGCAACTGCTTGGTCAATGCAAAAATTTTTTGGCAAAGGTGCCACTATGGAAATCTTTCCCATGTTGAACAAAGATTTACCAAGTAGCTAAATGGTTATTTTGATTTTAGAGGGAAAATAGATACGTAATATTTCATATGTTATCACAGAAAAAATATCATATTTTGTGCTGCTTAAAATATCAACATACGAAATTAATTTTACTAAATTTTGGAAGAAAAAAGAAGGCTCAAGCAGGATATTTCTATTTTTTATTTGCTCAGGTCAACTAAATTCGCCGGAACACTGCCGTTTTGCAAAATTTTTCCCTGTTTGAAAGAGATTATATGTCAATTTGTGTATTTATTAGTTTGAATTCCTTAAGTTTATGAGTGGGACCTTAAATTTATTTTAAGAAATTATTACTATTTCGATATATTTTGATTTCTATTATTTTTAACACATATACTTGTTTATTCAAAAATTGAGAAAATCATATGAATTTTTTTTCTTTGCTTTTAATTTTCAACCATTTTTAACAATACATAAGCTTTACTATCCAAAAATATCCTTAAAATATTATTGAACTTAAAAAAAACTAAAAATTTTCAGGAAATTTTGGAAAAAAAACCTTGTTTTCAGGAAATGTTAGGATCGGAGAATTTTCTGCTTATATGCCCTTGAATATTTCCAATAAATCATGATTAGAATATATACCCTGATGAGAAACTAATTATAATATACAAAAAATAAAAAAGTTTGTTTAAATGAGTTAATTTTTTTCAATTAATCAATTCAAGGACTAAATTAAGTTACTAATCAATATTTTGCACAGTTATTGAAATAAATTTCTTAATTACATGTTATTTTATTATGTTATAATAGTTTTAGTGCATATATTTTCTAGTCCATGCAGCTCAGCATCAATCGAAAGAATAGTTTGGAATTTCAGTCTTATTCATGCAAAACCAAAAAATGAACTTGTTGTATAAAGGACTTCAAAACTATTTTTTTATAGAATGCTATTTCATGAGCCATTAAATTTCTGATGAACTCATTTTTAAAATTTGTCTGGAGATTAGAAATTTCTTCAGACTTGGTAGATTGGTCCTTCCATGTTCCTTAGACTCGTTCCGTGTGTTTCATTGACATATTTGAGCCTTTAAGCACAAAATGTTGACACTACTTCCGCAAAGAATGCCTTGAAAAACAACTGATTCAATGCAAAACACCACACTCAACTCACACGGTTACTGGACTGAAGTTTCAACTTGTACAAAAAAGTGAAGCAGATCTCCTATTTATGACCAGAGCCATTTTCTGTAACACTCTAACTGCCAACCATGCAGAAATCGCAGGACGCTTGTTACATATCGCGTGGTAGCATTTAATTTTACAACTGTGATGATTTTTAAAAATAATACCTTCCAAAATGGGCTGTTTCTCGTTTTTGAAAAATATCTGATTGGATCATGATGGTGGTGGAGTGTACATTCGCAACACTCCAATACGCTGCCCCGGTTCCATGTCTTGACCCTTCCTTCTTTTCCTCTGCATAGTTGAATAGAAATGTATTACAAAATTTTCCCCCGGCGTAACATTTTTCGCATTTAATTGTCAAAAACATTTTCTAAAATTTCTGAGACGCTTTCTTTAAAAAACTATGTTTAATGGGTCTAGTCCATTTTGTCGATAGGGTCATTTTATCGACTGGATGATTTTGCATGCGAGTTGACAGTGTCATGCGTAATTTTGAAACTAGTTTTAGGGATTTACTGTAAATATTTTTATTATTACTGATTAAAAAAATACCATTATATAATTTTTATACTATAGCAAAATTCTTTATTGCTCTAATTGCCATGAAAGAAGCATTTTGGTTCTTTTAAAAAATTAATATCAGTCGGTTATTGCTGCTCTTGTCCATGGGCTTTCAAAGATCTTGATGTTTGTAAGTAGGTAGGTACTTTATTTGCGTCGCACAATGGGCTATTGGCGACGGTATGGGAAGCATCCTTGAGGAAGATGCTATTGCAATTTTGATTCTCTGCAGAGGGGATTCTGCGCTCCAAGTCATGCACTTTACGGTAGAACAATTTAACGAGGACCCTTGGCCCCTACACAAGCTGATCAAAGTGGTCACCAACCCGCCTAATGATAGCAGTCAGTGGCGCCTGCCTTTGGTGTTTTAATGGAAACTGCATCCTTACGATTAATCTACTGCAGGACCTAAATATTTTTAATTCAGTACAGTAAAACTTGTGTAAGTTGACCACTTGTGGTGCATTGTTTTAGTGGTCAACTTAGACAAGTGGTCAACTTATAGAGGGGGTGGGTCATTGTTTACTTTTTCGTTTCCTATATCATATTTAAATTTTATTTTTTTACTTGACTTAAATATTTTATTCAGAAAATATGCAAATGAATTAAGAAATGTGTTCAAACCTGAATGAACTTTAATCTGATACACATAATTCTAATATGTAACTAATTTTTTCTTAAAAAATTATTTAGTTAGTTATGCATGTGAAGTGTCTAATAAGTATAATTTCTAAAAATATCAGAACACGAAAACATGTAATTTAAAAACTTTAACAAAATAAAGTTATTACTGCACTTAAAGATAATAAAATACGCATATAAAATTGCGTAGCAATTTTCGGGGGTTGGCGAGTGTTAGCGAGCAGGGGGCGCAGCCCACTAGTTTAGTGAATTATTAGAGATTTTAAAAATGTTAAATCTTAAGACGGTTTTTTTAAGTTCTTTAAGCTACAAGAAATTAGAAACAAAGTTCAAAAATAGTTAACAGTTTAAGAAAATCACGTCGAATTTCACGCATTTCATTGCATTAAAAAAAAAAAGTGGAAATAACTAGTAGCAATTAAAGAAAAGTAAAAAGATTGAAAAATAATTGCATAAAAGTTATTTACTGCACTTAAAGATCAAAGACCATAAATAAGGGATCAAAGCATATTTCAGAGCATTCATTTATTCAAATGCTCACTATTGCAACTGGAAGAGCAACTTTTCAACTAATACACCTGTTTTCAATGAACGGATGAAAGAAATGATCAAAAGCTGACCCCTTACAGTTTCCCCTGATGGTCAACTCACAAAAGGGTTTAGATTAGTTTTTTACACTATTTCACCAAACAAGTGAAATTTTAGCATACATTGCCAAAATGTCAGAAAATTTTCTGAATTTTTTTTTTCTAGTCAACTTATGAGGGTTTTAGAATAGAATTTCATAATACTCCTAGATAAAATTGACTTATTTCAGTGGTCAACAGACAAGATAGGCAGGTGGTCAGGTTACAAAGGTTTTGCTTCTTTATATTATATAATAAAAATTCCGTTCTTGATAATTGAGGTCAACTTATGCTGGTGCCAAACTTACAAAGGTGCTCAACTTGGCACTGGCAGGTCTCACTGTATTATAATGGCTAGCGATTTTCGAGTCGGTCATTTTTTATTCACTTTTGACGCGCTTTATTTGTACCGATTTCGTCAATCCAAGTTATTTTTCAATATTTTTACTTTTCTTTAGTTGCTACTAGTTATTTCCACTTTTTTTTTTAACGCAATGAAATGCGTGAAATTCGACGTGATTTTCTTAAACTGTTAACTATTTTTGAACTTTGTTTCTAATTTCTTGTAGTTTAAAGAACTTAAAAAAACCGTCTTAAGATTTAACATTTATAAAATCTCTAATAATTCACTAAACTAGTGGACTGCGCCCCCTGCTCGCTAACACTCGCCAACCCCCGAAAATTGCTACGCAATTTTATATGGTTTGCTTCGCTCGCTACTAACTTAGGTACATTGCAAATGCACAAAATTCTAAGAATTCAAAACAATCATTCAAATCCATATAACAACTTTTTTAAAAAAAATTAGTGTTATAGGAAAACGTTTCTCTATATTACATAAAATCATAATGGTCTGATACCGTTTTCCATTGTTGTCGGCGCATTTTTATTGGCCGGAAAATCACGTGGTAGGATCCAGTTTTCCCCCATTCATTTCCATATTGTTTAGGTTGTCATCAGCAGATCACACTTGGTGAGAATGCTCTCTCTGGTTATTTCAGTTTCCGTTTTTAAAAGCGCTATATGTTGAGCCACCTTAGCTAGATTTGGCATGTGACATTTTTAGCGGCAATCATTGGTCGATTTTCTAGCGTTGCCATTCGGGGAGTTGTAATGAGGCTTTTTTTTTTGTCGCCGTGTAAGAGAAATATGTATATAGATATCCTAAATCTGAAAATATACTGAACTGAAACCCAACTGATTGCTGAATCTTATTTAGAGCTATGATGCGATAGTTTTATTACAATTCATTTTAGACCCCATACAATTTTTTTTAATTAAAATATAATTTGCATTTTATGTTACTCAATAAAATATTTGTCTATTTTTTACTTTCATTTGACAACATTTGAGTTAATTTGTTTTAAAATAAACTTCTGTATTGCGTGATATGATGAAAAAAACCATCACTTTTCCCTCATCTTTATTTATTTATTTTTCTTTCGCCAAAACTGTTTTTTGATGTAAAAGAGCTGTTTTATTTTTGAAAAGAATCAGTTTGGTATTTTTCAGTTTTAAATGAACTTTAACATTTAAAAGAATTTAATTTTATTCAAATTTTCGCAATGCTCCATCAGGGGAGAAGACAGGTTCCATGTCTTTTTAATATTCCCTTTTTTTAATATTTTTTGTACTGTACCGTCAAAAATATTTTCTAAAATTTTCATGACGCCTTCTTTTAGAACTATATTTAATGTAGTTTTCAGTTCCATATAGTTTTCTAACTTAAAAGTTTTTAAGCTATTTGAAAATCAAGACAGAAACTAACGTACTTCCTTCCTCTATGACTCTCCACACGCTAATGGTGAAAGCACGCAGTGTTGCCATAGAGCAGTGTTTCCCAAACTGCGGTGCGCATACCCCCGGGGGTACGGGAGCAGTTGGGCGGGGGTACGCGTTCTTATACGAAATATCTTTCAACAAACGAAAATTTCAAAAAATTTTGTTTAAAAACAAAGCTAGCCATGAAAATTTACAATTACGTATTTTTCTATTGGCCATTTTTTTGCAGAGTTAACAGTTAATAATGAGTGGTGTCAACAGCTAGTTGTGATTTTTAAATGTTGTGCAATTTTTTTATGCTAAAAAATACATTCATTTTTTTTATTAGTGGTTCACAGCGTTACGAGCAATTTAGAAAAGGTACACAAAAGTCATAAGTTTGGGAAACACTGCCATAGAGAGTTCTGCTCTACACCACCTGTAGCCCATTTCGATCCCAATATTACTAAGTTGACTGATAATAGGAAAAAAACAAATAATTTTATTTTATTCAAATATTTTACTTAGTTCACTGATAAAAAGAATTGGATCTGAGACACTGATATTTATGTTAAATTTATCATAATTGCGTCAACATCTCTAGGTTGTTCAAGGGTTGTGCACAACTACATGAATTATAATAAAAATATTTTTTTTCTTTTATGCGATACATTTTTTCAGGGACGTAGGTAAGGGGGTTCAAGCACCCCCATTGTGCAAGGCAATCTTTTTTTTTATACTATAGATAATTTTTCCTTAATTTTAGAATAATGTTTTAAGTACTTTATTTACTGAAAAAAAAATTAGAATTCCCATAACTATACAAATTGAGGCTATTATTACTCAGCATTTTCGTGGTTTTCCTTTGCGTATAACGCAAAATTTGATAATTTTAATTTCAATTTAATCTTGGTTGAAGTAAATTATTTTTATAACTTTCATAAATAATGTTTTACACCGATACTTAAATTGCGAGTTACTTTGATTTTTGGGTTGAGTTAAAAATTACACAAAATATGAAGAGCATCTCGTTATAGTCACAAAGATGATTGACTGTCTGTCAAAGACGCTAAAAAAATTATTCATTATATAAAAAAAATTTCATTGCGATTACTAAGCATTTAGCTACAATTCTTTAAACGTCAAGCAATCTGAAAGATATTTTCGTGGATTCCCTGTAGCGCAAAATATGATTGTTTTCTTTAAAAAGAAAAAAAAACATTCGTAATGACAGCAATGCTTAAATATTTACATAAATTATGAGCTATTTTATCTTTCTTCCTCGTTGAAACAAAACAAAATGAATAACATTTGATTGATTGCAATTCATTAACAGGGTAGATAGTCGTGTGCGAATATTAAGATATGATTTGGCAGATACGGATACATACAATAATAATTGAAATGATTATTTGTGCAAAGGCATTTATAAAGATCGGAAATTGATAGATACTCTATACCAGGGGTGGCCAACCTGCGGCTCGCGAATCACATGCGGCTCTTTGAAGATTATTTGTGGCCCTCGATAAATGTACCCGAGTTCCCTTTTCATTTTTGTGCTATTATACTTTAAAAAATTATTATCGTTCCTTATGTGTTTCAAAATGTCTTTTACATTACTGAGAACAAATATGAAAGACTAAGTGCAACGTTTTTGAGAACAAGGTGAGTTTTCCCTTTCCAATAAAATTATGAGACAAAAAGCATCGGGAGAATTAGAATTAATAGAGATGCAAGAAGATCAAGCTCTACAATTAAAATATAAGTCTACGTCGATTACTCAATTTTGGAAATTTGTACCAGAATCGAAGGATCCTGAATTAAAAAAGGCTGCTTGTCAAATTATATTTCAATATTCGGGACAACGTACTTATGTGAATCATTTTATTCCACTTTAAAATTCGTGAAATCCAAACACCGATCAGTATTAACTAATCAGCATCTCAAAGAATTACTGAGAAGTGCTGTCACCAATTATTCACTAAATTTTAAAGAATTATCAAGAACTTCGCTTGATAATTCTTCTATATAAATAATTCGATAATTCGTCGAAAATAAATGCGTTTAATATTTAAATTCAATACGCATATATTGTACTTTTACTTATATGTTTTCAATGAATATAATTTCTGTAAAAAAAAAAAAAAAAATTATGCCTTTTAAATACGTACTCGCGAAAAATTTCAAATTTTGAAAAATGGCTCGACTATCAAGGAGCTTGACAACCCCTACTCTAAACAATCAAACTCATAATAAATGCACGAAATAATTATTTTGATGAAAAATATTTTTATTTTTAATTCTCTTACGATAATGTAAAAAATTTACTGTTGCGTTGCTTATTTTTTTTTTAAAAATGTGTCATATAAAGCATTTTTAATTATAACGATTTCAAAACAATAATAATAAAATTCAAAGGGTTTTAGTTTTAAATTCGTTCTGTTAAATCATATATTTAAATATTAAAAAGATGATAAAATAAGCATTTATACTTCAGTTATACTAGAACCAGACGCTTCAAACTAGTAATTATGGTTGAATAAGCAAATATTCTTTCGGTTTTAATTTACCCAAGTTCGGAAAACCGAAACTTGAGTATATAATTGCCCGTAATTTGAATGATCTCTGGTTTTAAAACTTCAATAAACTACGAGTTAAGCAATATACTGGTTTTCAGAAATTAAAAAAAAATTTTGAATTTAAATTAAATTGCTTTTTAATAATCAACACTGATTACGCGCAATGCTTAGGCACGGGAAAGTGAAGTGTTCTTATCGCCCATAGTAGTTCCTGATTTTTTAACACATGATTGTTGTCACATGATTTTCTGGCTGAAATTTTTGCAAACGATTTGTAACCAACTTCTTAATGACTGTTCATTAGTAGAGCATTTCTGATATCGATTTAAAAACATTTCTTAAAAGTAAACAAATAAATAAAACACAGTTCTTCTCAAAAAATTTGCAGATAAAAATAGCTCAAATCACATTAAAAATTTTACCTGTCATTTGAAATAATTTAATGCTGAATCACTAACATTTGAAATAATTTAATGCTGAATCACTGACATTTGAAATAATTTAATGCTGAAATGTGTTTACTTAGATACCTGTATTGCTTTTGGTTGAAATGTCAAAAACCGGTTGCTTAAGTCATATCTTTCTAATACAAGTCCTGCTTATGGTTTGGATCTCTAAAGATTAAAGCTTATTACGTGAAAAATTTTTTGCCACCATCTCATTGCTAGGCTAAGTTTTTATTTGAAGCTTTTCGTCAAACGATAATTTTAATTTCTAAAATGCTTGATATCCAAGGAAGATACAAGTTGTACTCCAGTGAAAATTTTGGAGAATTTTTGACGGAAATTGGTAATTTTTATTCCTAAATTTTTTTATAAATTTTTAATTTCGTTTGTCATTTATTAGTTTTTATACTTTTTCATTTCATTCTTTTAACTTCAAAAATGTATACTTTTTTTTTAAATGATAAGTAATTCTGAAATAAATGAAAACTAATTTTTAAAAAGTATTTTTCGTTTTTGTAAAACATAAATTTCAATATAATATATATACTTTCCGAAACTATTTATTGGAAGCTCTATGTTCACGTGAAATATTTCGATAAGCCAAGCATGCTATCCATTTTCTTATTATTTTTCTGTAATATTCAATAACTTTAATTTTTCGAGTTGCACCCAAGAACTCTTCAATAATTATTATAAATATTATTTGAATATAGGTTAATTAATACATTAACCTATATTCAAATAATATTTATAATAATTATTGCATAATGAAACATAATAAAAAAATAAATTATAATAAATTATATACATAATAAAAAAATGGCATAAATTGGGGGTTATTCATTCTATCCTGAGAGTTCATTTTTGGGGGCTGAAAGAGCTTTTTGATGATCACAAGGTCTTAAGCTGTTATTGTAATTGAATAAGAACTCAAAAATAAAATAATATAACTCCAAATACGGGACATTTTTTTTTAATCTTAAATTAACAGAACAATTTCATAAATGTTTCTAAAAAAATTCATTGAAGTCTCTTTATTTAAACAAAAAATTATTGAAGTTATACTTCTTATGCGACGTCCAACAAGGTCGCGTTAAACGTTTAACGCTACATTTTTATTGGCCGGGAAATCACGTGGTAGGATCCAGTTTTCAGAAAATTTCTAGGATACT
>NC_092205.1:89655052-89657457 GCF_043381705.1 Parasteatoda tepidariorum | reverse complement strand
AACTGTAACTCTTGACCTTCTTTTTTAAGTTAAAAGATTTTAATCTATATGAAAATCAAGAGAGAAACTAACGTACTTCCTTCCTCTATGACTTTCCACACGCTAATGGGGAAAGCATGTGAAGTGTTGCCATAGAAAAAGAGTTCTGCGCTACGCCACCTGCAGCCCATTTCGATCGCCAATAGAGGTTTAGAACTCGTCTGCCTGGTTTAAACTTGGCAAACAAGGTTGCCTTGGTTTATCCTTTTTCCAACATTTAAACATGCCTCAGAGTAGGTTTAACTTAGACAAGGCTGAACTAGATCTTTAGAATTGGGGTTTTCCTGAAACTTCGTTTCTGCAATTGGCAATCGAAATGGGCTGCAGGTGGCGTAGAGCAGAACTCACTACCTATGGCAACACTTCGCATGCTTTCTTCAACGTCATGGAAGAAAGGAATATGTTAGTTTCTATTTTGATTTTCGTATAGATTAAAATCTTTTAAGATGGGAAACTATCTGGCACTGAAAACTACATTAAACATAGTTCTAAAAGAAAGCACCACAGAAATTTTAAAAAATATTTTTATTAATTAAAGACGAAAAATATTAAGCAAATGAAAAATATCGTAGTACATTCCTATACAACTGAAAAGAGGAATAGAGGGAAGGGAGAAGGGGCTAAGGAATGGAACCGCTCTTCTCAATTCAGCCTTTGAGACTTGTTTTGTCATCCAGCATAGTGCTCGAGGCACAATTTGTTCATTTTAGCTGGATTGTGACGACAAATTCTCCTTTTTCTAAATTCCGCATCAAATCTTTTCCATACATGATTAGTTATAAGTTTCGAATTAAAAATTTTCTTTATTAAGTAAGTATGGATTAAAACTGCTTGTCTTCAGTTTAAACTAAATTTGTTCCAAGCTAAATATGAAATAAAACTGCTGATTTTTAGATAGTAAAATCGGCATAAGACACTGCTTGTTCTAAGTTAGTAAATTTGGCACGGAACACTGCCTGTTCTAAATTTGTACATAGTCTAAAATTACGTTTATCATTTTTTACAGACATGTGAAGTTGGCAGTGTTGTTTCCACAAGAGTCTTCAAACGACAATAAGTGCATGTCGTTCAGTAGTCATCTCATCGATATCTGGACACATTTTTCATCGGTCAAGTACCACCCAACAGCATACGGTTCCAATATAAAATCAGAAATGTCTTGATTTGCCGATATTTGTGTAACTCTGAACTAATTGTGTCGATTATAAAGATGCTTATACATTTTAAAAATGTCTGTGCACAAACGAAATAACATCTGGATTTTTTTATTTAATTTTTTCATGTCTAATAAAATATTGAAATTATAAATTGTTACGTCATTTCGTTAGAAACCACTGATAAAAAAAAGAGACATGATAATTTATAAAAGTAACTGAAAAGTATTACCTGATTAAAAACTTCATTCGCTGAAATCTTAGAACTTTACCTTCAAATTTACCTGTTTTTGTAAGTGATAGAGCAGAGTAGAAGAAAATTGAAATATTAATCTTAAATGAAAGGGGACGTTTTGTTTTCATCTTTTAATGTATTCAACGATTGAAAAAACTTTAAAGTGAATTTTTTTTTCTGTCTACTTTATCTAAAAACATCATACGTCGACGTGTTATGTATTTTTAAATGAAAATTGAAAGAAAGGAAAAGAAAATCAGACTACCCTGAATAACTCTTGATCTAATGATCGGATCTTCACGTTCTAGGACTCAATTTTAATGTCTTGAGGAGGTAATCTCAAACATGCTAATTAACAACTCAAGTAGCACCTAATATTAGGTAACATCAGAAAAATCTAACGTTATCTTGCACAACTTCTAATATTAGAAAGTTACAAATGATCGATGTTTTCCCTGTATAGTATAATATAAGATTCTGTGCAAACTAATATTATTTAGCGTTCTCCGTAATATTATCTTGCATTAGTTAGCCTCGGCCCTCTATGGGCTGTCGCGCCACTGAGTTTAGTTTTTAGTTTCGATGCTATATAATATTAGATTTTGTATTTTCTGATATTATCTTGCGTTGCTTTTTATTTTTAGAGTAAGCAAGAGAAAGATTTGGATAGTAAAAAAATAATTCGGCGATATAATTTTACTTAATTTTCTGCATTGCTGTGAAACAGTAAGACATAGAACAATAGTTTTATAATGTCATTCCATACATTATTTACTTAGCAATACTAAATATACAGGGTGTCTCAGTTAAGCGTTTCAGAACTTCTAAGAGGGGTAGGGGGCTTCCTGACGACTCGAAATCATATAGCAATGTGGGGTCGAAAATGCTTTCCTGAAGCGGTGACGTACACAGAAGCACCATAAAGAAAAGAGACCGTAAGTGAAAAATCGCTATAATAATGCAATCATGATTTAAAT
>NC_092205.1:89619478-89654302 GCF_043381705.1 Parasteatoda tepidariorum | reverse complement strand
TATATATTAGCGAATTCTGCTACCTTCTATTTTCCTCCCTCTTACTCCAAAGTTTATAGTTCAACTGATTTTTTTTTTTGAATATTTCAAATTTAAATAAGAACTAATATTGCTATATCGCAACTTTTATTGATATTTTTCTTCTTCTTACAATGGGTTTCTAACGAATTTTGTATTTTAATAATTTTCAAATCTTTAATCTTAAAGTGCATTCTTAATTCTTTTCAGAAATGAGCCTATTTTATCAAAATCTCAGTTGAATTTGTTAGTCTGTAAAACATGCTTTACATGTTAATTATTTACTAAGCAGCTTGTTATTACTTATTAGAATACTAAGTAGAGTTAAATAAAGTCTGATTTCATGTTGATATCCTAATTTGTTCCAAGGTTATGAGAATTTTTTGCCGCTGCTTATGGTTCACTACTTGAAAAATTAACAAAAATTTCAGAAACCTTAAATTGTTTAGAAATAAGTCAGTATTATTTCTTATGTAATTTTAAGGCTAAATCGAATAAAATCAGCTACAAATAGAAGAATTTATTGTTTGAAAGTTATATGCATTTTTTATATTTAAACAAATGATTGTAGCAACTAACAATTAGTTTTTTTCTGCTTGATATTATAAGTTACATCTGAAATATTAATATTTTACTCAGCCTCTTTTAAAAGCATTATTTCAAATCATTTTTTCTTTAACATTTTCCTTTCATAAAATTGCTCACAACTTTAAAATACATAATCCGATCAGCATGTGGTTAGTTTTATTCGACTGGGTGTAAAAAAATGCATAAAAATTGGTACCTAACTTTAAAATTTTATTTCGCGAAATTCTGATGTGTTTGACAATAACAGAAGCCCTCTTCAGAATCAGCGTGAAAAATTGATTAAAAAACTATTAGTTTCATGGAATCTGACAAAAAATTTGAAAATATCGACTAGTCTCATTGAGTTTACGTAAAGATATGTAAGAAAAAAGAAAGAAAACCTAATTATGAAACTTATTAGTACCATAATGTAAGATGTAGGCTCAATTATGGGAAAATAAAAAGTGTTTCAATTTCCTAATACGATTGGAATCATGTGTTCGAATTTCTGTAAAAGTTGTTAATTATATTACTATTTTTAGAGCATTTTATTGTTTGACGGTATCCGTCACATTAAACTCTTTTAGTTACGAGGATTGAACAGAAATGACGCAAGTGGAATGCCATTTAACTGAAAAAGAAAATTAATTTCATCCAGTTTATTTAAATCGTGAAAAAAAAATGTTTTGTTTAATTAATTCTGTTGAAGATAATATGATTCTAGTATTTCAAAGCCTGCCGCTATTATTGTAAATATGATTTTCTTACTAATTCATATTTCTTACTCTTAGTTTCCACTACTTCGATGTTTCAACAGGGAGCCGTCCCGCAGTGGACTGATCGTTAAGACACGGTTCCCAGCAGATCACCGAAGTCAAGCATCACTGGCTGCGGTCAGTGTACGGGTGAGTGACCACTTGGATCAGTCATCGTAGGCACCGAGGGTGTGCGGTATTGGTCCTCCTTAAACTGTGCTACCGTAAAGTGCTCGACTTCGAGCGCAGGTCGTCGGGCTACCGAAACGGTCCGCAGAGGATCAAAATTGTGATGGCATGTCTTCGGATCATCTTCCGGGATGTTTCCCAGACCGTCGCCAATAGCCCATTGTGCAGCTCTAGTGCGACGTAAATTAACAACAACAACAACAACAACAACATCAGCAGGGAGCCAAAATTAATATATAAAATAATTTTGTTCGGCTTTAAATAAAAAAATGAAATTTTAGCTTTAAATAAAAGTATTCTGAATGCCAGCTGACTAATTATTTAAATTTGCATTTTCATAACTTTAAAAATTCAAGTACCTTAGACATCTACCTTATGAAAATGTGAGTTCCCACAAATAATTTTTTTCAACTGTGAATCTAGATTTTTCTCATTTTTAGATAATTTAATTGAATCTATTAAAATTGCAGGAAAAATATGTATTTGATACTTTCTTTTATTGCTTAACAAAAGAAGCAATTAATACCGAACTCAAAACTAACGTTACTCAAACTCAACGTTAAATCAAAAACTTCAGGTTGATAAATGAAGATCTCAACTCAACAACTATATAAATGGACACTTGAGGTTGAAGAAATTCACCTAAAACAGAACATTGAACACCTAAACGTTCATAAAAAACAACCTATACAACACAGTCGAAAAATACACTTTAGGTTACTCTATAATAATTTGACATGTAAAATGACGCACCTCATTTTGATAAAAAGATACCTCTACAAGCATAAAAATATATATACATGAGGTTGTTTAGTAATAACTTAAAGATGAAAAAGAAATACCTTAAAGTAGTAAAAATCTACTTCCCCACAGATGTAAGATTAAATACTTCAGGTTGATAGATGTATACCTCTGCAAGTATATTTAAGGTAAATTTTAAGGTTTACATTTGCACCCTTTCAACCTAACGATGTACTTAAATAACTTCATTTATACGTTTGAAAAACACCTTATTTATGTCTCAATTTTTCCGTAAGGGTATCTTATTTACGTCGTACTAGAGCTGCGCAATTGGCTTTTGGTGAATGTCTTGAAAACATCCCTTACGATCATCCGAAGACATGCCATTGCAATATTGATCCTCTGCAGAGTGGCTAACCTGCTTTGATAACCCGACGACCTGCGTGTGAAGTCGAGCACTTTACGGTAGAACTATTTAACCTGGACCGATACCATGCACCCTCAGTTCCTACGCAAGCTGACCGAAGTGGTCACCCTCCCTCTTACTGGTCATAGTCAGTGATGTTTGATGTCGGTGTTTTACTAGGAATTGTGTCTTTACGATCAGTCCACTGCGGAACTTTTTCCTTAAGGAATGAATGCGAATCTGATTGGTTAAATATATTTACATGCATAAACCTCGCATCTCTAAATTCACGTATGCCACTATTTTGCTTACAGTGAGAATGGTCTTTGAGTAATAATTTGGGAATTAAACACTCGAATACCCCATCTAGGGAGAAGACCTGTTCCATGTCTTGACGCTTCCCTTTTCCCTCTCCTCTTCTCAGTTGTTTAGGAATGTACTACGATATTTTCTAGATTCTTAATATTTTTCGAAAATATTTTTTTAAATTTTCCATGGCATTTTGTTTCAGAACTGTGTTTAATATAGTTTTCAGTTCCCCATAGTTTCCTAACTTAAAAGTTTTAATCCATTTGAAAATCCTGACAGAAACTACCGTACATCCTTCTCCTATGACTCTCCACCCGCTAATGGTGAAAGCATGTGAAGTGTTGCCATAGGTAGAGAGTTCCACTCTACGCCACCTATAGCCCATTTCTGTTCTGCGTCAGCTGTAGCCCATTTTGATTGCCGATGAACCAAGTCTGTGATGAACTTGATTGTAACCGTTAAAGTAAAGTTATGATCTAGCTACCTCATTCCATGAAACTTGTACGAATGTACGTCAACAGCAATCTCTTACCGATTGGTGATCGCAACACTCGAATACGCCATCTGGGGAGAGACCGGTTTCATGCCTTTAACTCTTCTCCCTTCCCTCTCCTCCTCTTTTCACCTTTTCTTAATATTTTTTTTAATTTTATTTAATGAAAATATATTTTAAAATTTTCGTGATATTTTTCATTAGAACTATGTTTAATGTAGTTTATAGTTCCATATAGTTTTCCAATTTCAAAGATTTTAATCTATATGAAAATAAAGAGAAAAACTAACGCACTTCCTACCTCTATGGTCCCGCAGTGGACTGATCGTTAAGACGAGGTTCCCAGCAAATCACCGAAGTCAAGCATCACTGGCTGCGGTCTGTGTGCGGGTGGGTGACCCACTTGGATCAGTCTGCGTAGGGACCGAGGGTGTGCGGTATTGGTCCTCTTTAAACTGTGCTACCGTAAAGTGCTCGACTTCGCGTGCAGGTCGTTGGGCTACCGAAGCGGGGGTGCCATCCCCTCTGAAGAGGATCAAAATTGTGATGGCATGTCTTCGGATCATCCTCAGGGATGTTTCCCAGACCGTCGCCAATAACCCACTGGGCAGCACTAATGTGACGTAAATGAACTACAACAACAACCTCTATGACTTCCCACAAGCTAATGGGGAAAGCTTGTGAAGTGTTGCCATACGTAGAGAGTTCTGCTCTACGCCACCTGCAGCCCATTTCGATCGCCAATACCCATAATTGGCTCAATTATCTCTATTTCAATGTAGACATAGGCAATTAAAAATACAAGGAGCATTTTTTACAGATACTTTATTTTAAGGACAACACTTTTTCTTATTTTTTTTATAAAAGCACATGGCTGATTAAAATACTTGAATGTATAATAAATTAAGATTTTATTTTTTAATCTTTATTCAATAATTTTAAAATTAGAATGAATTTTAAAATCACGGATTCTGAGATTATTCATTTGATATATCTTACTCTCAACTGCAGTGTGTTACTTTTTTTCGCCTTTGTGTTTCCGTACCATTCCTCGTTTCCAGTTTTTGCTTTATTTTCTTTAATAATGCAATTTGAATTCGCACGAATACTGTGTTTAAAGTACTTTGATCGTCTGAACGCTCCTTCATGTACCACTGGTAGACAGTTCTGCTCTGCGTCAACTGTAGACCATTTCAATTGCCAATTGTAAAAATAGTGGCAGCAACAATTGAAGATGGTAACCCTTTTTCCGTTGCCATCTTCAAAAATCGATCTTCATTTCCTTGAATCTTAGGCTAATATCAATAAATATCAAGCAAGGCTAGTTGACGAAGTCTGGCTATGTTATGTTGATCTTCAAATCATATTTCGTATGTGGATATAAATAAAAAAATATTTAATGGTTGATATTGCAAATTTGCTTATTACATCTTGAGAAACATTATTCCTTATTAGTTATCACCTGATTTACTCTTTTACTTTCTTTTGATTATAAAAACTTCACTGCCACTCTAAAGTTACTATGAAAAACTAGGTTTTAAGTGTTGGCGTTTTACTCAAATTGCTTGTAAGTATCTGTTTTTGATTGTTGCTTGTCAGTATTAATTTTTATTCTCCACTTGATTTTATGTCATCTTTTGTGTTTAATTTTCTCGTGTTGTCTCATTTCCTAGTTCAATAAAATGGATTCTTCCCATGTAATTATATTAAAGGCGTAATTATAAATAAGTATTTAGCATTATATTATCTTTAAAAAATCCAATAAGTAAAAATATGTTAGCCTATCCAATAAGTAAAAATCTGTTAGTCACTTCATTCTGCTATGTATTGAATCCAATTTGTTTATAATTCTTTTATGGGAATTTAATTTGATTCGAAGCACATTTTTCTTGTGGAGATAAGCTTTTTAGGTTTTTTTCTAAATTAATAGAATTAAATGTTCTTGGTATCAGTTCTTGTGTAACTCTAGCAGTGAATAACTACTCAAATACAACTTTGGTAAACAGTTAAAAATTATTTCTCTTTCTGCTTTCATTGAGGGCTTTTTTGGAAAATAATTAACTACCTTATCAATGAATGATTTTAACAACTTCCAAATAAGTCTAAAGTTGAAATATGCTATTAGTGTTAGGATTAGAGCTTTGGATGTATTACTTTGTAAGTTATTACTTGTGAAAACTGCCACTGTTTTAAAATATACTTGATGTTCAAAACTTAAAGTATGGAAAATCTTAAAACATATCTTATTTGTGGTATAATATTAAAATAAAATGGCAAGTTTTATCTTATTCTTCATTAAATTATGAAGAATTTAGATTTTTAGACAAAATATTTATATTCTGTTATTAATAAACAATATTTTATTTAGTCAATGCTGGTACTTTTCTGTTAGCTCCGCTCAAACGAAAATTTATAAAAAACTGTAGTTGATTGTTTTTAGATTTTTAATTCTTCACACTTAAATTTTTTGAGTATTTAACAAAAAAGACATAAATGTAGGTAAAATAAAGAAAAACAAGCAATAGTTTGATAACCTTGTGCCACAATATCTATTTGGTAAAAGGTTTGCTATGAAAAAAGTTGAGAAATTATATTAAGATGCATAATTTTTGTTAATCTACTTACCTAACCTAAAAAGTAAGCAAAAGTATCAAGTGTGCTTATTGATATATATTACAGTACAGAACCCGTTATCCGGAAATCAGAAAACCGGAAAACCAAATAACTAACCGGAACAAAATTCGATAAATTTTCCCACCATTATAAAAAAAAAAATTTTTTTCCTTATGAAATTTTAGGATTTTTCGTTCTTTTTTGAAAGATGTTTACCTTACCATCATTTTGGAAATAATCATTAGTGTATTGCTCCATCGTTTTTTCTTCTTTTTAAGATTATTTCCAAAAAAAAATTTTTTTTAGTTGTGTTTAACAATAAAAAAACGGCTTTTTGTAGCGATTCAGAAAACCGGAAAAATCAGTTATCCGGAATAGCGATGGTCCCGATCGTTCCGGATAATCGGTTCCCTACTGTATAATGAAATATTATAATTATTAATGTAAATGAAGTAATGAACCTTTTTCTTACCTATTTTTAAGTTTTTTTTTTTTAAATATAATAATGAAGCAAAGAAACTCATCCACTTAAGTTTAAATAATAACAAATTCTTGAAATTTTAAGTATTGTGATAAGTTTTTCGGTTGATGAAAAGGATCACCCACGAGTTAGGTTTTTCAACTTTTATTAGTTTTTAAGTTAAAAAAACTATATACTTAGACACTAAGTATAACTATAAAAATCAACTATGTCAATATTGCTTAGTTCAAGTGTCATCAATTTTTAAGTAAATCCGATCTCATCACAAATCTTAAGGTTGTTTATTGTTTTCTCAGCAGTTATTGTTACACTTGTCCATGTAGTTTCGAAAATTTTTATAATTTTAGACCAGTGTTATAACAGCCTGAGATTTTCGAATCAGGGCTTTTATTCAGCCCTTCTAATTTGCTTTATTTGCTCTGATTTAATTGTCAATCTAAGTTATTTTCAATGTTTTTTCTTATTTTAGTTGCTAGTAGTTATTTCCATTATTTTTTTAAAATCTCTTTATTTTTACAATATTATTATAATGCTTGCAATTCAATGTGGGTTTCTTAAGCTGTTAACTGTTTTTGAACTTTGTTTCTAATTTTTTGTAGCTTAAAAAAAAGTTTAAGCTGTTTTAAGATTTGATATTCTTAAAATTTCTTTTAATTCTCTAAATATAAATGCCCTAAATCTTAATATAAACTGAATCCTAATTGAATGTTGAATCATTTTTAAAGCTATAATGCTTTTGTTTTATTTTCAATCATTTAAAAAAAATGTGGAAATAACTAGTAGCAGTATACAATCTCTTTAATTCAAGTATTTAATTTACATGGGTGATGCTTAATAAAATCTTTATCTATTTTTTAATTTTTACATTAGAGTTAATTTATTTTAAAATAATCTTTTGTGTTACTACGTGATGTGATAAAAAACCATCATTTTTTCCTCATTATGAGGATTAAGTGATATTTTTTTAATATGACATATTTATATAATATGATATGACATATTTATAACAAATGACATATTTTTATTTGATTTCAGCAAAACTGCTTTTTGATAAGAAGAGAATATAATTTTTAGAAATATATCAGTTTGGTATTTTTCAGTTTTGAATAAATTTTTGAAAATGAAAACGAATTACACCAATAAAAAAAGGATTATAATTATTTAAAAGAAATTAATTTCTTGCAAATATGTTGATTGATAGATTGTTATTGAATAATTGATAAAAAAAATTTATTGATAAAAAGAATTGTATCTGAAATGCTGATATTTATGTTAAAATTTAACGTCCATCAATGCAAATATTGTCCATCAACATATCTAGGTACTTGAGCATGTGGCCCTTCATTCTAAAAGGGGTTGTACACCCATATTATATCAATTACAATGAAAATATTTTTGTTCTTTTGCAAGATAATTTTTTTAATTCACTTTACAAGCAATAATAACCTTTTTCTAAACTTTGAATATAATTATAATCAGAGTGAGTTATTTTCTCGTATTATTTAGATGAAACTCATTTAAATGTGGTAATTGTTAAAAATGTATCTAATGTTCCACTTTAGTACTGCTTATAAATTCCGCCTTTCCATCGCAAATAGTGATTCCTTATTCATCTAAATTAAAAAAGATCCATTAAAGTTTATAAATTAAAATAAAATGAATGATTATAAATACCGGAATGTATTTTCATAGTGTTTTTATTTCATATTATGATTTTTCAGAAATTAAGTTATAAGTCCAAAATAGGACTAGGACACATTTATAAATCTTTCAGGTGGCCCTCCTAAATCTCTGTACGCCACTGTATTATTTTAAAATTTAGGCTTAATTTAACATTTGCACTTCAAAATTTAAATAGATAAAGCACGTTGAAATTTCGCTCAAAAATTATTATTTTTGTATTAGATGCTATATTGATTTGTTGTAACTATTAAAAAAAATTATCTTCCAATCACTAAAGGAAGAAAAAAAAGTTAATAATTACAATAGTATTAAGTGAATTACTTGAATGCAATGTTTAATGTTACAAGAACAGATAAAAGTATAGGTAGAGCATTAACTAAAAGTAAATTGTGGATGGACTTTTTATGTGTAAATTTAAACACATGTTTGCTTAATTTTCCCTTCGAAGAAAATATGGTTTGCCAGTGGTAATCATCTGTGGGTTAGACTAAGATTAGTGTGTCTCATTTTTGGTTCAAAAGGAGGAATAAGAGAGGAGAAAAAATTCTTTTTTTTTTAATTTGATCTTAATCATCCTATTTTTGTCCCAGATTTTTTTTTTTTTTAAACTCAACAGGTGCTATGATTATCTTCAGTGCTTTACTCCATGATTTCAGCTATTGGGACAATGCATATCATTTCTTGAAATAGAATAATAAGTATATAAATTATTTTTAGTTTATATCTGTTCTTTGATTTAGATATGTATTATCCTCAGATTTTTTGCATTATTTTTGCCAGGCAAATTCCTACTTTTTTAGACATAATTGTCGATTTCGAAGTTATTTATTTTAATATTTTTCTTGTTTCACAGATCTGAAAAATGGCTGATTTCGTAGTAAGCGAAGCTGAAGAATCTGAAGATGAGGACATCATCAACAGGAAACGTAAATTTCAAGAAGAAGAGGACGATGAAGAGGAAGAAGAAGACGGTTAGACATTTTACTTTTCACTCAATTAGCTTTGCATAATTGTTATCTGTAGTTTTTAAAAATTTATTTTTCTGTTTAATTAATACTTTCAGCTAAAATGCTGTAATGGAAAATTATTTTCTGGTAGATGTTTTTCAGTTGCCATAGTCGCATTTATCATTTTTTTATCACTGAAAACAATTTAAAAAATTTATTGTAATCTATTGTAAAATTTATTGTAAATACAATTTGAATAGAAGAAGATGGTATGACATTTTACTTCTCATTCAATTAGCGTTGTATAATAATTATATGTATCTTTTAAGAACTTATTGTTCTGTTTAATTAATACTTTCAGCTAAAATGCTATGATAGAAATTATTTTCTGGTGGATGTTTTTTAGTTGCCTTAGTCACATTTATAATTTTTTTATCTCTGAAATATTAACAATTTAAAAAATTAAATGTAATCTTAAAAAATACAATTTGAATACAAGAAGACGATGAAGAAGAAGACAGTTAGACATTTCATTTCTCATTCAGTTAGCTTTGTATAATTATCTGTAGTTTTTAAAAACTTATTGCTCTGTTTAATTAATACTGTCAGCTAAAATGATATAATAGAAAAAAAAAATTCTGGTAGATATTATTTTAGTTGCCTTTGTCACATTTATCATATATTTTTTTACCACTGAAATTTTAACAATTTAAAAAATTTATTGTAATCTTAAAAAATAAATTATTTTTTTTCAAATGCTTTTATTTAATTGGGGGAAAATACTAAGCGACATTACTTTTAGAACGTAATCTTTGTTATTGATTTCAATTTTATTCATTTGTTGTTTCTATAGTTTTTTGAGGATTTTTAATATGTTATTCATTTGATTTCTACAATTAAAAGCACTGTATTTGCAAAAATATTTTATTGTATTAAACTGCTATCAATTTATTAGATGTTTGTTTCTAATTTTTTATGCTTTCTAATGTGGATGACGCAGGAATAAATGGTAATTGTCATTTTTTTTTCTTTTAAAATTAAATGGATTTAAATCCCATTTGTACTAACAGACTAGATTCATACTGAGGAAGTGGCTCAGTGGGTTTAGTGAATGTTTTTAAGTGAAACCAGTTTGACAGTATAATATTATATTATAAATGCATTTTTATCCTGAAAATACATAAATACTTAAACTTTTGCTTAATTTTTGAGTTTTTATTGTTAAATGATTGACTGCTGTTTAATTTCATGTAATTAATATGTTATATACACTTATAGATAATTTTCTCACATAAGATATTGTTACATTAATTTTTTTACTATTACTGTTGACATGGATTTTGACATCTTTTTGCTTTTGAAAATGTGTTTGTGAGACTTAATTTCTCTTATGAACAAATATAAATAAGTTTCTGATTATCTGGTGTGTCATTTAATTGTTTGTAGTAGTAAAATATTTTTGTTCTAGCTCGATATAAATATTACTGAAAGAGTTCATACACCTACCGCTAGGTAACGCTTAGGATTATCTGTTGAGTTATGTATTTACAGCGATTTCAAGTTATAATAGAAAATAATTTATTTACCCTTTTGACAAAAAACTAGTAATTAAAAATTGTTTCTGGTGGGGATTAATTTTTCTTCTTTGTATTTCATATATTTTAATTAAAAATTTAGATGAAGAAAAGCTAAGGGAAGAGATGAAAGATCTAATTAATGATGATGAAGAAGAGGATAAGGAAGATTCCGATGAAGGAGAAATTGTAAGAAAGAAAAAGAAACATCATGGTAAGTTATATTAATATATTTTTTTCAATCTGTCATAATGACATTATTTTGCACTAAAATATTTCAATGTGAAGGAAAACAATTGCAAAGTAATATTTTATTTGTTTATAAGCATTTTCATCATTTTATTATAGATGATTATGATGATGCTTTAGAAGATGAAGATTATGATTTAATTGAAGAAAATTTAGGGGTTAAAGTACAAAGAGTAAGTTTATTTTATAGTTAACTTCAAAATTTATAATATTGTCTAACTTAATTAGATATTTGTTTATTTCTATACTTATCATTTTTATTAGAGTTTATGCTTATACCTTATGCAAAATTCTCACCTGTCTCTCTCTCTCTTTTTACAATCTAATTTTATAACTAAAAACGACAGTTTATAGTAAAATATTAAAAAATTTAACTATTCAACTATTAAAATACAGTACAGAACCCGCTATCCGGAAATCAGAAAACCAAAAAACCGAAACGAAATTCGATAAATTTTCTCGCCATTTTTTAAAAAAAAAGTTTTTTTTCCTCATAAGATTTTACGATTTTTCTTTCTTTTTTTTAAAGATGCTTACCTTACCATCATTTTGGAAATATTCATTAGTGTATTACTTCATCGTTTTTTCTTATTTTTAAGATTATTTTCAAATTTTTATTTTTTTAGTTGGGTTTAACAATAAAAAAAACGACTTTTTGTTGGGATTCAGAAAACCGGAAAAATCAGTTATCCGGAATAGCGATAGTCCCGATCGTTCCGGATAATCGGTTCTCTACTGTATTAAAAACTATTAAAATAACTATTAAAAACTATTAAAACTGTGAAACTATTAAAATATTAAAAAATTTAAACAGTGATAAAAGTTTTCTATACTATTTAACTTTTTAAGCAAGTTCCTCCTATATGGTACTAAAAATGCTATAAAGTTATGGTAATAGTGGAACATTATTTAATAAAAAGAAAACAATTTATATAATGCTCAAGGGGTTAAATATAAAATTAAAGACTGAGAATAATCTATTTATCACGCTTGAGTTCTTTTATAATTAACTCAATATATTGTTATTAGAAATGTTTTATTTTCTTTCAAAAAATGCCAATTTTTAAAAGATTTTGTTAGCGTATATAGTGCTTAAAAATATTTTTTGAGTGCTTAAAAAGTACATAAAAGGTGCTTATTTTTTGTTGAAAAATTTGACTACGCACCCTGTTCTCTAAGATAGCCAATTTGCATTTTTGAAACATGCAATGTAGATGTTGCATCTATAAACATGTAATTTTTTTAAAGTTTGTAATTCTTCACAATTTTTTTAATGTCCTTTATATTCATATTTTTTTTTAATTATTATTATTATTATTTTTTTGGTAATTTTTCTTCTCTTTTCATTAATCTTTAATATTTTCCATATTTTCTCTGTATTTTTAACTTATTTTATGAGTTCTATATGCTTGTAGCTTATGCACAGTAAATGAAACTTATTAATTTTCTTCGTTTTTTTTCCTTTTCTTTTTCTCCTTTATTGTCTTTATTGTGATCTATATATGTGTGCGTGTAGGTTTATATGGCATTTATATAAAGAAATGTATTCTGGAAACTAATGTATTACTTTTATTGTACATTAGAAAAAAAAGTTTAAACGATTACGAAGAATTGAGGATGAAGAAAGTGATAATGAAGAAGCAGAAGAAGGTGAAGATAGAGAAGCCATCGCTAATGAACTCTTTGATGCAGATGATGGGGTATGTTATTTGTTTTATTATTGTTTTACTTATTTGCTATGTAAATTTGAGATTTTAGAAGATTTCCACAAATTTTTTAATTATTCTAAATTTAGAAAAGTTTAAGCTCTCATTTTTAAACACTATTGTGATTGAAACTATTAATACTTCCTTATAAATATTTCCTTAATCCTTAGAACATATTGTGTGTTGCTTAACAGAAATGGCAGCTACACTATTACCAAATGGTCGAACTGCCCACACGGTTTTCAGACTACCCATAAAAATTCCAGCTGCGAAGAACAACTGATTCCTCTATATTTAGATCACAATACAAATAAGAATTTAGTCAAAACTCATTACGTAATTTGGGATGAAGCTTCCATGATTACTGTTATTGCTTTAAGCCTGATAGATATCACTCTCCGAGATTTGTTGAAATCTGATCTTCCATTTGGTGGAAAATGTATTTTATTTTAGGCAAGTTGTACTTATTGTTAATCAAGTTGGAAAAGATCAAGTGTGGTACTGTAAAATCTCTGGGATTGTAGTCGATTGTTAATCATTTCCATCTCACACGGAACATGCAAGTAACAGCACACATTTGTATGTTGGTTATTGTCTATTGGGAGTGGTAAGCTGGATTGTGTGAATGTCTCTAAAATGCTGTGTGGAGGACTTGCTCACTGAAACCTTTGGTTCTCAAGTTAATGCTGATTCAGTTAGAGAAGGTGATTAATGATTAGGTAAATCATTTGAATATCTCTGTTCTGAACAGATTGCCAGGTGACATAGTTGTATGTTACTCTTATGACAAAGCAGCATCTTTGGATGGGGATGACATTGATGATGATACAATTTAGGACGCCATACCACGGGAGAAACTTTTCGTCGCAAATTCCCTTTCCCCTCCATGACTTGATTTTTTTTAAAAATTTTATAAAGAAAAATTTAGTTCAGGCAAGTCTAGAATAAGTCACAAAGTTTCAATTGCCGAGGGAAAAATAATTTTTTAAAAAATAATTCCAAATATCAAAATGCTAACAAATTATTGGAAGAAAACTTTTCCATTCCGAAATCCTAAGTTATCTGCTCGTAATTTATTTTTATTTTGATATTTTAAATTTTTTTTTCAGTATTTAAAACTTCATGGCTTGCTTTAAGTTTGTCTGAACTCATTTTTCTTTATTTTAAATTAGTTATGGAGGTGAAACAGAATTTGTGACAAATAGTTTTTCCCTCAGTATGGGGGATCCTCTTGAGATTTCAACCAGAGTATCTTTCAAAAATAAGTGTAACTGGACTACCACTGCATAAATTGTGCCTCAAAGAAGGTTCAATTGTGATGGCAAGAGATTGATTGTAAAAAATTTTTACTACATCAGTTTTATTTTCTACCATCATGACTGGTGATATTGTGTGCATCCTAAGAATAACCTTAAGCACTATGGTCTGCAGAGAGTTGTTCTTCATCGAACACAATTTCCTGTTTGCTTGGCATTTGTCATGACTAATAATGAATCCCTAGGTCAAACTTTTAGTACAGTTGGTCTTTTCATCAATCAGAATAGCTCCGTTTTTGGTCATGGGCAGTTATGTGTAGCTCTATCCGGATGCCATGCAAAATAGGGTTAGACAGTTAAGATAATAGTTACGCGCAATGATTCTAAAAAAGAGGCAATAAAAAATGTCTATTAAGAAATTTTGTAACTTAAACATTTGTTAAAGTTCATTCATCTTGTATATTTTTAGATACTACTTAATGTATTCTTTGAATTATCTTATTATTAGGTTTTTAATTTTGTAAATATGTATATTACTTACTTGCTATTTTCCAATTTTAGAAGAAATATTAATGGAAATATTTGGTATAATTCACACATCATGCTAAGTTCTTAAATACTTGTCTTTGTTAGATTTTTTAAATATGTATCTTACATTTTTCCTATTTAAGCAGAATTTTCATTGTGTAATATTTTGCTCGGATAAATTTAATTGAAATCAGTTTTAAATTTATTTGCAAAGCAAACAAAAAATAATTGCATAGCAATTATTGGAGCTGGTAAGCGGGGAGCCGAGCCCTTAACTTAAGATTATAAATATAAACTTTAATTTTTGAATTTTAGTTTATTATGTTTTAAAATTTTTAGGAGGGAGAAGAGGATGAGCCCAGAGTTGCAGAAGATACACTTGGTAATTTAGAAGAATCAGGCGAAGAATCTGGTATAATATTTATATTTCTTTTATTTACTCATTTATATAGTATTTCTTTCTTTTATTTATTATTTTAATGAACAAGAAAATGTATCGGAGTTTAAACTAATTTCTGAAATAAAAAAGACAAATCTTGAAAAATAAAGAATAAAAACAAATGACGTGGATTGTGATCAAAATCTACTTGTGGGTTTACTTTCATTTAAAAAAGGCCAAAAAGTTTTTATAAAAACAAACTTAATATTTATGCTAAAACAAACTATATAATAGTGTTTGGGGTATCGCTGTGAAAAGTCGGTGCTCCAGTTGCAAGCTCGGTTAAGGCATCACACACGCCGCTGGTTAGAGAACTGGAGATAGTGAGTTTGATTGTGACTGCAGACAAAACAACTGGCGTGTATGCTGAGTAAGGTGCAAATTAACTTTGTTGTGGTTGGATGTCCTCTTGTTGGTTGTGGTGTGGAAATTTCGAGAAAGGGGAGCACCATCTCAAGCAATGTCCATGTTGTCTGACCATGGTCAAAATTATGTGGTATTCTTAATATGGCCATTAAAAACATAGAACCCTAAAAAGGATATAAGCTTGGTAATGCGCGCATGTTATTTTGCTGCTGGGGCTGTAGGGTAGGCGCTAAAAATATTCTTATACACAAGTTAATTAGACTGTTCAAGCTTCATCTTTGTATAGTGCACAGTGCTAAAAAAAAGTTGACCAAGGGGTTACATAAAATATGCTAATTAATTAGTGGTAACTAAATATTGAGTTAAAAAATCAGACACAAAAACCTACTTTCTCTGAGTAAACTTTTTTTCTTTACTTACGTTGATTCCTTACCTTCAAAATATGAGGGTAGCCGAAATTTTGAAAAAGTTAGACTTTAAATTGGGAAGCTATGAAGTTATTTATATTTGGCAATAGTCCCAAAAAAGGACCAAACAATATTGTCACCTTATGTAGAGTAAGTTAAGATAACTGAAGACTAACTATGTGATTGAGAGGAAAAATCATACCCAGTTAATCTCCATTGCTAAGCAACTAAGTTGAGGCAATAAAAAATGGTAAAATAAAAAAGCAAGTTTTTTTCATTTGATGTTTTGTGATAGCTATGAAAGGCTTATTTATTAATAGTTAATTGAAAAATACTTCAAAGCTTCTGTGCAACAGATCTCTTTCAGACTGATTTCTTTTTAATTTGTGTTTTTTATATAGTTATAATTTCATTTACTGAAGATTTCATATATAGTAGGACTAGTCATTTTTACACCTTTGATTGAGGTTTTTTGGCAAGAAAATTTAAGTTTGAAAGACAAAAAAAGGGTTTGAAAGAGATTCACATTCACAAGGTTTTTTTAAAAATATAATTAACGATATTCAAGTATTATTAGTATCAAGTATTATTGGTATTCTTAGAACCTATTTTGTTTTATTTATATATTGTTTTGTAATGTTTTTCATTACTGATTTTTGAAACGTTATTAATATTATTTGTAGATGAGTCAGATTTTATTGTTGATGATGATGGGCAGCCAATTTCAAAGGGGAAGAAAAAAAGGCACATTAAATATAATGATGCGTAAGTATATTAATAAAAAGTTTTAGTAAAAATATCTTGCTGAGTTGCTTTTTTACTGGGAAAAGAGTTCTTTTGTGCAATCAATTTCCTTAAGTTCTAGAACTTGTTTATATAATTTGTTTGCTGCAAAATATCAATTAATTCACTGTGTTTAAAAAAATCCTTCAGCGATTTTTTTTTAACTGAATTTTTAATTCAGTTAAACTGAATTCTGCAAAAATGTAGTTAAACTATTACTTTACTTTCTAGGGCCTTACAAGAAGCGCAAGAAATTTTTGGTGTTGATTTTGATTATGCCGATTTTGCTCAGGAAGGAGATGAATATGATGAGGATGATGAAGATGTAAGAATTTTCATCCATATTTATTTTGTTTATTGTACTCTGCACACTTACTCTTACAAATGAAAATTTATTGTTTTAAGTCATTTTATTATGTTTATATATTTTATGTCATTTTATTAAGCAAGTTCTTTATAACGCAAACTTTGAAATGCAAGGTGAGTATTTTGTTAGAGTTTGATATTCAGAATATTTTACATATCTTAAAACTTAACTACTAAACATCACTAATATTAATCAGGAGCAGATCAGTCTTAAAATACTTTAAATTAATTTTTAAAAACGAATTACTTAGAAGCACATATAGGCACTTAGATATATATCATTAACAGAACAAACTTCAAGTTTCTTAGGGCATTATAACTAATAACAAATAAACAAAAAAGCTTAGCTTTTGGAATTGTAACCTGTTAGCAAATAATTAAACTAATAATGTAAAAAAATTTTGATGAGATACAGAAATTTCTTATTTGCAATTTTCATTGTTTAATCCTCCTAAGTCAATGTGGTTTATGGAGAATTTTTAATTATAGAATTGCATTTTATACATCTTCTATTGTACAACTATTCAAAAGCTTTTTTAAGCCATTCAGCCAAAGTTGGGATTTTGACGTCTAAAACTTGTTTTTGATATGACACATCAAATATCTGTCAGACAATATCAAAAACTGTTAAAAAATTGGATAAAGTTTCTTTTTTGTCATTGGGATATTTTATTCAACATTAAATTAAGCACAAAACTTGCATTATATACTACTAGAATTATAATTAATATTATATATTATTTATAAAATATGTAGCCAAAATTATAATTTACTATAAATTGATTTTTCTAAACACACATTAATCTTAATACTTTAAGACAAATATACTTTACTATATTATATCTGTGCAGTTTATATTACAAGTAGGTAATAATTATGAGATGTTTATTATCATTCTAAATATTGGTTTTAATTCTTTTATGCCACAATCTTAGCAGGTTTTATAGATTAAATCAAACTGAAATTATCGTCAATAATTGTCTGTTCTCAACTCATAATTTTTTTTTCTCTTTTTCGATTCTTAATATTTGTTGTGTGCAGTGCTGCACAATGTGTCTGATTATGCGAGCGAGGTTTTGAGAGAAATTCAGGCAGCAATAGGAAAAATTTCTGTCTAAAAAATTTTTCTTATAGCTTTGTAGAACTTTTCCTTGTTAAAAAACATTGTATATCAATTTGTGTACTTGTTAGTCAGAATTTAAATTTCGGCATAGGATCCTAAATTTAATATAATAAATTGTTACTATTTCAATATATTTTGATTTTTGTAACATATTCTTAGCACATCTGATGGTTAATTAAAAAATTATGAAAATTCAAATGAATTTTTTTCTTATATAAACTTCACTTTCCAAAAATATTTTTAAAAAGTTATTGTACTTTTTTTTTTTTAAAAAAAAAAGGAAGAGAAAGAAAAGTGCTAAAATTTTAAGTCAAATTTCAATACAAAAAAAAAAAAGAAAAATAGAAACTTTGTTCTAAGGAAATATTAGACTTTGAGAATTTTCTGCACTCCTGCTTATACTTGCATGAATATTTCCAAAAAAAAATCATAAATATAATATATTCCCTTATAAGTAAACTAATTATAATTTACAAAAAAAATAAATGTTTGTTTAAATGAGTTAATAATTTTTTCAACCAATCATTTTAATATTTAGTACAGTTATTGGAATAAATTTCATAATTACATATTTTAGTATATTATTGTTGTAGTATGTCTACCTTCTAGTCTATGCAGTTGAGCATCAATTGTAAGAATAGTTTCGAATTTTGATCTTATTTATACAGAACTGCAAGATAAACTTGGAGTACAGAGAGCTTCAAAGCTTCTTTTTTTTTCCTTATCAGATGCTTCGGGAAAGGGTGGAGTTAAAATAGGAGTAAATGAAAATTCATTTTACATTTAATGAATAAAATGATTGTTAAGTGTTTTTTATAAGATAATTATGTTCGTATTTTTATTTTCAATAATTAAACAAATTAAGGGATTGGGTAAATTGCAATTTGACACATTTTTATTTATAATTATTTTTTATTTTCTACAACAAAATTTGGGTTTTTTTGAAAATAATTGTCAAAGCAAAAAGAATTTAATTTCAAAATAATTCAAGAACATGATTGATCACTTGCAATTTTATATGCATGTTATTTAAAAATACTTCATATTTATAGTAGCTAATAATTATCCTTACACCAAATTTTTGGTTTTTGACCATTGGTAAAAAACTATGCCAAAAATGGGTTTATGGAATTATGGTTAAATACCATGGGTAAAACTGGATAAAATCGTTAATTGTCAAAACTTGTATATCCTGTATTCAACTAATACTAATTAATTTCTCTTCAAAGATTAATACTAATAATTTTCTCTTCAATGATATCAAAGATTTTTTCCCCAAATTCTTTTTTTGCCATTTTATAAAGTAATGTATATAACAATAATAAGTTGTGTTAGGTTGTTATATGCAATTTTAATAGCTGACTTCTTTTTTATTAAGTCAAATAAATGCTCAGGCTTTCTGTAATAAATCTGTAGCTAAATTTTATTTATACTAAGTCTGAATAAAAGAAATATTTAAAAGTGTACTTTTAGAGAATTCATTTTAAAGCTAATATTTTAATTTTAGTATGAAGAGGAGGAAGAGGACGAAGACGGAGAGACTCGACCCAAGCAGAAGAAAACAGCTCGCAAACAGACTACCAAAAAAACTATATATGATGTAAGAATTTTATTTAAATTTTGATCTTTTTTTATTTTTAAGGAAACATGAATTTTTTAGTCATCGAGTTTGGAAGATAATTAGTTAAGTATTTTAAACTTATATTAACAATATTATTTTTTATTTATTTATTTTTTGGTGTAAAGCGATAAAGAAAATCAGTAAAACTGAGAACTCATATTAGGGAATTAATTGATTCTGGAAATATCAGGAATATTTTAAAAATTTTAGTATAACAAGTAAAAGTTTTAAACCTACAAGCAATCTCCAAATGTTTGAATCAATTTAGCGACATTTCACTGGGAATGACGCAAACAAGTTTTCCTCCAGATTTCTTCCCAGTGGTCCTAAATTATCCGAATGCTTTTTCACTTGTAATTGATCATTAATCATTCTTTGATCTTTGATTGATCATTAATCATTGATCATTCTTTCCCTACGATTTTTGAAATTCCACAACAGGATGAATTGGGCCAGATAAATTATCACAACAAGATAATTTAGGCTATCACTTTTGAAGGGTTCAATTCATGGTGCTTATTTTTTATTCGATGTTATTAAGAAAAGCGAATTTCGAATTTGATTAATAATTTTTTTAGGCATTTAATTCGTGACAATTCCATCATATATTCATGTTTCTATATAATATATTTTCAGCAGTTATTTATAATTTTTTTCTGTTCTTTTCCCAAAGTTCAAATTATGATATTTTAAATACTATTTTATTATGAAGTTCAAATTTGAATTTTTACTTCTTGTCACTATTGGTATTCGATTTGAGACAATTTTACCTTTTTGCATAAAAACATTGGTTAAAATAAAATTAACGTAAAATATTTCTCTTTTAAGTTCGTTGATATCTCTGTTTTAAGTGATTTATTTTTTAAAATCTTCCTAAATCATCCCAATTTTCAGTAAATTCGAAAAGAACTTTGGTAAATGTTTTCTTCGTCTTAACTAGGTTTGATTGAATATATATGAAGGTTAAAGCCTATTATCTCATCATAAATATTAAATATGATTTAATGAATTCTTTTTTTTAAATATTCTTTTATTATTATAAATGAAATTTTAAGTGATTTTAAAATCATGCTAAGTTAAATAAAAAGTAAATAGAATTTTTATTAATTTAGATATTTGAACCAGTGGAACTGGAGAGAAGTCATATGACAGATCTTGACAAAGAGATTAAAGCTGTTGATATACCAGAAAGATTCCAGGTATTTTCCAGGCTATTTCTATAGTTTGTCTAAAGTAGGAACTTCCCTAGCCATTCGTCTGGACCTGTGGCGGTGACTATGGTAACAAGGTATGGCGGTGACTATGGTAGCAACTATTTCAAGGAATCGTTAAGGACAGATTATGGCTCCGGTCGGCGAGAGAAAAGAAATCGATTCCTTCCGCCTATTTTGTTAACCCTAGAGTGAAGAGAAGTTATGGGCCCTGAAATGCGTTATTCTTGTTTCCACAGCAGCAGATGGCCTCAGACTTTGTGGCGTGGGAAGTTCTTACTGTATACAAACAACAATGAAATCTATGTAAAAGTGTTTTCTCTTAATTCAACTTTCTATCACTTAGTTGCGAGCAGTACCTGTAACGGAAGCTGAAGATGATGAAATCGAGGAGGAAGCCGAATGGATCTATAAGCAAGCCTTCAGCATTCCTACCATATCACTTCAAGAGGGGGAGCATGCTGGAACTGGTCACCAACCTATTGCCGGCCGTAAAAATCCCAGCGCTGTGGGAAAGATAAGAGAAGCTTTAAAATTTATCCGTAACAATAAGTTTGAGGTTGTTGTAATCCATTTATTTTTCTTCAAATACTTTAAATTATTATGTGAGACCTATAATGTTTTTTCTTTCTTTATAGGTTCCTTTTATTGCATTTTATAGAAAAGAATATGTAGAGCCAGATTTAAATATTAATGATTTATGGACTGTATATAAATGGGATGAAAAGGTATATCTTTAAAAAATCCATTAACATTTTTATTTTTAACTGTCTGTTAATTGAAATTATTTATTTATTTATTTTTTCAGTGGTATCAATTAAGAACAAGGAAGAATAATTTGAGTAAATTGTTTGAAAAAATGCAACAGTATCAATGTGATACCATTATGGCTGATCCAGACAAACCTCTTGAAGAGGGAATTCGAGCACTTGAAGTCACTGATATTATAAGGTTTGTGGTTTATATCACATGAAATATCATTTTTCTATTGTTTTAATGCTCTGATCAGTAAAAAAAAATTTTTTTTTTTTTAAATCATTAAATAGGAAATATGATTATTCATAATTATTTAAAAAGTAAAGAAGCATAACTTAATACTGGTTTTGCCTTTTAGCGTTAATATTAAAAATTAAAGTATTTTTTTAAAAACTTTTTTGTAATAATCCATGAATTTGTTTGGGAAAATTATATTGACTATAAACAAAAAATAGCAATCATGTGTATTAAAATTTAAGGTTTAAAAAAATATTTTTAATAAGTATTAAATGTCCTGTATCTTTCATTGATAATTCATATATTTTTCTGTACATTTGCAGATAGGATTTTAAATTTTTTCTTTTTTGAAATTGATGGATCACTCGTTTTTAGTTCAATTTTTAGATATATCGTGTTTTATTTTTGGTTAGATTTTTTTCTTTTTTGCTTTCTGTCTACTCTCATCCCTGTAATATAATAGGTAAGCTTATCATAAATTTTTTTAATGAATTGAAAAATAAGCTCTTGGACTATAAAAATAAATGGTCTGGAATAGTAATAAATTATAATCATGGGTACAAATTATTCAGAACCATACAACTTATTTTGTTATCATTATAATATATTACAATTTATTTTATTTACAGAATAACTGAAAAATGTTAATTATAAGTAAAAGTATTTGCAATACCTTGTGTGCGGCAATGTAAGTTCACTAATAGGTCACTAATATTCCTTTAAGAAGGCATTTACATTTGACAATGTAGAAATTGATTTCAAAAAAATCATATTATCATGTCTACAATTGTCATAAAATCATATCTAAAGATTGTCAATCCATGTTTTAATTTTTGCTCTGAAAAAAAAAATTTTTTTTTTCATTACCAGCAGTTAATTCAAAGTAATTTGAAAAAAAAAAACTTTTAATTTGATTAATAAACTTGTTTTTATTCAAATTATGTAAACTAAAAATTAAATTAATTGTAAAATTATGTAAAAAATTTTTTTTATCTGATAATTATATGAAAGAATGAAATACATCTCTGAGTGGCATTAGTTTTAAAGCTTCATTTTTTCTTGCTTCATTTCAGTAAAAATTATTGAATATATTGAAAATTATAGGATTGCGTGAATTAATGTGTTTTGAAATTTTTTTATACTGTCTATTTATGTAGAAGCGTAAAATTTTCAGATTAATTCCAATCTTATATCTTAGTTCTCCTATGAGTGAAAAGTGTTTCTGTCTTACTTATATTTACTCTTATTTTTCATCCTGTCATACAATAAACTCTACTAAAAGCAGAGAAAATGAAAAAAATCTTCCTCAATAGTGTTTTTGCAATTTATTCTTTACTTTAAAAGGAGTAATGGTAAATAGCATTAAAATGGAAAAGTATTTTATTCAACACTGAGATAGAATGAAAAACAGAAAGCATGATTAGAAATTGAATTATTTAAAATAAATTGTAATTTACATTGCTAAATGTATTTTTGTCTTCATTAACATACAGCATTCTTACCAAATTATATTCTAAATATGTCATGGAACAAAAATAAAAGATTACAAAAAACTCATAAATTTAATTAAAAATTCTGAAAAAAATAAATTCATTATTATAACTATTAGCAGATTTCTCCCTAGAAATAAAAAAGAGCACTCACTTAACACCGTAAAAATTTATCTATAATTATGTAAGAATTGAATTTGATCCTTAACAGTTTTTAAATTACCCTCTTATATTATTATATGTGTGCATTTCAAAAAGTAGTTCTCACACATTATCAAAACAAGAGAAAAATTTAGAGTTTTTAAAAAATAGTTAAAGACACGCTAAAAGACAATCTATGAGCATAAATTTGTTTTTTAAAAAAGAGTAAAAAAAATTTTGATTGATAAACCTGCTTTTTTTTTTTTTTTAATGAAGCCTAGTTATTTGAAAGCTTTTTTCTAAAATTTAAACTAAAATTTATGCAGAAATGAATTGAAGAAATAAAATTGCATTTTTTTAAAAAAAATATTTATGTAAAAAATAATTTTAGAATTTAAAATCACTTTAAAAATTTATTAATATATTTCCTAAAAAAAAAGGAAATTTATAAATATTAAACCAGTTGAGTATAATCCTTAAAAAAAAAAAATTGTAATAGTAATTAGAAATAAACCTATAAACAAAGGTAATTTTACTAGTGTGTAATTATTATTTAAAACAGTGTTATTTAAATTGAATATGAGTAAAAAGGTAGTATTTTTTATGGATGGTGGTTTATTTTTTCAAAAAGAGTAAAGAAGGTGCATTTATAGGGACCAAAGGGCAGATAAAGCGAGTCACCCCTCTAAAAACGCTTATGGAGAACATTGCAGTAGTTAAGCTTTTTGCTGTATTGTAGCACTAAAACCATTTGAGCCAGTGTTGCCATTTTACTGCCCATTAAAAAAAAATCTCTCTTGCCTTTTTATATGCTGTAATATTTGAGTAGAATCTCTTTATGTATTTCTCTGTGGTGTAGCTATTTAGTTTGAAAGTAAATCTCCCTCGAGTGCAAAATTTTATTTTTTCGTTTAGATTGAAAAAGGCACAAAGCATGGAGGAAATCCAGGATTGTTATTCTCACTTCATGCTGTATTATGGTCATGACATACCAGCCATGAAAGAACACATGAGAAAGAAGCAGCAAAAAGAAATGGAAAATGGCGAAGAATTAGAGGAAGATACGAAAATCAAGCATGTTCCTCACACTGATGCTTATACTGTGTGCAAACTTTCTGGAATCGATGGTCTTGCTAAGAAATTTGGTCTGACACCTGAGCAGTTTGGGGAAAACTTACGTGACAATTATCAAAGGCATGAGGTTGATCAGTATCCTGTTGAACCTAAAGAAGTAGCATCAGATTATGTTTGCAAGCGTTTCCCCACTGCCGACGAGTGTTTGACTGTTGCAAAATTTATGGTGGCTACTCAAATAGCAAGAGAACCAGCAGTTCGAAAATGCGTGAGACAAATTTTTTTCGAAAGATCGAAAATAACTGTGAGGCCCACTCAGAAAGGAATCAAAGTATGAGCAATTTTAATATCTAGAAAAAAAAGTTTTTGTTTTTTATTTTGTAATTCATTTATTTTCTTGTTATTTATTCTAGGAAATAGATGAAAACCATCCATGCTATAGTATGAAGTATTTAACCAAATCTGTTAAAGATTTACGTGGAGAGCAGTTTTTAAAATTAAGCATGGTAAGAAGAAATTGTTTCTGTTTTGATAAGAAGACGTTTGTGTCTCAATTGTTGTTCATTTATTCTCGTCTTTCCCCTCTTCTATATTTATCAATAGATTTCTCCCAATAAGATTAACAAATGTTTTATTAAATAAAAAGAAATTTATTGGTCAAGCATCATTTAATTAACTGTAAAATTTTTAATATAAAATTAATGTCACTAATACAATATTTAAACAAAAATGAAAAAGTAAGCAGAAAAGTTTAACTTTTTTTTGTGGAATGAATCAAGACATATTTTCTCCTCTTTCTTCATTTGATATGAAGAATTACCAATGTAGTATCCAATTGCTGAAACTCGATCCATATTTTTGCATCATTTCTTGTATGTATTTTTTTGTTTTAATGGTTCTCTCGCAAATACTGTTCTTGTAATGTTAATAATACCCATTTAGATTGTTTTTGAAATCAACAAACTCTCCTTCTATTGTGGGTTATCTATCATAGAATTGTATCTAAGAAATTCCACCAATGTTAAAAAAAAAACATTGAAGGTATTTCCAATTGAGAAGCGCACGGTAATTCCCGATACTAATGATGAAGAAGAAAATGAAGGAAAAACTTTCAAAACATCACTTTTGATGGTTATGCAACAGTTGATGAAAATTTTGAAGCAGCTGGTGTTGGTTCAAGAGATGGTTGCAGAAATTGGAGAAGTGCAGAATGATAGCAATCAAAACAGAAACGAAACCATTTGTCGCAACATTTGTGAAGAGCTTAAATGGGTTTCATATGCATAGCTGTCATCAACTCTACTGAATTTTGCCAATTTCTCCAGATCTACTGGTTTAATTAAAATTCCCTAAAATTGAGTAAATACCCCCAAAAAATCCCTATTGAAATAGAATTTTTGAACGGATTATTGCTTGCTTGCTAGAATATTTAAATAAGTATTACTAATACATAATGAAGCGAACCTCATTTATAGAAAGAAATTAATTCATTACATTTTTTGTTCTAAAATGTTCAGTTTATTTTTATTCAGAACTCTCTATTTAAATTAACTAAAAAAATCTTTTAACTATCTTTGATGAATTAAGTAACTATTAATATTCAAAATTATTAGTAAATATAATACATAACATTTATGTTTGATGTCAATCATAACTGGAAAATATTGCAGTATTTCTATTTTAGTGATTACAAAAATCCCTTGAATTCCCTAGAATATTTAGTACATTATACAGCAATTATCATAAAATTTATGTTACTTCGTAAAATCTACTGGATTTTTTTTCCCTATCCATATTGGTAGCTATGCATATTACAATCGATAAATGTATGTTTTTTTTTTTATTATTATTTTGAAATTTAAATTTGTTTAATATTGATTTTTGAAAGCATCTTTAATAGCTATCTGTTCATATGGTAATATAGTGATAAGTAGCGAGTAAAATTTTGAATTGCAGTATTGCATATCTCCACTTCTTCAGCATTCTTCCATATCTTAAATTAGGAATATTTTGTTTAATGTTTAATATAAAGTTTAATATTTGACCTATTAAATAAATAAATAGGTTTTCCTAGTGAAATTTTTTTAATTTTTTTTTTAAAAGTTGGTCTTTTAGACTGCTTTTTTTTAGTATGTCTACTTAAAACTACCTCTTCTCTTGTTACCTTACGAAAAACTGCAAAAAAATAAATAAATTATTCCGAGTTTACTGAAGGCATCCCACCGCTTTTTTATAAATGTTTGTACAATTCAAAATTTCAATATACTGTGTTTTTCTACATATCATGTGTTTTGTGTTTTTCTATATAAATTGTCTAATTGCTTAGATAAATTTTGAACATGACAGTAATGTTTCAAAAATTTATAGGCTGAAAGAAGTGAAGAGGTTAAAATTACCATAGCTATGCAACACCAAGGAGGCAAAGATAGTCGGCATGTTTATTTAGAGGAAATTAAGCAGCTATATGAGCGAGTAAGTCTCATTAAAATGATATATATTTAAATTGTTTAACTTATGCTATATACAACTCATACATCAAATAGTGTGGAAGCTTTTTATTTAATAAAAAGTTATTGTGATAATTTAAATTTATAAAGCATAAGATTGTTTCAATGATACAAAAGAAATAACCAAAAGGAAAGAGGCTGGCTGCATTTTAGATTGTGATGTTTCAATTTAGTTTTTATGGGTATTCATACTCATGTTCTTTTTTTTTTATTTATTTGCTACTATTATCACTATTAAAATTAAAAGTGCAATTTGTAATAATATTTATATGAATTAAAATATTCAATTCTAACATGAGATGATTAAACTAACTTTCCAATGAAGCACATTTTTCATAACATAACTCATGAAAAGAAATCGTTTTTAGGCTTTTTGTAAAATAATTTGTACATTTTCGTTTAGATTGTTATTTTACGGATTCATAAATCCCTTGTCAATGGTTTATCTTTTTTTTAATTTTTTATGTATGATTAATGAAAATTAAAAAAATGATGGATCCGTATTAACAATTTAATAATCAAAGAATTTCTAAAGTCCACAATTCACTGTTTCAAAGAAATGTTTTGTCTTGTACGTTTTAGTCTAGTTGTTTTATCTTAGAAAATCAGTTTTTCTTGTAATCTTGTTAGAAATATTGCAATTCAATTTATTATAGGATGAATACAGTAAAAATGTTCTGGACTGGAATGTTCAAAGACATCAAGCATTGGATCTTGCTTTAACAAAAATGCTGTATCCCTCCTTTGAAAAAGAACTCAGGCTGCGTTTATTAAATGAAGCTAAAGAGGGTGTTATCAAGGTATGGAACTGTAAAATGTTTAATCATAATTTTTTTTAATCCATAATAATATTTTTGAAGTTTCAATTTAATACTTTTTCTGAAATATGATGGCTTCTATCACAAACTTTTAATTTCAGCAAGAAATATGTAATGTTCTGCACATATCTGTTCTGATTTTGTCGAAAGAGTCGCATTTTGACAGAACAGAAACTCTGCTTTTTCAAACACATTTTGCATTTTTCCTTTTTTTAAAATTTTATAATTTTTTTAAGAAAGAAAAAGAAATTTTTTTTCTTCTGCAGAATAATTTTTTAGGAGAAATATATTCTAATAAAAATTACAATAAAGGTTTGTTTAAAAAGCGATAGAAATCTGCTACTGTAATAAAAAGCGGATAACCCCCAAGCTTCAGATGAACGAATTACGTAAGACAGAGTATGAGGGGGAAAAAAAGAAGCAAAATTTTCTCCGCTTTTTGTCAAATCTTTTTCCATCATGCTGATCTTTTAGAGTCGTTAACACTGGACCTTAATTTCATTGGACTTATTTACAATAACTATATTCAACATAATTTAATACAGCAAATCTACTGTAAGCAGGGCCTAAACTAATTTTGGGTAATTTGTTGCTCATAGAAAGTCACCCTTTCTTATTATAAGTTAAGCTTCTATTCTTAATTCTCCCAATGTGTAATCCATTCTTTAAATAAATCATTCGCGTATTTTCTTATCATACATAGGATATGACAAAACACTTTTGCATTATTATCTGAATTGGAGTTAAATACCTTAAAAGTACTTAATGAACTATATGTATAATAAGCAGGGTTGCCGCTGTACAGGGAGAACAGGAAAATACAGGGAGTTTAAAAATCACCTAAAATAACAAGGAAAATGCAGGGAAACTAAGAAATTACAGGGAATTTTGTTTCTTATTTTCATCTTTTAAAAAAAAATGGTAACCACTCAAAGTGCAATCTGGGATATTTAAAGATGATCTTTCAGCTATATTAAACTAGTTCATTTACTATAGCATTATTTGTATTAAGTATGCTCAGCAGTTCCTTTTTTCTCTAAGTTTTTTCGGCAATTATAACTAGTGTAGATAGCATAATAACAGCTCGTACAAGAGCATAGTGATTGTATTTTTCCTCTTAATATATTGTGTATAATATGTACAGGGAACACACAAGGAATTTTTTTTTCGAGATTTGAGTGGCAACCCTGATAAGTCTTTAAGTTCTACTAGACATGCACTCGTTATAAGCATTTCATGTTCTAATACAATCCCAGAGAGAAATTTTAAAATGGAGGTCAACCCCTCAAACATTGAGCATCTGTATTGCACATCACTTTTTCATAGCTAGTTTTTTTTTTATGCAGTAAAGACTGCAGCTTATAGCTCGGAAAAAGACTGCATTAGTTTGGAGAATATTAAAAGAAAATTATTTTTGGTAAATTTTACTTCAAAATTGCCAGCTACATAAGTTTTTGTCTTAGGCTTGCTGTCGAAAGTTATACAACTGGTTGAAAGTTGCTCCTTACCAAGTAGATCCCCAGGTAGAGGATGAAGATGATTTTGACACCAGAGAAGGAGTGAGAGTGCTTTCCATTGCTTATCAAGGAAATGCAAAGTAAGTTTCTCTCTCTCTATTTTTTTTTTAAAAGATTGCATAAAAAGATATAACAATAATATTTTTTTTAAATAGCAATTATATATTCTTTAAATTATTGCAACAATGAATTAAGTGATAGAAATATCATTACCTAGTTTTTAGAAATTATTTCTATCACTTGTAATGATGGGAACTTTTTAGTCTAAAATTTTAAATCTAGTGTTGTATTTATTTTTATTTAGATTGTACATTGTTTGTATATTGTATTTAGATTGTACATTGTTTGTTTAGGTGTTCAAAAAAATAATTTTTTTCTGAGAAATTTTCTTTTGCCTTAAATGTCTAAATATATACTTATAGCAATGTACCAGCTTTCTGTGCGATGGTTGATGGAGACGGAGAAGTTATGGAATTTCTGCGCCTTAAATATTTATTGAACAGGAGAAATTCCCGCAGAGAAGATGATCGTATAAAGAAGGTGTGCTATTATTTATTTGAAATTGCTAGTAAAATTGTGCAATGTGAACCTCCCAGTGATTCCATTAGTTTTTACCAAATATGGGTTCAATTTTCTGATTTCCTTTTTTTTTACCAAAAGCACAGTCTAATTAGAAACAGTATCCTTGTTTGTAAGATACACACAATGAGTGAATATTTTTTGTTTTTATTTTTAAAATATCTTATTATTGCTAAAAATTTAAAGTTTAAAATCTTCATAGAATACAAATTTAAGTATGAAATAAAGATATCACGTGCCATAAGATATCACTTTATTTATGCTTCTATTTTCATATTTTGTAATCTGGCAATCTGATTACGAAAATATTTTAAATCATTCTTGAAAATTTCCAGTATGCATAAGTTTATTTTAATTCACTCCTCACTATATAGATTTCCTTTTGTGTACTGTTCAGTAATTTCTTTACATTTAATTTTCTGTTTTTTCCTCGATTTGTTTTATTTGGTATATATTTTTTACTTAATGTGTTCTATTTTCGTTGCAATTTTTTTGAGTGCTCCTCACACAATGATAATACCTTTCCAATGTGGGTCCAGACAACGAAGTGTGAAAGTATTAGGAAGTAAATCATGTAAAATAAACAATATTTAATTGGGGATAAATCCCTACAATGCTGGTGTCATTTTTAATAAATACAGGGTATCTGCGCACAACTGGAAAGTCATGGGTTTTGCATTTTGAACAAAATTTGTCATGATTATAGCTAATTTTTTTAAAAAGAAAACCAGGGTAAGTCATGAGTTTAGATTGCCGAAAAATCTAATTTTTAAAATTCAATTTATCTAATCACTTCCAAATTTGTAGCAAAATCCCCACTCATAGTCAGATCTGATAAAAGATGGAATAATCGTTAATCAAATGTATTACTCAAATTAGAACTTTATGTATCACTATAACATTGTATTGTAAATATCAAAGCTTGAAAGACCATGTGGAAATGGTCAAAATATGATAAATAACTTTCAAAAAGACGATCAGAATACGACTTGGATACACAGCATAACAGTCACGAACTGATCCGATCAAAAAGTGATGAAATCGGAATTCGTGTGTCATAATAACATCATTATTAAAAATTGGAGTTTTTAAAATCATTATGTAAATAGCCCAGAATGTGATAAGTAGCTGCCAATGAAACAATCTAAAAATGTCATTGGAAACAATGAAATTGTTGTTAATCAAGCGTGTCAAGTAGAGATAACTCTAATTTGAAATTCACTTGTTGTAATAATATTGTATTAAAAATAACAGAATTTGGAAAACCACTTGGAAAGGGATGAAAAATTTATCGAAATCCTGGCCATAAGAAGTTACTAGCAATTTTTGAATCTGCGTTTTTTTCTAACTAGCATCTGTTTTTTAACTAGCAATATACTACTTTGCTAGTCAACGAAATTGCTCTCTGTAAGTATGGATATGTGCATGTGTGTATGTGTATATACATGTATGTATAATATTCTAACATATACAGTCAATTCGCTATAATTCGAAGTACGATAACTCGAATATTACTATAACTCGATTTTTTTATGAGGTCCCGACCCTTTTATCTTCAATTTCATGTTAATTATTCTCGATTACACGAATTTTACTTCCTTTAACTCGATTTTTTTTTGGATCTTTTAAAGCAAGAAAAAAAACCTAGGAGCTGATATCTTGCCCCTTCCTTTGCAACACACACACAATGTCTTTCGCACTCTTCATGGAGAAGATAAAGCTTTCCCTCTTGAAGTATGTGAACAGCGGTTAAGTGAAACGTTACCAAATTTACTTGAAGGATACAGTTAAAATGATGTTTTCAATATTGATGAAATGGGTTTATTTTTTAAATGTCTTCCAAATAAGACTGTGATGTTTAAGGATGAAAACTGCTCAGGGGGTAAAATGAGCAAGGAACGTTTGACTGTCCTAGTTGGAGGAAATGCGTCTGGGACAGAGAAATTGCCCTTACTTGTTATCGGAAAAAAAGCGAAATCCCCGAATTTTAAGAATGTAAAAACGTATCCTTTGGATTACAAGTTTAACAAAAAGTTTTGGATGACATCAGTTTTATTTGAAAACTATGTAAGAAAATTGGATCGGAAATTATTCACTAAAAAAAGAAAAGTGATACTCTTTATGGATAAATGCACAGCACATAGTGATCAACCTAATTTGAAAGCAGTAAACTTGCAGTTTCTCCCGCCAAACACAACAGCAAAGTTGCAGCCGATGGACCAGGGTATCATAAAGTGCTTCAAACAGTCTTATCGTAAATGGCTTGTCAGAAAAATGATTAATAAGCATTAATTAAATAATCCGACAATATTTTGAAAGTCCAAAACCGAAACTAACGGTAAGTCGAACTTCCGATATGTCGAAGTTTTTCGTCAGTCCTATCAGATTCGAGTTATCGCGAATTCACTGTACATGTATACATGTATGTACATGAATATATACATGTATGTATAATATTCAGATTCCTTTATTTTTCTTTGCTTTTATTGCTAACTTTTTTTTTTTAGGAGGCAGACTTGCATGTGCTAAGAAAACTGATTCTTAAGAAAAAACCTCATGTTGTAGTTGTAGCTGGTGAATCGAGGTATATTTTCATTTTCTGTTAAGTCCTCTTTTTTTTTTTTTTAAGAAAATAAATTATTTTGTTAAATTACTATTAATTGCTTCCTTATTCATGTTTGTTGCAATTTTAATTTTGCATTATTTGTTATTCTTAACTTTTGTAAAAAATAGCAATACTGTCGGACCTCTATTTTACGAAGTCACTAAATCGGAAAAATAAGTTCGTTGTATGGAAAATTCATGAAATAGAAAATCACTTTTTGAAATACTTAAACAACACAAAACAGGTTTTAAATTCTTAAATTATAGACATAATTAAAATAGCAACTGATGCAGCTTTATCTTGCAAGCTAGTATCTGCAATTTACTTTATAAATCTTAACCATAAAAGAAATCTGCATAGAAAGCAAGAATAGAGCAAGACATTATCCAATGTTACACTATCATGCTACATACATTTTCAACTGAGAAAACTAAATTTATGTGTAAAATTATATCTGCATTTATTATAAAACCAATTTTAAACATTCATTACTTCGTGCATTCTTAAATTTAATTGCTACTAATGAAATCCATTTAATTTAGTCTGAGTTTTTCGTTTGAAATGCAGACTAAAAGGGGGAAAGGATTATACTGCTTTCTCTGAAAATTAAGTGGTTCAAGTTCATTCAGTGGTTTCAGTTCAAGTTCATTTCCCCCATAAAATGCGTTAATAAATTTGAAATATTTCAAGAAATGGGGAAGTGGATCTCAAAGAAAAGTTCATTAGTTTTTTACGAAAGTCGAAAAGTTATTTTAGTTGAGTTATATTACTTTGAAGTTATTTTATGAAAAATTTTCAAAATGTTCTTGGTTCCTCGAAAAATATTGCAAAATAAAGAAATTCGCAAAATGGAAGTTCGTTAAATAGAAGTCCGACTGTCTTTTATACAAAAAAAGGAAGAAAAAAAAAGACAGATATTTTGAGAATTACTAACATCATTTATTTATTGTCTTAACATTTTAAGCATTAAAACAAATCACAAAATTTGAAGCGAAAATTTTTTTCCAAAATGTTAAACTTTTGCGTGAACGTAGAAAATTCTATCAGACTCATGAGTAATAAAATATGGGTATGGGAATTGTTTTGTTTAAGTTTTAAAAATCAGAAACTTTGGTTTCATATTTTCTGCTGATTCCCCGATCCCTCTCATATCTAAATTACATAAACCTAAACTTTCATAACATTGTTTAATACTTTAAAGAAAATGTGTCAAAATCCTTAAGTATTTAGTTTTTTTTGACCATATAGTGTAGCCTATTTAATAGATTAATCATTAAAAGTATAACTGATTATTTTTTTTAATACAGTAGAGAACCAATTATCCGGGATGCTCGGGACCATCGCTATCCCGGATATCTGAATTTCCCGGTTTTCTGGATCGACCAAAAAGTGTCGTTAATCGATGTTTTATCGAACCCGAAGCACAAGGAAAAAGTGTAATGCATAAAGTAAGAGAAAAAAGAAAGGTACTCCTAACTTTAAAAAGAAAAAAAAATGGTAGAAATATAACATTTAAAAGAACAAAAAAATGTGCAAGTTTAGACAAGAAAATCAAGTTTAAAAAATACAAAATTCTCATATTTATTTTTTAAAAATAATTACAATTCCTAAATTAAATAATATAAACAAAACCAATGATTAAATAACGCAATATATTTCATACCTAATTATACGGGGGAAACGATAAAATAAAAGGAAAACTTATTAATCTAAATGAAAACACTTGAAAATTATCGAACCGAGGCGATAGTTAAAAAAGGCACTAGCATAAATATTAAAACCCAAAACGAGGCAAGATCAACGAAATTCAAAAAAAAAAAAAAAATCTAATGATAAAATTTATGAATAAAAAGAATTAATTTATTAAAAATCAAACGTAGTGGAATCAGAAAAACAAAGCTGCAATCTGCTTCATAAAATACTCCTATGTTTAAAATAATAAACAATTCTCCTTTTATTTTATTTTTTTGTTGATAAAAACAAGATTTTTAATTACAGCAGATGTGATTCCGCACCAAGAACAACTTGTAATTGATACCGCACTTCCAAAGAATAAGAATTTATTCAAAAGAAAAAGATTTTATTTTTATTAGTCGATGTTAAATAAATATATTTTTCCCTTTTCTTTTTCTGTTCACTGATATGCATGCAATGCATTTTCCCCACCCCCCTCGTAAATCAAGCAGAAAACGAAATCAGCATGCCACACCCTTGAGTTTGATTGACGGCCTAAAGGAAAAAATAAAACATTCCTCCCTTCCCTGCCTTC
>NC_092205.1:89504813-89617807 GCF_043381705.1 Parasteatoda tepidariorum | reverse complement strand
CACGCCACCGATCACAAAGTTTACTATAAAGTGTATTAACAATTAAATTGAAATTCACAAAAAGCAAAAACGAAAAAACAATTATTAACAAAAAAATTTACAATTAATTCCAAAAAACAATTAATAACCATAAAAAACAAGCTAACAATAAATAACTAGCAAAACAAATTTAACAGTCCTGCTTAAACTAACATCTTACAACCTAATATAAGTTCTTTGTCATCTAATCTGCAACAACAGAGGTCACACTGATGTTACTTTAAGTTGAATTACGCATACAACTGAGACATTGCAAAATATTTTTTTTTTCATAGTAAATAAAGAGTTTTGAGTTGATAGTATTTAGTATTATTATTTTCCCAATAATCATAAAGTCAAAATGATTTGACGGCACGTCTATGACCTCATTAAACAATTTCTTGAAAAAAATGGCACGTTGTTGCTTAAAGGTTCGCCACCCCTGTACTAGATGAATACAGAAAATCGACAAGTTAGCAGATCGTTGATTTAGCCAACTTTTTAAAAAGCTCACATACCTGCCAACTTTTACGCATTTGGCGTAAAATTTTATTTTTACATTTAAAGTGGTAGTAAATATTTTTCTTTTATAAACTTAATTTTTAAATGATTTTGATCACCACTATTTTTAAAAATCTTGCGCATATATATTATTATGCATTACTCTCAATCATTCCTACTCAAGATTTTTTCAATTACAACGTATTTCGTTGCTTAAAATTGAAATTTTAATTCCGTTTTTAATACCACTGGGAAAAATCATAATTGAAGGAATTAAAAGTTGGCAGGTATGCCATAGTATAATTGTATTGTGTGTATATATTACCTTGTACACATCCATTTTCAGGCCCATCCAAGGTAACTAACAAATTAGACGGGCTTCAGTTTTGCAGTAAGAACGTGCCATAAGATATCACTTTATTTATGCTTCTGTTTTCATATTTTGTAATCTGGCAATCTTATTACGAAAATATTTTAAATCATTCTTGAAAATGTCCAGTATGCATAAGTTCATTTTAATTCACTCCTCACTATATAGATTTCCTTTTGTGTACTGTTCTGTAATTTCTTTACATTTCTGTTTTTTGCTCAATTTGTTTTATTTTGTATATATTTTTAACTTAATGTGTTCTATTTTCGTTTAAATTTTTTAGAGTGCTCCTCACACAATGATAATACCTTTCCAATGTGGGTCCAGACAAAAAAGTGTGTAGGTATTAGGAAGTAAAGCATGTAAAATAAACAATATTTTATTGGGGATGAATCCCTGCTAGGCTGGTGTCATTTTTAATAAATACAGGGTATCTGCGCACTTGGAAAGTCATGGGTTTTGCGTATTGAACAAACTTTGCCATGAAATGTCATGATTTTAGCTAAAAAAAATTTTAAATAAAATCAGGGTTAGTCTTGGGTTTAGATTGCCGAAAAATCTAATTTTTAAAATGCAATTTATCTAATCACATCTGAATTTGTAGCAAAATCCCCACTCATAGTCAGATCTGATAATCGTTACTCAAATGTATTACTCAAATTAGAACTTTATGTATCACAACATTGTACTGTAAATATCAGAGCTTGAAAAACAATAATGGTCAAAAAAATGATAAATAACTTTCAAAAAGACAGTCAGAATATGACCTGGATACACAGCATAACAGTCACGAACTGATCCGGTCAAAAAGTGGTGAAATCAGAATTCGTGCGTCATAATAACATCATGATTAAAAATTGGAGTTTTTAAAATCATTATGTAAATAGCCGAGAATGTGATAAGTAGCTGCCAATAAAACAATCTGAAAATGGCATCTGAAACAATGAAATTGTTGTTAATCAAGCGTGTCAAGTAGAGATAACTCTAATTTGAAATTCACTTGTTGTAATAACATTGTATTAAAAATCAGAATTTGGAAAACCACTTGGAAAGGGATGAAAAAATTATCAAAATCCTGGCCATAAGAAGTTACTAGCAATTTTTAATCTGCATTTTTTTTTAACTAGCATCTGTTTTTTAACTAGCAATCTACTACTTTGCTAGTCAACAAAATCGCTCTCTGTATGTATGGATATATGCATGTGTGTATGTGTATACATGTATGTATAATATTATAACAGATTCCTTTATTTTTCTTTGCTTTTATTGCTAACTTTTTTTTTTAGGAGGCAGACTTGCATGTGCTAAGAAAACTCATTCTTAAGAAAAAACCTCATGTTGTAGTTGTAGCTGGTGAATCGAGGTATATTATAATTTTTTTTTTCCATCTTCTGTTAAGTCCTCATTTTTTTAAAGAAAATAAATTATTTTTTGTTGTTGCAATTTTAATTTTGCATTATTTGTTATTCTTAATTTTTGTGAAAAATAGCAATACTGGCGAACCTCTATTTTACGAAGTCACTAAATCGGAAAAATAAGTTCGCTGTATGGAAAATTCGTTAAATAGAAAATCACTTTTTGAAATACTTAAACAACACAAAACAAGTTTTAAATTATAGACATAATTAAAATAGCAACTGATGCAGCTACATCTTGCAAGCTAGTATCTACAATTTACTTTATAAATCTTAACCATAAAGGAAATCTGCATAGAAAGCAAGAATAGAGCAAGACATTATCCAATGTTACACTATCATGCTACATACATTTTCAACTAAGAAAAGCTAAATTTATGTGTAAAATTATATCTGGATTTATTATAAAAGCAATTTTAAACATTCATTACCTCATGCATTCTTAAATTTAATTGCTACGAATGAAATCCATTAAATTTAGTCTGAGTTTTTTGTTTGAAATGCAGACTAAAAGGGAAAAAAGATTATACTGCTTTCTCTGAAAATTAAGTGGCTTTGAAAATCAGTTCAAGTTCATTTCCCCCATAATATGCGTTTATAAGTTTGAAATCTTCAAGAAATAGGGCAGTGGATCTCAATGAAAAGTTTGTTAGTTACTTTACGAAAGTTGAAAAGTTATTTTAGTTGAGTTATATTACTTTGAAGCTATTTACGAAAGATTTCCAAAATGTTCTTGGTTCCTCGAAAAATATTGCAAAATGGAAGTTCGTTAAATAGAAGTCCGACTGTCTTTTATACAAAAGAAAAGGAAGAAAAAAAAAGACAGATATTTCGAGAATTACTAGCATCATTTATTTATTGTCTTAGCATTTTAAGCATTACAACAAATCACAAAATTTGAAGCGAAAATTATTTTCCAATGTGTTAAACTTTTGCATGAATATTCTATCAGACTCGCGAGTAATAAAATATGTATATGAGAATTGTTTTGTTTAAGTTTTAAATATCGGAAACTTTGGTTTCATATTTTCTGCTGATTCCCCGATCCCTCTCATATCTAAATTACATAAACCTAACCTTTCATAGCATTGTTTAATACTTTAAAGAAGTAAGAAAATGTGTCAAAATCCTCAAGTATTTAGTGCTTTTTGACCATATAGTGTAGCCTATTTAATAAAATGATCATTAAAAGTATAACTTATTTTTTTTTTAATATTAACTTGTTGTCAATGAGCTTTTTATTCTTGACACAGCTTAAAATGTGTATAAGAAAATGAACATATCCTAAAAATGCGTGTTTAAGTAAATAAATGGACGTAGAAAAAATATGTCTTTTCAGTGTTCAACACTAATTTAACAGCTAAATGAGGAATTTCTTTCTTACTTTTTTTAATTCTAGGCATAATTATTGAGGCAAAAAGTCTCAGACTTGGTGATCATGGAGGCTGGGTATATTGCAGATATTACTTTTCGGGCATGTCTTTGCATTCGGAACATCAAATGATATGGTGGTTTGAAACAAAATTCTAAATTGTTGAAAACATCAAGTTAATATCACAATTATAAATTTGTAGGACCTGTGACAACCTTATAAACATAACTTTTGACTTTTAATATCTTTTTTTTTAAAAAGTCCTAGTGTTTTGGACAAATTGACAATGTTGCATTATAAATTTATTTAATCCATTAGTTTAATTCTTTAAAAGAGAATAATATTCGTAAGAGAATTCCTATATCATTAACATGTTTTTTTGTGATGTGTCCATTTTCTTAAATGCACATTTTAGGTCTGTGTCCTTTTTCCCGAAACAGGCATTTTTGGGATGTGTCAATTTTTTAAACACGCATTTTTTGGGATGTGTTCATTTTCTTAAACATGGATTTTTCGGATTTGTTTACTTTCTTTAACGTGTACTTTGTGTTGTGTCAAGAGTAAAAAGCTTCCCAACAAGATTCTTTTTCCAAAAATGAATTAACTGTAAAAGTTCTTATTTCATTAAATTTCAGTTAAATTATTGTGTGAAAATTATTGTTTCATTGTTGATAACTTATACAAAATTTGATTTCTAGGGAAGCATCAATGATTGTGGCAGATGTTAAGGAAATAGTGAATGATTTAATCGATAGTGAGCAGTTCCCACCCATTAGTGTTGAAATTATGGACAATGAACTAGCAGTTTTATTTTCCAAATCAAATAGAGGAGTTGTATGTATTTGTATCATATTTTTTATTTATTCTTCCAACTTATTTTTTCTGTTGTTGTTGGCCATTAAGGCACTGGGGGTGCGATTGTATTTGTTTCCCAGTGGTGCCATCTAATTTTTTCTATTGGTTTATAAATTTAAGTGTTCTGATTTTTCTACATTTATAAAATTAAGATACATAACTGAAAATCGCTGTTTTAATTTTTTTACTTTATTATTTGCGTAACTTTACTGTTCAATCCTTGATATTCCAAAATGGAGACACTTATAATTTAGTTATCAAAAACTTAAAATTTCAAAAATTATGACTGCCTAGTCAAAAATAGATATTTTTAAACTCAAATATTTTTTTTCAGTTGGAATTCTTACAGCTATGTTAAGTGAACTAATTGTTCTTACTGTGCAATGAGCATTTGGTCTTCATAAACATAAAGAAAACTTTTTTTTTAATTTGAAATGATTAATTTCTATTTTAAATTATTTTTCTTTGCAGAGTGACTTTAGAGATTATCCAGAGCTTTTAAGGCAAGGTGTTTCTCTTGCTCGTCGTTTGCAGGATCCACTCATAGAATTTTCACAGCTTTGTACCCCAGATGAAGAAATTCTCTGTCTAAAGTATCATCCTTTACAGGTAAAAGAATCAACATTGATTTAAACACCGTTATTTGTTTGTAAATATTCAAGTTGAATGACCATTCTTCATATTCTGTAATAAACCAATATAAATTAATATTGTATAGCAGGGTTGCCACTTCACAGGGTGAATAGGGGAAGAGCTGGAAAATACAGGGAATTTAAAAATCACTTAAAATAACTGGGAAAATGCAGAGAAATTTATTTCTTATATTCAGGGTATTTGTGCACCTGGAAAGACATGAGAAATCATGGAAAGTCATGAATTTCGGTATTGAACAAAATTTGTCATGATTTTAACTATTTTTTTTTCTAAAAAAAATCATGGAAAGTCATGGATTTAGGTCGCCGAAGTATCTAATTTATAAAATAGAAATTACCCCCCACGGTGCTCTGAATTTGTAACAAAATCACCACTCACAGTCATATTTTATTAAAATCGTGTTCTTTAAAAATTATGGTGTTCTTTAAAATAATGAATGAAAAAATATCATTTCTAGGACGAATTATCTTTTTTAAACTTCTGTGATTTCAGAATTTTTGTTAATATTATTTTCTTTATTATATCAACTTCAAATTCCAGCTAAAGCAAGCCAGTCATTGGCAAATTTTTTTAATTCCGAAATGAGAGCAGAAAAATTGTGAGTATTTCTTTCCTTTCCGATGAAAAAGAAAAGTATCTTTAGAATTAATTCTGAAGAAAAAAATTTATTTTCTTTTAAATTTTTTTCAGCTATTTTATTGCTTCAACTCTTTCTTAAGTCTGATTTTTTAATTTAAAATCTATAGATATAAATATGCAGAGTATAACAGTTTTGGTTATACCTATCATTTCAATTAATGTTAATATAAGGCTTTTTTTAAATTTATTGTTGTGTTTTTGTCAGAGAAAATAGTAACTTCATTAAGTCATGAAAAGTTCTTAGAATTAGTAATGGAAAATCATGAAATTGAAAATCTGAAATGTAGCAGATGCCCTGTATGTTCCTCTTTTGAGAAATGATGATCGCTCAAAGGGTTATGGGATATTTAAGGATGATATTTCAGCTATACTGAATTTTATTTACTATAGCATTATTTAAGTTTGTTCAGCTGTTCTTTTTTTTTTCTCCAAATTTTTCCAGCTATTATAACTAATGAATATAGTTAGCTGAATAGAGCTCACACAAGAGCACAGTAATTGTTGTTTCCTCTTACAAGGGAAACTAGGGAAGTGTGACTCTCCAATTTTGAAATAAACTAGTAGGATGTATGCCTTATGAGGAATAATTTTAGGGAGCAACATTCGTTTCGGCCCATAGAAGGTTCTGGGAGAGATAAAAAATAATTAAATATGTAGAAAAATCGGTATTTTATTACTTCAATGCAGACTATTAGTTATTGTAATTGTCTCATACTGNCATGCGATTTTACATACTTAGCAATAAGATTTAAAGCTTTCAGAGATTCCAGAGTACATGGGAAAGGGAGGATTATTTTCTCTCCTTGTGAAGGAGGCGGGGAAGTGTCAAATTCTTATTTACTCCCTCCGATCAGCGACCATGAGAACAATGTTAAGGAGCGGTATGTTATATTTAATTTTTGCTTCCATTTATGAGGAAAATATGTTTTCCGCGTGCATGTCAGCGAATAATAGGTGAAAGGAAAATTACAAAAAAGAAAAAAGAAAGGAAAGATACATCGTCATGCTTTACTAACTTAAATAAAGTTAAAAAAAGTTAAGTGAAAATGAAATTTTAAATAAGAATTTTAAAATGTGATTATTTTTCATTCTATAATAAAGTAGGAATAGTTTCATGTAGTATTTAATCATTCAAAAAATAATCTGTAAAACTTAGTAAATTATTATAATTTAAAACATAGTTGACTGAGTTGTGCTAGTGAGGAAAAAATACAAAAACCATTAAGCATTATTTAAAATTGATAATTAATTAAAATAAAGCAAAATGCACAGTAGTGATGTAAAGAAATTTCAGCAACTATTCGATATTTGGCCCTTTTGAATATTCGGTTGGCCGTATATTAAACTTTTTTTCTTCCTGTTTATATATTAAATTTTAGTACTTACTATTGTTTTATTGGTTGTTATTGGTGAAATGAAATGATCAAAATTTAAAGCCTTAATATGAGATATAATTTATGCTTTTTTTTTTCCTCTTTTTAGGGGGAGGTGAATAAAGATGAACTTGTCAATGCCCTTAATTTAGAGTTTGTAAATCGAACAAATGAAGTTGGCGTCGATTTCAACAGAGCTATCCAGTTCAATCATACTGCTAATTTAGTACAGTTTGTTTGCGGCTTGGGACCTAGAAAAGGGACATTTTTAGTCAAGGTAAGATTTCTTATTTCTTTTCAATGTTGTTTTAATGAAGCTTCTTCTGGCAGTGGATAAATAATGTGTATTCACAGTAAAAAATATACTGTGATTAATTATTAAAACGAAGCTTGATTTTTGTTCAATTAAAACTAATTCTGATTGTATTGAAATAAGGTATGTAAAGTCAGTGATTTAAACATATTGGTATTCTTTCACCACTATTCTGCTGTAAAACATATCATTTAAAACATAAATATTAAGTGTTTTTATATTTTTATTTATTGTAATGTAGTAATGATCACAGAAATTTTGTTTTAGACTCTAAAAACAGCCAATCAGCAATTAGAGAGCAGAACACAGTTAATTACCTTTTGCAAAATGGGACCCAAAGTTTTTGTTAACTGTGCTGGATTCATAAAGATTGACACGTCTTCTTTAGTAGACAGGTTTGTGGGTTTATTTCATAACTAGTTTAATTTTTCTTTATGATTTAAAATTACTGATGTATGTTCATAAAAAAATATTTTTAAATTATGTTTATTTAATTTGTTATAATAACTATGTTTATTTAATATGGGTCATTCCTTTGAGAAGCGATTTTTATCACAGTTAATCTTGTAATTAAAATTGTTTCATTTATAATTTCGAAAACATGTTTGGTATTTTACATTGTCACACGAAGTTCAGCTTCTTTTTTTTCTTTTCTTTTTTTTTTTTTTTTCTTCCAAAAACCACTATGGGATGTTTGATCAATTCACCAACAATTCTTTATGTGAAATAGTAAGAAAAGAATTAAAAGGGCCATTAATAGACCAATGGGATTCCAGTTAATATGCTTTATTTCCCTCCAAAGTGCATTTTTAGTTCTCTTTGTAGTGTTTTGGTCCTTTTTTAAATAAATTGAAAATTATTTTAAAGAATTGTGATTCATGCTAACTTGCAGAGTTCTCTCTGAGAATAAATATGGACAGGGTGCTTCCTCACAGAAATGGGCAATTTGAATTCTGAATGGCACTCATTTACCACTGATAAAATTAATCAAAATATCTAATATTATGTCAAAACAAAAATTGCTCAATTTTTAAACTACCCTTGTATACTATTGTGTGTGCATATTTCACTAAATAATTCTCACTCTTTCTATTTTAAACTGAAAATTATGACAAATAAATATTTAATGGTGCATTTTTAAATAAACGGTATTTATTTAATAAAGATAATTTTAAAATTTGAAAACACAAAAAAATTCATTATTTTACTTTACCACTTTATGTACTTTAATTATAAGTATATAATACAGAATATAGTTTACCACTTTTTTTATACCAAAAAAAAAAAGTGAATATCTCAGGGGTCGTCATATCATGTGAATTCAAACTATATAACTAGACAACATAAGAAAAATATTACTAAAATGAAGATATGAAATTAAGTAATTATCAGTAATTAAATAAATTAGAAGTGGAATTTTCATTAAAACAGCTGGTTATGAGAGAACCTTTTCCTAAAGAAAGAGGGAACAATTTTTAGGAATGACAGCTTATTTTTACAAAAAAGACAAGGACGCATTTATGGAGATCAAAGGACAGCCGGAGCGGACTGGTTGATTCCCATTTTATTTAGTCAAGCCAACATATATATTACTCTTGATTTCAGAATTTTTACTTTTCTTGCAATTTAATGGAAAATGTATTCTTCTTTAGATAAAATTTAAATCTTTGCACTCAGTTCAGTTGAATATTTCTTTTTTTATATAATTTGAGTCTTGTAAGAACTAATTCCTCAAAAATGAATGTCAGTAATAAATTAAAGTTAAAATCACGATTTCCGTAAGTAAATATGCAAAACTTATACTTATTTGTTAAAATTGTATCTTTCAATTGTATTTTCATCCAATTCTTAGATGTAAGAAAATCGCGTCACGAAAAACAGACACCCGACTGCTATGAAAATTGCATTTGATTCAAAGTTACTTTCAAAGCGCTAACTTTGCCTTCTGGTTGATAAGCATATTAAGTATGTTTAGGAATAAAATTATACATTATTTATTACATTTCCAATCAACCATCTATAATATTGAGTTTGACCAAAGACTTTTGCAAGCTAGTGTATTTTTAATTTTAATGTTATCATTTATTACGGTTCCTGAATGCAAATGATTTTAAACTATTAATGGTTCTCCAAAGTCCTCTTTAATTCTTTTCTTTTGCTGAAACTTATTGGGAGCTATGATAGCCAAAAATAAAATAAAACATGAAAGTATTTTAAAACTTTAACTGTGGCACTTGTGAAGAAACATGTTCAACTGTTAGAGAGACATTAACGGTCATTGTTTGAAATGTTTCAGTACGGAGACCTATGTTGAAGTGTTAGATGGATCTCGTGTTCACCCAGAAGCATACGAATGGGCTCGTAAAATGGCTGTTGATGCTCTTGAATATGATGATACATCTGATGATGTCAATCCTGCTGGTGCTTTAGAGGAAATTTTAGAAAATCCAGAAAAACTGAAGGCAAGCTCATCTTACTCATTTCTCACTACACAAGCATTGAAGAAATCCTTTTTTATGAATTAATTATAGTGGACTTGAACCAGTTGTTCTTAGAAAGAATCTTTTTTATTTATTTTATTATTTTTTCTTTTAAAGTTTAAGTGCAGGTCTGTGATATCCTAAATGGATTTTGAAAAGGACGCAAGTGTGTCACGTGTCCTAAACTGTTTTCAATTGTCCTGAGCCTAGGTTAAATATTACATTTGTAACCATTGTTAATACTTATTTTTTATTCTTAGACATCCTAAACTGTTTATTACATTGATAATTTTTAATAAGATAATTTTTTTATTAAAATAGCCTTAAAAATAACTTAACAGTCCCTTATTATTCCATTTATATTAGTACTATATAAAATTGAAAAATATGCCTAATTAGAAAATTACTTGGATAAGTTTTGCCTTAAGACTTAAAAAGTCTTGCAATGACTATCAAAATATTAAATGTCTCTATATTTCGAGATAAATATTATTCTCGCAATTGTATCATTGTAACTTATCATTAACCCCATGGCGGAATCGCATCGCCACAGTGACATTGTCGCCGAATGTTGTAGTGTTTATGCAGAAAGATTTTTCTTTTAAAAAGTAAGAAATTGTACTTTTTTTCTATAGAAATTTGCAACATAATCTTCGTAAAATTGCCTAATAAACGTAAAATTGACGTAATATTTGAATCATGTATTTAGATAATCACTTTTGGGCGCTCTCAATTTACGCCGATAGTATTGTAAATTGATGTAATGTTTTTATTGTATTTTTTGGAAGTTGTTGATATTGATTTTCACATTGTTTTTAAAATCCTGATATATTTCAAACAGTATGGAAAATTCGAATCGTGCATTTGAGTATTTTCTTTTTAAGGTAATAATTAATAGAATAATAACTGCTATCAAAATTCTTTAAAAACAGCTTTTAATAAAATAATTAATACTTTTATGTGACATAGATTTGNTTAAACATAAAAAAAACGGCTTTTTGTAGCGACTCAGAAAACCGGAAAAATCATTTATCCGGAATAGCGATGGTCCCGATCGTTCCGGATAATCGGTTCCCTACTGTATTTACTTTTTAAGGTAATAATTAATAGAATGATAACTGTTATCAAAATTCTTTAAAAACAGCTTTTAATAAAATTAATAATACTTTTAAGTGATAAAGATTTGAAATGAACTTTTTCTGCTGCTTTTTTACTAAGAAACTTGATTAGCTTNTTTTTTTTTTTTTTTTTTTTTTTTTTTTTTTTACAGTCTTACTAAACATTATATACTATCTTTATTCTAGGATCTTGATTTAGATGCTTTTGCTGAGGAATTAGAAAGACAGAATTATGGAAATAAAAGCATCACACTTTACGATATTCGAGCTGAACTAAATCATAAATATAAAGATCTGAGATCTGAATATAAATCTCCTAGTCCTGAAGAGATTTTCAATATGTTAACTAAAGAATCACCTGAAACATTTTATATAGGTACTGTGTTTAATAACAATTTTTTGACATTAGTTGACTTACTTAAAATTGTTTTAAATGCTGGTATTATATCAGGATGTGCAACATTTTTAAAAAGTGCTTGGAGGTGTTTCTCTTGATTTACATATTTGAAAAGCCCTTAAAGGTGCTTTTATTATTCGGGGTTTGTGAAAAGTGTTTAATTTTCTATCTTTTAAAAAGAGATTTATTTTTTTTTGCAGTGTCGATTGTCATTCTAAATTACAAAAAATGCATGATTTTCACTGCAATATTTATCAGAAACTAGTTATTTAATCATTATTATGTAAAGTTTTTGAAAATGTTTTTGAATTTTGCTGATTTTATGTTTATAAATTAAAAACCTTAATCAATAGAGGAAAAAAATATTTTTATTACTGCACAGATCCTAATTATTATTTTTTAATTTTTTTGAAATGTGATTATAAATATTTTTTGAGTGCTTAAAAAAGTACTTAAAAGAACTGAGGAAACCCGAACTTACTAAGGATAAGAACTGAGATTTTCACACCCTGTATACACAGTTTTTTTACTGCCTACTTATTAAAAAGTTGTTTTTTTTTTTTCAGGTAAATTAGTGTTATGTTTTGTTATTAATATTGCTAGAAGGAAGCCAAAACATGATCAACTTGAAAATGCAAATCCAGTTCGGAATGCTGAAACTAATCTTTGGGAGTGTCCTTTTTGTTTGAAGAAGAACTTTCCTGAATTGAGTGATGTAAGTTTTTATGTTATATTATGATTAATTTCTCTTATTTATTAAGTTCTTTTTTTTAGCAATACAGTTAAATTTTTATGTGTTTCTGGGAGTTAAGAAACATGTGTTTATACATGTATCTGGAAATTCGTAAAGTTATCAAAGACTCAGAACAAACTTCCAATCACAACCATTTAGCACCAAGCCTCGTGGCAGAACTGAGCGACATTGTCGCAGAACGTTACAGAGTTCTTGCAGAAAGATTTTTCTTTTGAAAAGTAAAAAATTTAACTTTTCTTTTCTACAAAAATTTATGCATTATATTTGAATCATGCATTTAGATAATCACTTTTTGACATGCACAATTTACGCAAATAGTATCGTAAATCGCTGTAATGCTTTGTTTCTTTTTCGACTGTTATTGATATTGATTTTCTCATGGATTTTAAATATCACGATATATTTCAAACAAAGTGGAAATTTTGAATCTTGCATTTGAGTATTTACTTTTTAAGGCTATAATTCTATAGAACGTTTGGATGTTATTGCTATTGATTTCTCCATAATTTTTAAGTACAATATTTTTTATATGATGCTTTTTTATTACAACAACTAAATCTCAAAGTGAAATATGTGTTTGAGGAGTCCGATTCGCATGGTTTCGTCGTTGATCTTTTTTTCGGCTATTACTACTACGGATTTCATGATTTTTAATTGCTTTTTTTATTGCGATGATTATTTACAAAATTTAATAATTTGAAGAGACGCCCAAATAATTTGTGTGTTTTCACCCAGCAAGATGTGAGAATCATCCATAGTATTAAAATAAAAAATTATTACGTGTTCAATCAAAAAAAAAAAATTCATAGTTCTTTTTTGTAAACACAGCATATTTGTTATTTTAAATTAGTATCATATATGTTTGCTTTAATTAAAAGTATCTTGCAGAAAGATATTTAGAGTGTTTAGTCGATAGAGAGTTTAGTCGCAGATAGCTCGAAAAAATTCTGCTGCAGGGACACCATGCAAGATGTATAAAAGTGTGGAGCAAGAGAATAAAAATGCAAATTTCAAAATGCCTGTTCTTATTTGTTCATTTTGCTTAGCCTAGTTGTTGTATTGATGCACAAAAAAACTTTAAACTGTTCATCGACAAAACCTTATGTTTTTACTTTTCTTGAAATGTAATGTAAAGTTTAAATGTTTTTTTTTTCCTTGTAACAAGATTTGTATGCACGGAAAATAACAGGAATTATTGAGAATTTAAGCCAATGATAAATCAGCTAATTTGGTATAAAAATATTTGGCTATTTTGACACTAGTCTTACTTATTTGAAGAGTGTCATATACACTTCCTGCAATTATTCTTTGGTGTTTTTTCTTTATTATTCTTGGGTGAATTCATTTTCCATTGATTTTGTTTTCTGTGTTTAATTTTTCAATCTATTTCAGGTGTGGAGCCATTTCGACAGCAGTAATTGTCCTGGCCAAGCTGTGGGAGTAAGAGTTAGGCTTGATAATGGTTTATCTGGATTTATTCACACAAAAATGTTAAGTGACAAGCATGTATCCAATCCTGAAGATAGAGTTAGGGTAAGTTCATTATCCATTATAGTATTTAAGTCGCTTAATTTATGAAAACCAAAGTAGATTAATTTATGTTTTGGCCACCAAATTGTTATAGGATTATTTTTAAAAATTTCAATCTGAGGATACAATATTCAGCGTTAAAACAAATAGTTTCTTCAGAAATGTAATAAGGAATTGTCTCTAATTATTGAAAAGTCAAGTTGAAAAAGTATGATGGTATTTCTTTCCTTTTTTTGCTGTATATTGTTCACAAGAACAAAAATTGTTTTGAGTTTGTTAATAGGGCTTCTTATAGTTGTCTAAAGTAAGAACTCCCCATGCCATTTGTCTGGACCCGTGGCTGTGACTATGGTATCGAGGTATAACTATTTCAAGTAGGGTCGTGAGGTCATCATTTATGACAGATTCTGGCTTGGGTTGGCGAGAGTAAGGGAATCTTTTTTTCTTGCAGTCTATCGTCTTAGCCCTAGAGGAGTACCCTCCCTCCCTTAAATGCACTATTTTTGTTTCCATAGCGGCAGACGCCCTCAAACTTCATTGCGCGGGGGGGGGGGGTCTTACCATAGGCAAACTATACTTTCTTTTTTTCAATATGTTAAATTTAAGTTGCACTTCTATATTTAATGTTGATATGTGCTATTTCAGGAGAGAATGACTCTTCATGCTCGAATCACTAAAATTGATGTTGAAAGATTTGCTGTTGATTTGACATCTAGGTCATCAGATCTCGCTGATAAAAATAATGAATGGAGGTAATGTTATTTATTATTTCACTTCATACTTTACAGATAATCTCTAACTACTAGGAATCCTGTTATTTTTTTGCCAGTTACCATGCACTACAGGTTATTAGATTCTATACTAACCTAGTATAATAGAATTTTTCAAATCCTACAATCCAATGAGTAAGCTGTAAGCTCTGCCACCTGCTCGCTAATGTTGACCAACCTCTTGAACTGCTTTTGCTGTTAAGTTTCCTTCATATTTCTTTCGCTCCCTCATTGGATATGTTTCTTCATTCTGATCTTGTATACTTTTTTGAAGTGTAAAATTTGGAATAAATGGTTCATAAAAATTTTGTCCACACAAAATTTTAAAGATATTAAAAAATATGAATAATTTTGAAAAAATTATTTCTTGCTTGAAGTTATGTTTGAAAACACAAATTTTATAATTCTGTCCTAAAATTTTTCAAATCGCTTACAAATTTCTCAAGATGATGTGAAAATTTGCAAAAAAAATTGGAGAAAAAATTAGACCACTCTCCTGATTATAGTGTAAGGTCCATATTTCCCAGATTGCGGATATTCCCTTTATTTTAGGGGTCAGAAATCATAATCTGTCTTTAAAAAAAAAGGTATGTTTTTTTTTTCCAGAGAAATGTCTGATTTCGTTACTTAAAATATCCTCTGCACTGACTAATTATCTTATTTGAGATTATTCCCTCAAACCATTAAGTCCTAGTACATGAAAATCCGATCATTGGATTAAAAGTTATCCAGGGTGTTGTTTTTTTTTGCTTTGTACATACTAAATAGTAAATTTTAAAACAGTTTGGTAATACGATAGGAATAAAACTTGATTAAATAATGAGTTCAAGAATATCTCCTTAGAAAGACATGGCTTAAAGAATAATTCAATGTTGATGTTTGTTTTTTTTTAGTAGATATTTTTCCTGTCCAAAAGATGTTTTTTTGTGTTTCATGCTTATGCCTGCTCACTTACTTGATATTTCAGTTCTTTATTGTTAATGCAAAAAAGGAATTGTATCACTTTATTAGATTTTTAAAATATTGTTAAAACACCCCGGCCCGAGAAAGCGCCTTTCTGTAGTTTTACACAAAACTCGAAAAAATTACCTGTTGACCTGATTTTTTTTTTTTTNTTAGTAGATATTTTTCCAGTCCAAAAGATGTTTTTTTGTGTTTCATGCTTATGCCTGCTCACTTACTTGATATTTCAGTTCTTTATTGTTAATTCAAAAATGGAATGGTATCACTTTATTAGATTTTTAAGATATTGTTAAAACACCCCGGCCCGAGAAAGCGCCTTTCTGTAGTTTCACACAAAACTCGAAAAAATTACCTGTTGACTGAAAAATGTTGACCTGATTTACTTTTTTTGTTGCCTGCTACAAGATTTGCTAATATACAATGGCCATCTGAAGTCTAACTCTCACTGAAGTTTGAATCTTTATTTTCATGTTACACATTTTTACGGGCTTTAAAATTTGGTTAGAAATGTGAGAAAATGTTGGGGTTTTTATTATTAATTACTTTTCTTACCAGTTATAAAGAATTATTACATTTTTTTTAGACCACCAAAGGATTCATATTATGATTATGATGCTGAAGAACTAGATCGAAAAAAAGTTGAAGACAGTAATAAGAAACAAAATAGGCAAGGTGAGTTTATTAGTATTTATCAACTATGCCTAATTCTTTTTTTTATTTGCTAAGAATGCATTTGCAGTTAATAATGAAAAAAAAAATGGATTTTCTAATGCATTGTTTTATTTTTAGTCTACCTGAAGCGAGTTATTATCCACCCATCTTTTAAAAATGTCAGTTTTAAAGAGGCAGAAGCATTACTTAATACAATGGACCAAGGTGACGTCATTATTCGACCTAGTAGTAAGGTAGGCTTTATTTTTCTCTCAACAAACTGTTTCCATTCTAAATCTTTAATGTTTGAATAATTAAGTTTTGTTTAACAATTTTAAGTTCTAAAAAAATGATTCAGTGGTTTAATGCAATGAACTATCATTGTGAAGGACTGCAGTTCGATCTACAGTGACAGTTCTCCTTACTTCAGATTGATGGATGCCTATTTGTGTAGGAAGTAAAGGCAGCTTGTACATAATGATGACCACAATTATGGCGTTGGTTATGAAATAAGTGGATCTTCAACCTAAATGACTGAATGGGTTGTTGCGGGAATGCTTTACTTTACTTTCAGGAGTATAATTCCTTTTTTTTTAATTAATGCAAATTTTGTAACTTACAGGGTTTCCACTCTGCTAGAAAAAACTGAAAAATACAGGGACTTTAAAAATCACCTAAAATAACAAGGAATTTTGATTTTTTTTTCCTTTACAAACTAGAAAAATACAAGAAATTCTGTTTCTTATTTTCGTCTTTTATCCCACTGGCGGTTCTGAACGTAAAAAGTCGTTTTAATTTGCAGCAGAACCAATTTTTTCATGTTAATGGATAGGGGAACAGTGTATGGGGAGAAACATTTTCCCAATTTGCCCTTTTGCTAAACTGCCTCTGGGTTAAAAAATGGTGACCACTCAGTGCACAATCTATGGGCTATTCCAACTACACTAAACTTTCATTTACTACAGCATTATTTAAGTATGTTCAGCGGTTCCTTATTTTTTTTTTCCAAAAATTAAAAATAGCATAGTTAGCCCAATATAGCTCACACAAGAGTGCAACAATTGTGTTTCCTCTTAATATATTGTATATATAATATGCACAGGGAAAACACAGAATTTTTTTTTGCGGATTTGAGTATCAACCCTGACTCATGTCATGTATTGCACCCAATAAATCGTATCTTATTCTTTAAGTCCTGCGGCTGAAAACGCTTTATCAACGTTGATTTAAAAATAAAATTAAATAAGTTAAATAAAGTTATGAGAAATTGTCTGACATTATTATATTCTGTTTCATTTTAGGGTAATAATCACCTAACAGTTACTTGGAAAGTTGCAGACAACATCAATCACCATATTGATGTAAAAGAGGAAGGGAAAGAAAATGATTTTAGTTTGGGGCATTCCTTAATTATTGGAGATGAGGTAACAACTTTTTTGTACCAATGCATGTAAAGTTTAGTTTACAATTTTGGTCAAATTGGAGTTAATAAAATTCATTTGATTACTACAAAAACTTTATTTATTTAAGAGCCATTCTCTACATAGCATCAATTTTTTTCAGTGTGTTGAAATCTTAAAATTATTCTAAAACTTTTTGAGCCTGTTTTAATTAATTCTTTAATAAGTCTGTAAAACATGAAAAAAAATTTGCAATTTAGATAGATTGCTTGATTGCTTTCAATTTTAATAAGTGTGATTTGGATTTTGTACTCACTATAAATAAAATCTTAAAATGCATTATTTGTTCTGCACTTTTTTTAATCTCTGAACACTTAGTGTAAATTATAATTTGTTATTCATTATATAAAAATTTAATACACTGTTTTTTTTTTATTTGTTCTTGCACTTGTTTTGGTATTTCCATGCCGGCTAAGTCTTTATTTTTTAAAAGAGTTTTTATCTTAAAACGTGCCAGTTCTAATCGGAATAAACGAGAATTTTTCTTTAAATAAAAAAAAAAGACGTTTAGAAAGGATTCTTTTTTTTCTACTTTGTTTTTTACCTCTTTGCTTTTAATTTAAAAAAAAATGGCTGACCCTTTTTTTAATTGTTCAAGCCCTTTTCTTTATTTTCTCTAAGAATTAAAATGCTGTAAAAATTAAAACAAAAAGAGTGAAGTTGTTTTCAAAACCATTTTTAACAGGGATTTAAGATTAAAATCAATCGGCTTATTTGGGTGGAATAGTTATTGTTTGATGTTTTAGCTAATAGAAATAAAGCAATGCCTAAAACAGTGTATAATTTGATTTTACTTCAAGTTCTTGATCATTCTTATTTTTCATATCGTGCTTAATTAAAACATATAGGCTAATCGTAGGTAGTAATAATTTGATAAGATGAAAGATGATTTCACATTGTTAGTTTTCATTGCCTTTCGTTGTAGAATTTCAAATAAATGGAAATTTTTAAGCTATTTATAGTTATCTATTTATAAGTAACTATATACAAGTTTCACCACAAAAACTGGGAAAACCTTATTCATTGGCAACATTAAAGAGAAAAAACCTTGCTAGATCTAAAATATGCTTGCAACAATGTAGTTTTATTGAGAAACATTATATTAAGTATTTGTTAAAAATGAACAATTAACTAGATTCATTTACAATAAACTAGTTTAAATTTTTATTTTATTTTATAACCGTCGTTGAACAACCTACCCAATTTCTTGGTTTATGACTACTAATGCTCAACTCCATAGCTTTGATATTTGGACACAATCCAGAAGACATGGGAACTCCTGAACCAAGTTTCAGGAGAAATTTGCATTACATGGAGAAGAAAACCACGGAAACCTGCCATGGTTAATCTTTCAGCAAGGGGACTCGTCTTTGACCCATGATCCTTCTACCACTGAGGATATTTTATTTCAGTGCAAGCTGGATGCAGAATTCGTACCAACCAGCCATCGCTGGAATTCAAACCTAGTTCACCTCATTGGAAGGCTGTATCCCCTGAGTCATCACGGCTGAAACTAATTTAATTGTACAATATGTCCTCCTTATTACATGCGAACTTCACTTTAAATAATAGTTTGAAATTAAACTGAAGTTTAATTTTTTCTAAACAGCTGAAGCTTTTTTGAGCAATCAAGTGAAACAATGCTCATTTATATAAACTGTTTCCTTCGAGCAGTCTTAAGTTATTTAAACAATCAATTGAAACTGGAGTGTTTATTAAAATAGTGTCTGTTTAAATAATCTCATGTTTGTATAATGAGTTATTTCTTGTTTGTTTTAGTCATTTGAAGACCTTGATGAAATAATTGCGAGGCATGTGCAACCCATGGCCGGTTATGCAAGAGAATTGCTGAATTTTAAATATTATGTTGATGCTAATGGAGGTAAAAAAGAGGAAATGGAAAAAATATTAACTGCAGAGAAAAGCAAAGCACCTCAAAAAATACCTTATTATGTCTCTGCTTCTGCAGAATATCCAGCAAAGTTTCTACTTTCTTATCTTCCTAGGAATAAGGTAATAAAACCAGATTCTTTGTAAAATATTCTAACAGTTACAATAATTGCCCATAATTTGTTTAAAGAATTTTTTGACTAATTAAATAGATCAAAAATTAATTTTAATTTTACAGTCTATGGAAGAAATTAGTAATTTTTGATTGAATGCATTTCAATTAAGTAAATTCATTGATTTTTCTTATTAACAATTAGTAAAGAATCCAAAATTTTCTGACTCTAGGGACAAAAAAAAAATCTAGCAATTAATGGTTATTATATTGGATATTAGTTATTATAATCTGTATGTAAATATTATTTATATTGTTTACAAGTTCGTGCATGTATTTTTATTATTTCAGAAACTCTACTTGATCTGTTTGTTTTTGTTTTCGAAGCTATAGAAAAAGTTGACAAATTTAAAGAAAAAAATTACAAATAAATTAATTAAAATGTTTTATTTAAGGTTATTTTTTTTCACATTCTAGTTTCACTAGTCTTCCCCAATAAATTTGTCTCTGAAAGTTTCCAGCTGAAAAAGTTTGTTTAATATTGATTTATTTTTGTCTTCTAAATAATAATTTGTTTGGAATGTTTTAGGTTCGCCATGAATTTATAACAGTTATGCCAGAGGGTTTCAGTTATCGAGGTCATGAGTTCCGATCTGTAAATCAACTGTTTGGCTGGTTCAAAAGACACTTCAGAGATGCACCACCAGGTGCTACTCCAAGCTTACGAACACCTGCACGTACACCTATGGGACAGTCCTCTTATATTGGCAATACACCAAGCCGAAATATTGCTGGTACGTGTTCTTTCTTTTTTTTTTTTTCTTTTGATCGAGTTAAGTGCAGTCTATAAATGTTTTTTTTTTCCTCTTCTGATTTTTTTAAATAAAGTTGTTTGTTTTTTCATTCCCTATTTAAGAATTTGTGTATTAAGTTTTAAAATAAATTTTTAGAAATCTTGTGTATTTTCTGTTTGTTGTATTACTACAAAACCAATGTAAAAATTAGATTAATGAGGAAAATATTATGATTTATTTTTCACAAGACATCGCAATATTAAATTTTATTCTTATTAGTTATCTCTTTGATGCAGATGGGACACGGTTATCCCTTTTATGTATATATTTCTGGCGCTCTCATTACGAGCAAAAATATTTTTTGTTATTTTTTAATTATAAAACAATTCAATAGTAACTAACAAATATCTGTTAGATTAAGAGAATTATATTTGTACTAATATATAAAAACCAAGAAAGTAGTCAGAATTTTTTTTTTTTAGTTCATATTTAAAAATTCATTAATAATTTCAATTTTGTAAATTAAGGAAATTTCAATGAAGAATAGCTGTTCCTCTTGGATCTAATAACTGCAAATTTGAAAAATTATTGTTGAGAAGTGTTTACAAGCTTTTGCCTTAAGGCAGAAAAAAACAGGTGTTTCATGCTGTATTTAATAACCATAAATTATTAAAAAGCTAAATGTAACATTTTTCACTTTTTTTTTACCTAACTTAATATGGAATAATGAAAAAAAATCTGAAGAATATGTTTAATAAAAATTCTGTTATGACTTGATATGAAAAGGTGCACCAGCTGGTCGTCAGAGTATATATATTTGTTGTGTAATAAATATTATTATCAAAAGTCAAATCACATTTAATATCTTTCTTTTCTAGCCTTTGATATTCAGTCTATTCAAAGAGTTGCCGCAAACATGCCAAATCAGCTCTACAATACTTTGTCACAAGTTGCTGGTCAAACACCTGCTTTTCAAGGTGCAAGCAACTATACTGCGAATTTTGGTGGTGCTTATAGCTATCAAGTATGTATTTTGAAAATTCAGTCTTTAACCCATCTTTAGATTATCTCAAAAATACTTACAAAAAATATGTTTGTAACTAGTGCTATAATATTTCTAAAGTTGTTGTTCATATTTACTCTCAAATATTTCATTACAGTTGGGAGTGATATGTTGTCTGCATATGTAAACCCTAAAAGCTATTTATAAACGCCTCTGTTCTATTATATTTAATGTTCATATTTGTTAATTTTATATTTTTTTACTAAAGTACATTGTGTTTTTGTAATCTTCTTTCCTCTGTTATTACTGCTTGTGAAAGTGAATGAGTGTTAAATATCAAATAATAATTCTAAAATTCTCATTAGTCCAAACGTGTGAAATAAAATATTTAGGTATTAAGATAGGGTTGAAGCCTTTTTTTCCCAGCCTGTCTTGTAAAGTTTTTACAAACATAAATATTGAGTGAAAAGTTTGTTGGTTTGAGAATCAAAGCTTGAATGATTGAATAACTTTTTTTAATTTTTATTTTTTTAGAAATTGTTTAAAAAGGTGCCGTTTATTATTATTTTACAAATGTTTTTTTTTTATTTCCAATGGCAGACATGAAAGGCAAATTTGTAGCCAAGAACAATATAAAGAAAGAACAAAAAACGGAAACTAGAGCTACAAAAATAAAGAGTCTATAGGTCTGTAATAATGCATCTCGCTCGCCAATATCGTTCCCACAAGGGCCCAGGAGGAAGATTAGGGCAACGTCTTAGATGGTTATCGTCCATTTCTTCTTGTAGGTTACATAATGGACAAAAGGGGCTTGAAAAGATTTTGATTTTATACAGGTGTTTTGATAAACAGTCATGGCCAGTGGCGAGGCAAAAAAGGACCGCAGATTTTTCTCTTGGCCATGACGGAATATCTTTAATTCCTTCCANAGATTTTAATTTTATACAGGTGTTTTGATAAACAGTCATGGCCAGTGGCGAGGCGAAAAAGGGCCACAGATTTTTCTCTTCGCCATGACGGAATATCTTTAATTCCTTCCAACCAGTCCTTATTTTTATTTGCTTCTTAGAGTTTTGCCTCAAATGTTGTTCGAAGAGAGGTTTTTATTAGCCTTTTTGCGGTGTGGAAAGGAACTGGCTTAAGAGATATTTGTAGAATCTTGGCGGCTTTTATTTTTTTGTTTACAAATGTTTGGGTGCGCATAAATATTGCTTTGTTGGTAATTTAAAAATGTAACTAAGTTAAATGATTTTCTAAAATTAATTGTTCATGATACATTTTTTTCATAGCCCTATACTCCTTCTCAGCCTGTTGCTACACCCCTGGTCACCCCATCTTATCATGCTGTACCAACTCCTGCTCACTCTCAAGTACCCACTCCAAGGTACCCACAAACACCCCAACAGAACTGGGCATCTCAAACACCTTCCAGAACCACACCCAAGTAAGTTACGCTTTTTGAAGTATACAGTTTATCTACTGACATTCAATAACTGGGCTGTGCATGTCCTAGCCGTAAGGCTTAGTGTTTACAAATAGAATGTAGTTGACCATGACACTTATGGCGCAGGTGCACATTATTCTGTACCACTAACTCAGGGTACGTAGCATTTTTAAGAAGTTCCAAGTCTTCCCTTCTCCAAAATGAAATATTTTTTATCACATCGATTTTTGTCACGAATTATGCAAAAGCGTTGTTTTCATACTATTCAAAGTTTTCCCAATTCATTCAATCATGATTATATTATTAAGATATGGGCAATAATAAAAATTTTCTTATTGTTGAAAGTTCATACACATATATACATATGACCTTTCAATAATAGGAAGATTTCCGTATCGTGATCTGTGGCGGAATAATCGCTACGTCTTGGCAACTTCCGGGCAGCGGCAAGCGAGAAACTGAAAAAAAAAATCACAGGAAGTGACCAATTAATAGAATTTTGGATGATAGGTTCCACTGATGTAAATAATGCATTATGGAAATTGTAAAATTACCGAGTAACGTTACTAAGTCAGATTAGTGTAAATATTTGAGAATGTGTATGTTGAAATTGTATTTATGTGAACTACTCAAGAAAGTTATGTTGATATGAACTTCTATTAATTTTAAATATTCGCAAAAATTATTGAATATTTAAATATTCACAAAAATTATTGGCATTTTGGCTGGTGGGACACAAGTTAAAAAAGCGCAGTGCTTCAAATAGTTTGTCTTTGCAAAATGAATGCAAGTTTGAATTCCAAATCAAATGTTTTCTGTAACAGATATCTCTCAGCAATGATTTGACAGAGTTTGAAATGAGCTTCTTTAGTTTTTATAACAATAATCCCAGCTCTTTGTTAACTGTCAATATATACATGACTTGTTGAATTGCTTCTCGGTATTTTCAAATCAACTCGGCACTTTTTAAGCTTATTACAATGAGCCCAAATGTTTTTTAGCCTATTAAGCGAATATATCATTCATTACTCAATTCTTGCTGTTTACAGTGTGCTTAGCTAGAGCCTCGATGGCTCAGGGGATAGAGCGCTCGCCTTCCAATGAGACGAATCCCTGCAATAGCTGTTTGATTAGAATTCCGACCACAGTGCTGATGTAAAATATCCTCAGTGGTAGACGGATCATAGGTTAGAATCCCCTTGCCGTCAGGCTAAGTGTGGGAGGTTCTCGTGGTCTTCTTCTCCATGTAACGCAAATGCGGGTTAGTTCCATCAAAAAGTCCTCCACAAAGGAAAATTTCTCCCAATACTTGATCCAGGAGTTCGCTTGTCATCTGGATTAGGTTCAAAATTACAAGGCTACGGAGTTGAACATTAGTAGTCGTAAACCCAAAAATTGGGTCAGTTGTTCAACTACGATTAAAATTTAAAATGAGCTCAGCTATTTTAAAACTAATTAAAAATACATTTTCTTTATTGAACTAGTCTGGTGCACTAGACTTAACTCTTCAAAAGCTGAGCTAAGCAGAAAAAAATATATATTCCAATACTCATTACAATAATTTTAAGTGAATTAGGTAAATCTTTGTACATTTTTTTAATTAGACAAAATGCCCTAGCAACAATTTCACCATGGCTCCAACTGGGCTTAAAATTGGCTGAACATGGGTTCTATATGAACCAAGAGACTAATATTGAGATGTCTAGATTTTTTAATATTCGGCCTATATAGGGCCAATATCGGCTTATATACGGCCCATATTGGTTGTAAATTGGCTGTAAAATATCGAGTGAATCAGACAATCTTATATATGGCCCCAGTATCAGAAAATAATGGCCCTTTAAACCCGTATTGAGCCAAGATTCGTGATTGCTGCCAGAGTAGACTGGCTATAATAAGCCTAAACAAATCTGACATGGTGTATTGCTAAATGAGGTCAACATTTGCAAAGAGTAAGATTTTTTCCGTTATCCTTCAATACACTCACTCAAGTCCTCAAATGTGAGCTTAATGATGTTTTGGGAACTGAAAAACTTACATTTTAAATTTATTTTTAGGGCTCCGCCAGTGAATACAAATCCACCCTCTGTACAAGACTGGAAACGAATGGCAGAACAGTGGGCTAAAAATAGGCAAGAGTCACTTGTGCCTGGTCAAATAACTCCAAGAACTCCCATGCGAGGGTCACCAAGTCCAATGATGATTGAATCTACACCTGCTGATGCGACTCCTCTTATTGATGAATACTAAGAAGGAAAAATAAGTTAACACACTATGACTGTTGAACAGTATTTGTGCTCTACTTTTTTAATGTTTGTGAGAATATATTTTTACACTAAATAAATTTATTAGCACGACACACATGATGAGCAGGTGTAATATTATTGTTTTTACATTTGCAACAATATTGTTTTGTTAAACCCTTGACCGCTGAAGAAAAAACTTTTATGACTTGCTCAAAGATTTCAACTTGGATAATTTTGCCATTCAAGAGATTTTGTATATAGACATTTGTAAATAAATTTGTATTTTTCTTTTCACCTTTAAAACATCTAAATTAAATGTTATAGTACTCTTCTTCTTCATGTTAAACACTTTTCAAAACTTGAAACAATGTTTTGTTTCAGAAAAAAAAAACTATCTTATTATTTCTACTTAGAGCATGTTTATCTTTATTACTTAATTCAAATCGAATAATATCAATAAATTTTTAATTTAAAACCAGAATGGATTATTTTGACATGTATTATGATCACCAACAGCCATCAATTCTAGGGAGTATGTTTACTGATTACACACCATCGATCATCTTGGGGCCGTTCCAGAACAAAACGTTTCTAATGATAGAAAACACCTTTTGCATAACCTTGTCAGGAGTCTGTTCAGAAGAAATTTGGGTCCGTTAATGGACCCTTCACAAAATATTTATCGTTTAATTGGACCCTTCACAAATTTGTTTATCTTCGTTATCGTTCTGTTAATCGAATAAACCCTTTCCGTGGAGGAGAAAGACGGCTCGAAGCAAACTAAGTTTCCCTAAGTTTAAATTCCAAATGTAGTATTCCAAGAAAATATTTCTACTTTTGACTAACATCATGTGCACATTCTTATTAATATTAAATCATAATTTTTTTTGTAAATAAATAATTGATCAATTTATATTTATTCATAAAATTAATTACTAGTATATTATGTAAATAAAAATTAATTTCTGGCAATTTTTTAAATTAAATATTATAAATTTAAGAATTGTTTAAGTTTACTTAATGCGTAACACATTAAAAGTGATACATAACCAAGTTGAGTTAGTTAAAATATGCAATTGAAATTATTAGAAGCGTGAATGATTTTGAATTTTGTTTCCATTATTCGTCTGAAATTAATATTCTGTGTTGAGCAGTATAGGCTAAATACCAAATATTTGTATGTTGCATCTCTAATTTAGTAGTAGCAATTGTTGAGCAGAATCTTGTACCTATTTACAATTTAAAAACTTCTTGAAAAGGTTTTTAGCAATTTTTGCAATAACAGGACCCTATTTGCACAAATTCACAAAAGCAGGACCCTGGTTGAAAGAATGTGACTTAACGCTCATTTTATATTCACAAATTATGAGTAGTTTTTTCACAATTTAACAAAAACAGGACCTTTCACAAAATGTCTGGACAGACCCCTGCTTGAACCATCTCCTTTTTTATGCCAAGCAACATTCTGCTTACTTTTTATTAAATAGCTTTTGCAGAAGCTTCCATAAAATTATTCCGCACTAGCATTTTATTTTATTTGTTTTCTTTAATATAAATACTGTATAAGGATCCCTTTATACATTGATACATAATATTTAGACGAATAAAAGCATTAATTGAATATAGAGAAACCTGTAAAGCTGGATTACAAAGAACAGAATTTATCTTACATAAGGGAGCAAAAACTTCATAGCCTGACCACCTGTCTATCTTGTATGTTAACCACTAAAATAAATTAAATTAATCCAGCATTATAATATAATGCTTTTCTAAAATCTTCCTAAGTTGAAAAATGAAATATTTTTTTCCTAATTTTGTATAACTAATATATTGTTTTAAATTTCACTAAATTGGGGAAATAGTGTAGAAAGCTTGCACACGGGGAAACTAGAAAGGGCTTATCTATTCTTCTGAATGGCTTTTGAGACAGCTGTTTGGACACACTTTCTCCTTATTAAAAACAGATGTCAATTAAAAAGTTCAAGCTGCAATAAGCAAGAGCCATTTTGAACTGCAGACAATGTGAGATAGTTGTATTTTTTTATATTGAAGTAGGTTATGAAAAATGAATATTGTGCGCTGAGATTCAGCCACTTTGACTAGCTCTATATTTATTTTTCATAACCTACTTCTTCATAGAAAAAAAAATTACAACTATCAAAATTTCTGATTTTCAAAATAATGGCTCTTAATAAATGAATTTCTTAAAATATTCTTTAATCTTTTTTTTTTGAAAAGATTATGGTATTACAGTAAAGAATTACTGTTATGCAAGTTATTCGGAGAGCTAGGAAATTTTAAAGACATTTTGTGATAAATAGTTCCAAAAAAACTAGTTGAACTTTCAATTCATAAAAACCTCAAGATACATGAGATAATGGACAAGACAGTGGGGAAAGAAGCCATTGCTCATAACATCGAGAAGACATTTAATCTTTCCAGAAGCATCAAACTGTGTCCAGAATTTAATATGCTATGTGCCCCATAAATAACCCGATATTTCGGAATGTTTGAATTGCAACATAATTGGGTTGTTGTAAATTCAAAGTGACAAACAACAATAAGGAATTATATGTTTGTAAGTGTTACATAATAAATTTTAAAATGAGAAAATTAAATGTCTTTCATATGTTTATGTATACTGATAGATTAAGAAATTATTTATAAGAAACTGAAATTTATTATTCTAATTAATTTCTAAAAATATATGTTAGGATGTCATGTTGAAGTTAATCGCTGAAATAATATATTACAAGTTCCCCTGTATAAAAATACATTTGCTTATAATGTAGTGCAATTGAAAAAATAATGCCAGTGATTTGCAATAGATTTGAAGAAAAGTGGCTTAACTATTTTCTCTTACCTTTGCTGATGTTAACACTAAATTAAGCTTTTAGAAAACTGATTAAAAAAAAAACGATTTTTAAAGAAGAAGAAAATATTTATGTGCAACTTATCAAAGATGTCAAATATATAAAAAAAATTATTTTCTGTCACTTCAGTTGATTTTCTATAACACTGTTAGTATACTAATCATAATTCTATANGTGAAATTTAAAAAAATATATAAGAAAAAATTTCCAGCTTTTCTTTAAAATTTTCAGGTTTTCCAGATTTTTATCCATATTTCCCTGATTTTTCCAGGTTTTTTCCAGTATAAAAAAAATTCCCTGATAATTCCAGGTTTTCAAGGTTTTCCAGGTGGGTGGCCACCCTGGTATACTAATCATAATTCTATAAAAGGGTTGGAAAAAAGCAGATTTTTCATTTTTTAAACCGGGTTATTTTAATTTATTTAAAACATTAACCAAAATCTTTTTTAGCTATATAGAGTAATATTTTGATATGATAAAAAATATATACATAATATCTGAAGATTTTAAATACGCTTATTTATTATTTCACAAATTCACCTAGCATGTGAAAAAGCTTTTAATACCTAGTTACTTTTTCAGTGCTGTTTTATGAAAATTTTTTAATGCTTGAAAATTCGTTCTACAACTGCATGGTTTGGGCTCACAAAAATTAAGAATTAATAACAAAATTTATAAAAATCCTGTTTAAAAAAGTTAAAAATTTTAAATATTGAAAATATTTGTTTATTTTTAAGCCAAACTGTGATGGCATGGGATACCATCACATATGACACAAGACCACCCCTAATAATCCACTGCGCCATACGAGCCTAGCAGTATATTCATGACAGTCTTCATCCATTCATGTCTGGGCTTCCAGCAGCGGTGTGATGGCTCAGGAAATAGAGCGTTCGCCTTCCAGTGAGGTGTATTGGATTCGGATCCCACCGATGGCTGGTCGATACTAATTACATGTCTGGTTTGTACCGACAACAGTGCTGACGTAAAAATATCCTGGATGATAGACAGATCATAGGTTAGTCTCCTTGCCGTCAGGCTAACAGTGAGAGGTTATCCTCTCCATGTAATGCAAATGCGATTTAGTTCCATCAATAGTCCTCCACAAAGACAAATTTCTCCCAATATTTGACCCAGAGCCGCGATGGCTCAGAGGATAGAGCGTTCGCCTTCCAATGCGGCTAACCGGGTTCGAATCCCAGTCGATACGAATTTCGTATCCGGCTTGCACCCACCACAGTGCTGACGTGAAATATCCTCAATGGTAGACGGATCCTGGGTTAGAGTCCCCTTGCCGTCAGGCTAACCGTGGGAGGTTCTCGTAGTCTTCCTCTACATGTAACACAAATGCGGCTAGCTCCATCAAAAATTCCTCAACGAAGGGAAATTTCTCAAAATACTCGATCTAGGAGTTCCCTTGTCTTCTGAATTGGGTTCAAAATTACAAGGCTACGGAGTTGAACATAAGTAGTCGTAAACCCAAAAAAATGGGTCAATGAAGGGGATAAAATTAAATAAAACAAGAAAATTCTCGGACAGACACAAGTGTGTCACATTAATGCCTGTACCACATTACCACCCTTCCCTGGCCTACTTGATCCACAGATGAGCATGTCTAGGACAGCCAAATTGGACAGTTTAGTGGATTAAATGGTGTTTTTAACGCAAATGTGAAACGAGACACTGCAGGAAATCGAAACTTTTAATGACCATTTCACCTCCTGCATTCGCACTACAGGTAGCCCCAAGAGAGTACTATAACTTCCATTTATTTGTATTTTTTCCTTCAATAAATACTTATATCATCTCTGTACTTACATATTTAAAATTCCGTTTCATTCTCTCAACTCTTTCTCAGTGCGCTAACTTTTATGGCAATGAACGTAAATGATGAAATGTGTTATGCATACTGTACATAGTTTGTTTTATAGAAGTGTTGCATTAATTTAGTAAAATTTTTTTTGTTTTTTTTAATCACACACTTCATTTTGTTATTTAATTAGTTCTTTTGTTTTGCTTCAAAAAATTAGAGTAATAGGACTACTGAAATATATTCTACTTAACACATTTTTGTAGCTCTAGTTAAAGTTAAATTTATAATTTTCAGTTGATAAATTAAAAGATCAAATAGGTTTGAAAATTGTAAAGAAATGGATTGGACTAGCAAATTCAACTAGTAAAACGTGGGGAAAAAACTCACAACTAGATTTTTTTTAAGGGGACGAATCCTGATAATAGTTGAAATTACACTTATAACAATTATTTTTTAAATTTCAGGTGAATGTTGACAAATGATGGCCTTTTTTTAGAAGGGGTCCAACCCCAATCATCATAAAAGTAATTTTAATCTCTTTTTGTTTATTTTTTTTTTGCAATAAAACGGTCACCAAAAATCAGACAAGATCTGAAAAACCATACATCCATTAAAACATAAGACCCTACATCTTAAAATGAACCAAATTGGACTTGTGCACAATTCAAACTAGGCTTTCAAATATCATGAATTACTTTTGATTGATCAATTTCAAATGTTGAGTGTTAATATAAAATTGAAATGATATATTCAAGAAGATGAATCAAATAACAAATAGAAGAAATTTATTAACATATCAAGAGATATTTTTAAACTATGTTATTACCAAAACTCGTGAGGAATATTGTCATATTCGTCATAATCATCATAGTCACCGTATTCATCATACTCATCGTACAATTCGAATCCAGGGTAATCATCGATATCGTAATCGTTCTCATCAGCATCGTAGTCCACTTCATAATCACTATATGAAAAGTCACTCTCATCCGCGAAATTTATCAGAATTTTCCTGTTGGAAGCTTCTATGGTCTGATTGAGCATGCAAATGTCATCCAGGCTTATATTTTCGCAATTATCCAAAGACAGACTTTTGAGTGAGTTACAGTTCAAGATAAACTGCTGAAGAAGGTCGACTCCAACGTCAGAGAAGTCGAAGTGCAAGTGTGATAGATTACAATTCAGAGAGAATGTTGAGAGTTTTGCAACAATGTCGGATTCACTGAAATCGCAGTAGAGCAGCGAAAGGCTCTCTAAATTGGGACTAGAATTCAAAAGCATCATCACATTATCCGTGCAGTGATAATCCAAGAAAACAACACTCTCCAACTGCAGGCTCTTCAATCGGTGCAATACTTTGGTCGACTTTTTATCCTTCAGCCCTTGGTATTGAACAGTCTTTAAGGTAAGCGCTTCTAAATTTGGACAGTTCTCCACTAATATCGACACCGATAACGAAAAACTATCTACAGTTAGAATTTTCAGATTCTTTCCTTTACTTATCAGAAAGCTATTCAACTCCATCACATCGTAACATACAATAGTAAGATTTTCGACATTCGAAAAACGAGCAACAAGTTCTAAATCCTCCTCGCTCGAAATTGGCACCGAAAGCTTCTTTATCTTTGGGCATCTTTCGGCACACACAGTCAAAAGTCTAGTTATTTCCAAAGAATCCTCATACGGAATAAAATCAAGACACTGTAAATTGAATTTTTCTGACACAATATTATTATCAATATCTAATAAATGTATAGATTCTATGGCATTGGGCAATTTGGGATAAACAACGTCTTCAAGAGTTGGTAAATTCTTTAAGAGAAAGGCAACATCCTCGACTGACACGTCCTCTATATGAGCCAGATTCATATACTTCAGAGGACATTTAGCTTGAATTTGGCCGTCGGGATTCGAGCAGAGTGCTTTGATTCCTTCACCTGTGACCGTAACTGAATCTTCAATGCTCAGCTCAACGAGGCTCGGACATGAAGAACTTATCAGTTTCAGCAAATCGTTGTCGCAGATGTAAGGAACGTTTATTTTCTTAACATTATTGGAAAGAGGGATTAATTTGGAAAATATAGATATAGAATCATCTGCATTTCTGTGATCATAATCCCAAGACAGTTCAAGTAGGCTCTAAAACAAAATAAAATAAATAAAAAAACAGTTATTTTGTGTTTGGAATTAAACACCATTAACAATGACATTTAAATAATACAATTGGAGTTAAGTTGATTACTATGTTTTTAAAAAAAATCAATTTAACTCTGATGTTAGATCGGAGTTAAATTCTCAATCCATGACAGCGTAGTACTAAGTTGCGGATGCTGGTCAGAAGTCTGCTAAAATAAATCCTGGAGTCTAATACCAATTTTTCAGAACAATGCACTAGTACTAGTGATACGTGGCACCACTCAAAAATTGAGGGCAATTTAGGGCTAAAACTGTCGTGTGTTAAAGCAGTCTCGTAGAGCACAAATAGTGTCACATATCTCATCAAGGTTAATTAATTAAAATTATTTATTTCTCAGCTGTTTTTTTTTTTGCAATAGTGATAGCTAAGTGAATAAAATTATTTTTTTAATAAAAAAAATTTTTTTTTTAATTCTTGAACAGTATTTTTAAATAATGGTCAACTACACCGAAGAGCCATTACATTATGACCACCCTCCATCTATAATATGGGCTCGCCCAGGCTTCTATGGTTTCTCGTCCAGGAACAATGTTTTCATGGGGCACATTAGGACCCATAATCCTCATAGAACAATCCCTGACGTCTGTAAACTACTACTTGAACATAGTTGCAGACCAGGTTCACCCATTCAGGGCAACAGTTTTTCCTGCGGGGGATGGTGTTTACCAACAGGATAATGCACCATGTCATAAGGGTCGAATCATTATGGATTGGTTCGAGGAACATTCCAGTGACTTTCAAGTCATGTCTTGGCCCCCAAATTCACCTGACCTTAATCCAATAGAGCATTTGTGGTCATACTTGTAAAACCAAATTCGTGCTGCCACGCTACCCCCTCGTAATGTGAGGGAGCGCTTGGTGAGCGCTTGGTACCAGATACCTCAGACTACCTATCAGTACCTTGTGGAATCAATGCCACGGCAGGTGCTAGCAGTTTTGAGGGCTTAAGGTGGTCCTACACGTTTTTAGCAGGGTGATCATAATGTAATGACTCTTCGATATATATACAGTACAGAACCCGTTATCCGGAAATCAGAAAACCGGAAAACCAAAAAACCGGAACGAAATTCGAGGAATTTTCCTGCCATTTCATTTTAAAAAAAATTTTTTTTCCTCATAAGATTTTAGGATTTTTCTTTCTTTTTTGAAAGATTTTTACCTTACTCTCATTTTGGAAATAATCATTAGTGTATTACTTCATCGTTTTTATCTTCTTTTTAAGATTATTTCCAAAAAAAATTTTTTTAGTTGGGTTTAACAATAAAAAAAAATGGCTTTTTGTAGCAATTCAGAAAACCGGTAAAATCAGTTATCCGGAATAGCGATGGTTCCGGATAATCGGTTCCCTACTGTAGTAACAGAAAACATTTCCCCCAATTTTAGCTACTAAATCAATTACATAAAATGCAAAACATTTGTTTTAGGCGAAAAACATTTTAATTAATAAAATAAAAATATGCTGTTCTTAAACTACCCCACAGAAGAGGATTTGTATTCATTTAATGCCATAGAAATAACAAAAACTATTCAAGCACACCATGAAATATAATTCAATAGAGGATACGACACCAACCAACCAAAATATGCTGTGACAGACATGACAAAAAAAGGCGAAAATGAATACAGAGAGTCTTAACAATATGTATACGTCTTACAATGCGTGTACCTCTTAGCATTTGAGCTCAAAAGTAATTTTCTGAATGAACTGTTAATTAAAATAAAAAGATATTAGATCAACAAAAAAAATCCAAATCTTATGATAATTCAAACAGGCAATTTAAAAAATAAATAAATAAATTTAACAGGTATTGCAATTTCAATGATTTAAATAAAATGATCAAAAGTAGTAATTTAAATAATCCGATTTTCTGAAAAATAAAAATCATTTCAAAACAGCAATGTAAAAATCAATGTTTTAGATCATTTGTTATTCTTTAGATTTTTAATTGTGAGAACAAAAAATATAATCCTTCTAATGTAGTAAAAAAAGCTTTTAACTTTTTAAGCTAAAGCTTTCTTAAGCTTTTAAACGAACTTAGAAATTTCATGTATATAGCGATTACTAAAAAAGCGAAACTATTTAGAATGCACAAGGAACGGATATGCAAAATTTCTGAGTACTCAAACTTGGGTACCTTATTTGACCAATTATTTTTGTAAGAAGTAAACCTTTAAAAAAATTCTTACATTAAAAAAGGGAAAAAATTTTCAGTTACATTTTTTAAAAGATAAATAAATAACAAAATAAAATTAATAATTGCAGTTAGAAAAAAAAACGCAACGAAGTAACTCTTATCTCTAATAGTTAAAATACTCTCCTCTAAAACACAAAAAATCTTTGTTTTCCATATTAACTTGACACTTACTTATAAAAAGGCCGACGGAAGGAGCAAGCAATCTCCCAGAGCGCCGGATGACGAGAAGCTGAACGAGAGCTCTTAAATTAATTCCCTTCTTTTTAAAAAAAAAAAATATTGAGCTCTGGGAAAAGCGCTCGCCTCTTAATTAGGCGACCCAGGCTCGAATCCCGACATTGGCTGGTTGTTACAAATTTTGCTCCCCGGACAGACAAGATTGACATAAATATCTTCAGAGGTAGATGGATCATGAGTTTCAATCCCCTTGCCGTTGGACTAACCGTGAGAGGTTTTTGTAATTCTCCTCTCCATGTAAGGCAGAATACGGGTTAGTTCTGTTAAAAAGTTCTCCACGAAGGCTAGTTTGCCCCAAAGCCTAATCTAGGAGTGATTTTCTGAGAAACCAAAGACTTCTTTTTCTCTACAAATATTTACCAAAGACCGGGGATGCAATAACTTCTTTTATCGTCTGATTTATTTAAACATTTACTTTGTAATTTCCGTTGCACGTAAGTTTCTATTTATTTTTTGTATATAGTTTCATAAATCTATATTAGTCTGGGTAGAGAATATTCGAGGATAGTCAAATCAGTGAATGAGTTGATAAATGCATAAAAATTTTAACTTATAAATTGTGTTATTAGCAATTTACGCCAACACTTTTTCATTTTTTAACAATAACTTTTAACAAAATAGTGACACGGTATGGTCAAATGGTGACTGCTAAGTACCTTTAAAATAGTATTTAAGCACGTACGATACTTTAAAATTTTATGTTAAGCATTAATGCGATTTGAAACATCTCAAGTGCACCGGAAACCACCAAGTTGAATATAAAAATGCTATGAAATTACCTAAAACGAATAAAAATATATTAAATTATAGATCTTGGAAATGTTGTCTAAAAAGCACTTAAAATTTGTAAAAGCACATTAAATGCACATTTTGTAATGCAAATTAAAATGAGCTGATTTTTTCTCATTTATATGAATTATATTGCGACATGGAGGCACAAAAAATTAATCTGTCTTCGGAGACTGAAAACACGTTTACTTTATTAAATTTGAAAACAAGTATTTGAAAATATCAAAATAAATCTCATCTTAAATTTAAAAACTGCTCTTTTCATGTCAGACTATTTTAACTAGAGCTTCTTTTTTCTTCCAATGCAGGTACATTAATTGAGCTTTATTATTAAGTGAATTACGTTTTCTTTTTATTTAGGATGCTAAGTATTTAGTTTTAGTATATGAAAGTAAACAACTACTTTTATTTACATTTCATTAACATTTCTTATTTAATTTTTAAAAACTTTCAGAAAATAATCTAAAGCTAAGTAAATCTAAACTATTTGAATTTTTGGACTTCAGACTAGGGCTGAGAAATGATCTACTAACGATGAAAAAAATGCTTGGGGCACAAAATATTGAAAATTTCTGTACTAATTGTTATTCGCTTTGTTCATATCTATGTTTATTAAATCAACATTTAGATTTTATTATATTTTTGATAGAAATATTGCAATCAAAAATATCAAAAGTAATTTTCTACAGTGTTAAGACTACAACAGCGAGACAATTCAAAGAAGAAAAAATTTCCCTTTGAAATTTAGATTTATTTTCTAAGATTGAGTTAAGGGCGCCATTTTTTCTGTCTCGCCTGCGGCGTGAAAACGTCTTCAATCAGCACTGCTTATAAAAATAAGATGAATTAAGAAGAAAAGAAACACAAACATTAAATCACATAACATATGTAAATAAGTGAATAGTCCCCAGTTACATTCTTTTCAATAAAATTGTTAATTCAATACATTTATTAAATAGACTTAAATATGCAAAAATTACAAAGTGGGGAAATTTATTACGTACAAAAAAAAAAAAAAAACTTGAATCAAAAAATTTCTTTCCAATTTAAAAAAAAAAAAATCTATATTTTTAGAATAAATGATAGGGTTCAATATTTCATTATCGCTGTTCCTTGTCGCCAAAGAAATCAAAGAAAGGACACAGCTCAGTTACAAGCCGACCTTATACAGGGCACGTAGCCAAATCTGTCAACAAAAATAAGCACCTTTTAAGTATTTTTTAAGCACTCAAAAAATATTTTTAAGCACTATATACATTAAAAAAATGCAAAATAATTTTCAAAGACTTTAGATGATCATGATAAAATAACTATTTTATGACAAAGAACACTTTTCATGACTATATTAGCCACCATAAAAAATCGAGAGATTTTTCAGTTCGATTTCAGTTGGGTGGAAAATAAAGTCTGAAATTGAGAATATCTTGCAAAATGCAGCACATAAGAATGCAAGAATTTCACCAAACTCAGCTCAGTATATGCACATGCAGACCCGCAAGTATTTCTTTAAACATGTAAAATTATTGGCGCTTTCATGTGCCACAGACCCACGGTACGTCGAAATGCATCGTTTGAATGAATTGTAAAAGCGTTGAATGGAACTATGTGAAAACCACGCTTTTGCCTAATACGTGCCGAAAATCGACATGGTAAAGAAGAAAAAAATCTCATTTTCGAAAAGGGAAAATTAAGCATTTTTTAAAAATACTCAAGAAAAAAAGCAACTTTAAGGGCTTTTAAAAAACAAAAATCGAAAATAAGCACTATTTAAAAACGCTATGCACCATGTTATAACATAAAATTAATCAATGAAAACAAACATTCTAATTGATGTTTTTCACCTGTAACAACTTACATGAGCAATTGGAAGAACTTTATCAAGAATTGTTTCATTAGTAGAACAGCTGAGCAAAATCCCAAGATCTAATTTCTTCAGGTTTTCATTTAACAGGAAATCAAAATGCTCTTCCTTGAGTTCTTTATTTTGTTCCAAGTCAAAAAACAAACTGCGTGTATAGATACGTTCTGCAATGAAACAGTTTAGAAATATTAGTCAGATTATAATTGTTAATAAGATTTAGTAATAATGCAAAGTAAAAATCCTTTTTCTAATTTTTTGTTTCTTATTTAATCATTTTTCTAATTTTCTCTTAAAAGCATGAGTTGGGGGTTCATTCTAGGAAAAAAATATCAGAGTTTCTACAAGTTTTTCCATTGGTAATTCAGTAAATAGTTAGGTATGTGAAAAAAAATATTGGTAGTGAAAAAAACAGGGTTGCCACTTATATCTGAAAAAAAATTCCCTGTGTTTTCCCTGCACATATTAGAAACAATATCAGGATGAGTAGCCAAATTATTCAACAAAAAATAAGCACCTTTTAAGCACTTTTCAAGCACTCAAAAAATATTTTTAAGCACTTTAAAAAAATATCATAATTAGGCAGGGTTGGAAACATAAGCTACGTACTGACAATCAGGGTGTAAATGATTTTAATCAAATGATTAAAATCATGATTTAAATCAAATGATTTTTTTAAAAAAATCACTGATTTTAATCAAAAAAAAAAAATTTTGTGTATAGTCTTGAACATTTTTTGTATATTTTTCTAAGTTTCAAACATAAACAAGTAAGTAGACTGTTCTATATATTTCTCAGATCTCACTCATATAATTCAACATTTCTACTTTCAATGTGACTCATTTGCTTTTAAAAACAGTTTACATATTATATTTATAGTTCATTGAACAGTTTACATATGATTACAGCTATGATAGCAGCATGGAACATTACAAAACAAAAACAACAACAAATTATTATTAGAATCTGAAAGATTCTAATAATAATTGCTGCAAAAATTTTTTTACTAAACGATATGAAAAAACGTTAACACCAGCTCATTTCCTAGCTTACCTCTTGGATCCTAATTCTGAAGTACAATGTTTAACACTAAATGAAAAAGATCAAGCTGTAAACTTTGTTAAAGAAAAGTATGGAGAAACCTCCTTATTAAGTATTTTGCTAAAATTCATTGTACGCTCTCCTCCGTTTAATGGAACTTTGTTTGATAAAGAATCTCTAGAATCTTTAAACATCTTGGAATGGTGGAAATCAATTGCGCTTCTAAAGAACTGTGTAGGTCAAAAAGAGTTTGATGCAATACAGTTGTTATGTACTGCAAAAGGAACAACTGCAGGGATAGAGAGGATGTTTTCCACTTTTGGACTTGTACATACTAAACTACGGAATCAATTGGGTGTAGAAAAGGCAGCTAAATTAGTCCTTATGTTTAAATCTTTAAATAAAACTAATTAAATGATTGTTTAAATAATTTGATATTGTAGATGTAGAATTAATAATTATCACATATTGTTTGATAAACAATTTCTTTCTTGATTTGTAGTTTGAAATCACTTTGTTATTGTTTATTTCTTATTTCACCTTTTGCTTTTAAATTATTAAGAAATATTTTGTTGATAATGGTTAGTAATGTTTATTTCCAATGTATACCATAAGTAACAATAGTAATACAATACAACTTTAAATCTATGGTACACAAAATTGATTATATTCCATAGAATTGAAATTATAAAAAAATCATGATTAAAATCAAAAAAATCCGATTAAAATCAAAAAAATCCGATTAAAATCAAAAAAATCCGATTTTTTTGATTTTTTTAAAAAAATCATGATTTTTATACACCCTGCTGACAATACACTAAAATAGATTGGGATTGAATTAATTGTGAAAACGTTGAATAGAACAATGTGAACTGTGTCTAATTCAAAGTGAAAATCAATATAGCAAAGGAAAAATCTCATTTTTAAAAAGGGAAAATTAAGCACTTTTTAAAAACACTCAATGAGCGTGTAAGCTATATTGGGTAAACTATAGTTATCAGTTTTAATTGCTGTAAAAACAGCTAAACATACTTAAATAATGCTATAGTAAATGAAATAGTTAGTATAGCTGAAATATCATGGTTAAATATCCCATAAATTACGTTTTGAGTGGTCATCATTTTTTAAAAGACAAAAATAAGTAACAAAATTCCTTGTATTTTCCCAGTTTGTAAAGAAAAAATCAAAATTTCTTGCATTTTCCCTGATATTTTAGGTGATTTATAAATTCCCTGTCTTTTCCAAGTTTTTCTTGTTTTCCCTGTGGAGTGGCAACCCTGTTGTTTTAGAGGATGGAAAATCTTAAAGAAATAAAAAAAAAACAGCTGAAAACTTAGCTATATTATTGGTATGGAGTAAAGGGAAAAAACACTACAATAGTTATCCATCATAAATATTTTAGATAAATAAAACAACTATTAAAAAAAAAATACTAAACCAAACTAAAGTTGAAAAAAAAATGAAAAATAGAAGCAAAGAATTCTTAAAATGAATCTTTAATGCTAAAAATAATATTTTCTGAAAGAAAAAAAGTATCCATGAAACATTAAAAGAGATATAGTCTATTAGAAAACTCTTCTAAAAATGTCATGCTATTATAAAAATGCCCATAAAAAAATTTTTATACACAAAACAGTAAAAATAAAAATAGATAATTTTTGAATGAAAAGATTAAAATTGAGCATCTGGCTACAATAAAAACAAAATCTAGCATCTATCTACATTCGCAACAATCAAAACAGAAAACAGCTAAAAATTTTAAAAAAGGAAAACAAAAGTATTCTCAATATTTAAAACAAAAAGTGTTGAAAAAATAATGAAATTGGCTAGCATGAAAATAAGCTGTACAAAGAAAATAAGCTGTACAAAATGTGTGGTCCAGTATATAGTAATCTATTTGAAATTCTTCAAATTTCGTTTTTACCATTTGTCTTTCAGAACAAAATTGCAGAATTTCAGAACAATAAGCAAGTTTTAGAACTATTTTTATAATGCATAGTGAAAAATACGACTTCAGACAACTCTTTATTAAATCAATTCAAATTTCGAAAAAAAAAAAACACTGTTGAAAAATACTTTACCGAATATTTGGTCAAACATTCAGCCGAATATCAGGTCAAATATTCAGTCATTTTCAACAATTCATAGCAAAACACCGAATATTCAGCAAAAACACTGAATAGAGGACGAATATTCGTTACATCCCTAATAATTATGGCACAAGTTCGAATCGCTGATTCAAGAAATCACTTACACACTCAGTTTGTGCCAATATCCTCGTTAATCTATACAGTGTTTAAATCTTTCTTTAGACAGCTATTGCTACAAATTCTCCCAAATTTTAACGAAAAACATACCTGGATATTTATACAACTTTATAACACCCAAAAGTCAAATATCTTATTTGATAACTTATTTGATTATTTACTTTTAATGTGACGATTTCATCATTTTTTTAAAATTGCTTAATGCTACCTATTTCCATAGTTTTTAAAATTACGGTTAATTTCTAAGTTCATATTATTTCTACACGTAAAATATGAATCGCGCATTGAAATAATCACTTTTTCGACATGCCAAATTTATTCTGATAGTATCGTAAATACATGTTAATGCATTTTCGGCTTTTATTGATATTGGTTTTAGGGTTGGCACGGTATTTACCATGTGAAGTTTTTACCAGAATTTATCATGGTTTCTACCATCTAGGGAAAAACTTGTTTTTTTTTTCATGGTTAAAATAAAAATTGTTTTTCTCTAGAGTTTTAACTACGCCCGGTGGCTGAGAGGTACTGCTTTGTGCTGTCATACCACAGGTCCCTGGCTCGATCCTCGGGCCAGGCAAGGTTGACTCAGTCTTTCATCCCTTCAGTGGGTCAATAAATGAGTAACAAGCATGCTTGGGAACTAAACATTGAGGGTTCAGCGTTCGGCTGACCACCTGACCAGAACATCTGCTCCTGCACCCCAGAGCCCAAGGTCAAGAAAACTGAGATGGGCACAGTAGGCCTTGGCCCTCATGGGCTGTCGTGCCTCGGAGTTTAGTTTAGTTTAGAGTTTTAACTGTTTTTAAAAATAAACATATTTTTTCCCATCTTCAGAAAAATTTCTTATTGTTCCTGATACTTTTGTGAACATCTTAAAGCATACTGCAAAGCTTTTTGTGAACATTTAAGATAGCACGGAAACAATAGAAAAATAGTCTTGTAAGCATTGCAGTAGATTCTCTGATCATTTAAGGAACTAACGTTATAAAAAAATTTCCTGATATTCCTAATAAAAAGTATATCCTAATTTGTCCTTCATAACAATTTTTAACTTTTTTTTTCTGTCATAGAAATTTTTAATGACTCCTCTATATTACAGTGAAAGCTCAATTAAATGAGTATGGCAAATTATGATATCCCCCTCAAAATGATAATATTAAATGTACAAATAAATGCATGTTTATAACAAGTTAAAAATTACTAGGCATTTGCTAATACAACAATTTATATTTTCAGAGGAACCTTTTTCAATTTTTAAGTGAGCAATATTGCTCTAAATAAAGATAAATAAAAAGACTTTTTTTTTTATCAATAAAGAAAAATTAAAAACAAACATTATTTCACTTCAATCTTAACCGACATTTAGGTCGGCGACCACTGGTTGTTGTAATTCCTAAAACAATTCCTCTCTGTTTTATGGAAATTCAGCTGCACACTTCAAAAGTATATGCCCCTTTTGTCGATTAAAATCGATCATGTTGACTATTTGCCGCTTAAATAGCTAACTATTACATTCTATGTTATTAGTGTTGGTGAAGTTAAAAGCCATTGCACTTTATTTCATTTTTCCTTGCATCTTGCAAAGGCTGTTTTGGCAGTTCGTTATTAGTAACTAAATTGTTTTAGTTTTAATGAAGATTACTGAGGAAAAACATAACATCTGTGTATTAAAAATGTGCATTTGCTTATTACCACTTTTTTGACTATCGCCCTATTTCATATACGAGGAGACCATGAAGTATAACTTTTCAATTACAATTTAGCAGACAGCTTCCATCAAACATTTGTCCATTAAACACTTAATTGCAGAAATACAAGTATATAAATGTAAACGTAATATTTAATAATTCTTAATACAATTAGCTTTGGTATGGATATATTATATATTCCTATCAGTTCTAAGTAACTGGTATATCTGTAAATAAATAAAAAAGAGTTAATAGTATTTACCATGTTTTTTACAGGTAAGAACCTACTAGTTTTTACCATGTCCTGATAAAAACTGGTTTTTCCCTGGTAAAAACCCAACCCTGATTGATTTTCACATGATTTTAAAATATTCTGATATATTTCTGACTATATGGGAAATTGAAATAGAGCAATAGAATATTTAATTTTTAACACAACGATTCTATTGACTTTTTGGCAATTATTGCTATTGATTTCACTCAGTTGGTATACACAGTTTTTTTTGGTATACACAATCCCTTTGATATTTTTGATTAATAACATTTATATTTGTAATAAAAAGTACTTTGCAGAAAGATATTAGTGCTAAAAAGGTTTGTCGCAGAAAGCCAGAAAAAATTCTGCCACATGGGCTCCAGAGAAACTAAATATATATAAGAGAAGGGGACTAACTCCAAGGGTGTAAACTCATAACCAACCCTGGGCAAATCTCTTCATGTTTCTCTTTTCTTCAAATTGCAAGTTTAAAATCCAGTTTGCTCCTTGGGGATAGTAATTGGCATGACAAATCATGATCCGGAAATATCTCCTTTTTAAACATGTAACAAAGATTAAGTAATGTTTCATCAAAATAAACAAAACAAACTATAATAGACATGAAAAAACAAAAACAGACATGAGAAGATAGGGAACATTTCCGTGTTGTATAATCACCAGAATAATCCCAATTCCGCAGCAGAATAATCACCAAGACTAGGCAACTTGCAAGCGAGGAACTGAAAATAAAAACATCACAGAAGGGGAAAAAATTTAAAGTTTTTAATTCATTTGACGCCTTGGCGATTGAAGTTGGCACGACAGATCACGATACGGATCCCCAGAAGATATTTTAAAAAATGATATATAGTATCATAATAATATATAGTAGTTTATCAAGACAAGTGCATAATATATTTAAAGACTTACGCAAAAAAAATAAATTCTTTGTTAAAGTTTCATTTGTTGTATGCTTATAAGCTGCTGTATAACGGGAAAAATGCTTTCTAATATTTTCAAAGCTTAATTCTTGCAATGATTTAATATCAGAACTCATTTTAAAATTCAAGAGGTAGATATTTTGTTATTTACTTTACTTAACTAGCTAAAATATGATATACGCTTATGGCTACCTATTTTTGTGATTCTCTAACACTAACTGTTCCATGGATAAATAAAAATTTTAACGTGGCTTAGCAGCCACTGCTAAAAGCTAATTAAATTGATTCTATTGAATAAATTTATCATCGTCATCGCTTAATTATTGTTCATTTTTACTAAATTTGGCAGCTGCAGCCTTTTTTTTTTTTTCATTTAAAATTACATATTTAACAATGTTGAGTTTTTTTAATGGTTTTTGAGTTTTAATGAGTTTTTTAATGGTTAACAATCTCGAGCTCGGCACCTAGTCTAGTTCCGGTTAAAAAGTTTGCAGCTGCTTACTACATGTTATTCTGATAGGCGATGTTTTCAAACGGATAATTTTGTTTTCAATAAAAGAAATAAATTAGATGATTTCTGATCTCAATTCCGCTCCGTAGAAAGCCATGGATTTACGAAATACACGTGGTGTTTTTACTATAGACTCATGAAGCAGTAAACATAAAAGTGACGGATTTTACACGGATCTTAAAAAAGTTCATTAAAGAAGAAAACGTAAAATAAAATCCCTCTGATGTGGGTGCATGGGGAAACTGCTCCTGCCTTAGTCAGGCTCTGTGAACACATTGTGAGCCAAATGGCTCCAAAACACATTAAAAAGTGTAACCTGGAAGTATATGCAGTCAAGAGTTTGCAGCGCTTCCTAGTGTAGAAAACACTTTCCATAACTTTTCATTTAAGTACATTTTCTTTGACACATGAGCTGTAAGCCATTTAATGTCATAAATAGAAAGCTTTAGAAATAGTAATTTTATCAAGTCAGAGTTGAATTTAATTTCTAATTTTTAAATCTTTTCCGACTTTCCAAGTTACTTTTTTAAATAAGATTTTAAGTGCGAAAATCATTAAAACAAAATGTCTCATCTTATAAGGATTGCAAATCAGTAATTTTAATGTTCTTTACGCATATTGAGCATTTTAATTGTTTCATTAACTGTGACGTGATATGTACTTAAGGAGTTAATGCACAGTTTGAATTCTTTTATGTTGATTAAAATTTAAGCAAAAAATTTATTTAAAAGTATGGCTGCTATAAGTGTTTATATAATTAGCAAAGCGGGTGGAATGATATATCAATATGATCATAACCCTATTACTATTGAATACGAGAAAACTTTTAGCTTTCCTCTTGACTTAGTCCTAGAATTTGTAAACAATCGTTTGACTGTCACTTTTGGACAAATGGATAATATCAAAGGTTTGGAAATTAGTTTGATACTTTAATAATTTTTCTTATGTAGACCTTTAAAAATTAATGTCCCTAATTAAAGTGGATGTCTGTTCGTGCTGTTTAATTTGACAAGCTCACCAAATCTCTAAATTAGTATTAGAAATCTGATGCAGAATTAATTAAATTCCATTTTTGGGGAGATTTCTGTATCGTGATATGTGGCAGAATAATAGCCAAGGTCTTAGCAATTTCTGAGCAGCGGCCTGCGAGAAACTAAAAAAAAAAAAACATCGTAGAAAAGGACCGACTTGAAAGGTATAACTGGTAGCCACATCTGGGCAAACATCTGTTTTTTTCTTTTTTTAAATTTACAAGTTTAAAATCTCTATTACCCTGGCAATTGTAACTGTGACAGTAAGGAACTAGTCCCCCCTTTTTTTAACAATAATTATTAGAAAACATAAAATTATTTAGGTAAATAAAAGTACCTATTCAGAGACACTGGTAAACACAATTCTTAATAGGGAAGTGCTCCTAGCAGCGAGTGATAACATTTTCAATCAAGAGTTTAACACGCTCGTTACATCTTTAAATTAGTATGAAAATTTAATACTAAATTGATTTAAAGCCAATTACTGTAATATTTATAAGAAAACATAAAATTTAGATTAATGAAACTACCTTTTCAAATATACTTGTATAAACAGTTTATAATTCGAAAGTGCCCCTAGCAGCGAGCGCACGGTGACAATTTCAGTCATGGCTTTCTATGCAATTGTTAATCCTTATGATGTGCCCTATCTCTCCTAGAAGTTTGTGGGTATGGTGGTAATATGCCTTGTAAACTTGTAAAAAAAATGTTTGAAGATAAAGTTTAGAATATTAAAACCATTATTTGGCAGAAAACCATAATTTAGATTATCAGTTAAAAACTAAAAGATCTTTTCTAGTTACTCAAGTATTCACTGCTCCTCTTACAGAGTTCTCGCAATCTTTAAAAACTGCTTAATTTTTATTTGCGTAAATAAGGGCCCTTAAAAGTACTTAATATTGGTATAAGGTTTTTAAAAGTCCTTAATTTTCAGTATCCCTATAATTGATAGGAACAATTTTTCAGTCTTCCAAAAGTATTGGAAACAAAAAGTAGTTCTTTTACCACCTGGAATAAAACCATATATCAAGGGAAGAGCATTTTAGAGAGACAAGAAGGGATGGGGAAGAAATCATGTCCTTCTTTCATTAATATTTTGGTTCTGTTATTGTAAATTCTTTCTTCTGCTATAAATGGTACCCCACGAGGAAAGAAAATCTTTGTATAAGAAAACAAGAAGGATACTGCACATGGAAGAGATCTTGCTTTTTTTAGGGGAATAGACGGACANACAAGAAGGGATGGGGAAGAAATCATGTCCTTCTTTCATTAATATTTTGGTTCTGTTATTGTAAATTCTTTCTTTTGCTTAGAATGGTACCCCATGAGGAAAGAAAATCATTCTATAAGAAAACAATAGGGCATGGACAAGAAGGATACTGCACATAGAAGAGATCTTGCTTTTTTTAGGGGAGGGGGACAGTTTTAAGGTCATTCAGTTCTACTGGTAGCGCACATGGTTAAAGTAGCAAAGTTAAGTCCTAAGAAAAGTAACAGAAAAAATTTTATCTATAACAGAAACTATTTCTAAAAAACTTGAATTAAAAATTTAATATTTCATAATAGCTATAAGCTCATAAAAAGCAGTATCATTTTTTCAAATTCCTAATTGTACTAAAAAGTAAACAGTTTTGTAATAAAGAGGGTTTTAACAAAACAGCAATTTTTTTGAAAAATTCCAGCATACTTAGGTTTTTTTTTTTAAAACAAAAACTTGGGGTTTATCAGTTTTTTGATGAAAGTTTTTTCAGAAATAATTTAAATTTTTATTTCTGAGTACTTAATAAGAACACATGATTTGCCTCTAACATGAAAGTTTACTGGACTCCTACGAGTCAGAAAATTTTAACTCTAAAAAGCAGGGAAAGTTACAATTTTTACAAAAGACCTGGAATGTAGCCAGTCTCAGAATTGTCAATAACAGTAATCAGCTATCGAGATTCAAGATGAATAATTCTAACATCTATTGCTATTATTTTATAAAATTCTATTTAGTGAAACTTTTCTATGTTTCCATTATCATTCTAATATGTTTTTGGTCACAAAATGTAATATTTGATATTTCAAATAAAGAAAAAATCAATGTTTTTTGATGCAAAATTGCATGGTATGATAAAATATGGTTTTAATTTCCATTGAAATACCTGGAAAAGTCAGAGAATTTTTTTTTCTTTCTGAAATTGAGTGGGAGCCCTTAATTTTTTGGTGAATTTTTAAAGAATTGTTATGAAAACTTGGTGCAAATTTTAGCATTTAAAAAGAATTTTTTATTATGTATTGACAATTGTTCAGCCCGTCTTAAAGTGACTCAAACTTTGCAACGTATCAAGCTTGACTTTTTTCCACCCATCATTGAAACTTATATTTTATAGCAGTGTTTTCACTACAGCTCGAGAATCTCGCATATTTTTTTCTTTTCTCGCATTAAAAAATTATTACGGTGAGAAATTCGCGCATTCTATAAATCAATTTCAAAATTCGCGAATTTCTCGCATTTTGGAAAAAGCTTCGAATTACGCCATTTAGAATAAAATCCGTTTCACTTTTCTTCCTGGATCTTTCATTATTTTCAACATTTGCCCCATTATCTAACCTCCCTATTTACCAGTAACCAGTATTGTTCAGAACTTTTTCGAACAACAGAACACAACCCCTCCGAACCACGGTTCTCGGCAACCACGTGTTTACCGCGGGTAAGGTTTTTTCATGTAAGACGTTCAAATTTTTTATGCACTAATGTAAGATGGACAAATACCTAGTAAAGGAAAAATCTTCTATGATGATGCAGCAAAAATGCTCAATGCTTTAAAAAATAGAAGAATGAGAAAAATAGAAGAAATGATTTTTTTTCAAGTCCATTTGTGTTTTTTTAGTTTTTAGAAATCTCACTTAACTTTCTGAAATCTCACCCTGTTTTTGAGAAAGGGTGAAAAATTCTCACCCATTTTTTTTCTATGATGGAAACACTGTATAGACATAAGTGTTTGAAAGAAGAAAAAAAACATTTTCTACAGTTTCCGGTTAATTGAATTTTCTATATCTTGAAGAGTTTTTAATGATGCTTTAAACTATAGAAGTTCCTGTGTAATAATTATAATAAACTGATCTTAATTTTATATAGGAGAGAGAATCTTGTTATAAGCACAATTTCAATGTTTTGAACAAATATATTTTTATTCTTTATTTTTTTCAACTACTGTACTGAAATATATTATTTAAAATTAATGTTTATTTTGTAATAGTGTTAATAGTTTCTGAGGATTTGGTAAAAGCTTTTATAAAATATAAGTCTTAGTCAAACCAACTTCACAGTTCTAGTTAGAGCAATAACAATTTACTCAATTGAGTTCAGGATTCATGAAAGCACTATCATTGTTACCCTCTATAATCTCTCATTTTTATCATTTTCACCTAAGAAAAAATTTAAAACCAACAATTTAAAAAGGAAAATTACAACAAGTTAACTCAAATACGATGAATGAATCTAGTATATATATTGGCAAGCATTGAGGCTCTTTTTTCTTATCTTTCATAATGGTTAACATGTTGCTCTCTACTGCATTTTAGTGCCTGAAAATTTATAGACTTCCTCCAAAATAATATCTTGCCTATGCCTCAGCTTATTTGAACAAAAATAAATGTGACTAACAAAAGTAATAACATGAAGAAGGTAATTACTTTTCTTTTTTCAATTATAGTTGGCCATATAATTTTGTCTGTCAATGGCATTCCACTTTCTGGTCGTAAACTCACTGATAATCGTGATGTTATGGAAGTTTTGAAATCAGAAGAAAACTATCCTATAAGTATCAAATTTGGTAGGCCTAAATTGGGAACTAATGAGAAAATTGTATTAGCCAGCACATTTCATTCGTAAGTATTCATTTATTATTAAATCTGAAGTATTTATATACAATGTATAAGCATGCAGGGTATAAGCTAATGAATTTTTTCTTCTTAAAAAATTCCTTTAGCAAAAAGAAAAAAAATTGAAAATGTTCAAAAAGGTTTAGGCAAAATTTAATACTTAAATTTATATCTAATTAAATTACCCACCCAGAAAAAGTTAAATGAAGGGATAGATTTAGATTGCAAAACATAAAATGCATGAACTCAAGTCTGAACTTTTAATTAAAAAAAATAATAATGCATAATTTGAACTAATACCTATATCGTAGGGACTACAGAAACATACTTATCTTCGTATTGTGATATGATAATTCTATAAAACTGATACTTTTTAAACAAAGGATTTAAAAAAAGAAACTATATTGTAATGATTTAAATAAAATCATTTTTGCATTGTAAATATTTATAATTTATCATAAGATCAAAACCCAGGGAGATTATTGCTAATTAATTTAATAATATAGCATTGCAGGAGATTTATAATTAAGAAAATATGAAATTTAACAAATTTCTTTCCACCCAGGCATTTATTCCACCGGGGAATAAGTTTCTTAATTGAATTGAAAAAGGAACATTATTCCACTTGGCAGCAAGCCTTTTTTAGTCTTTTTACTTTGTAATTCCAGTCTACCTTTTTATAATTTATGTATATATATTGAGGCACAGTGTTAAAGAATTGAGACAGGTAATAAAAAAAGTAAGAATTGAGAAGAAAAAAAATGCCCTGTTATTCTCGTATGGGTTTTTTTTTTTAATGTAAAATTTTTTTCATTATAGCTATCATTCAATCTTTTAAAAAGTATGTAGTAGGTAGGTAATATATTTACGTTGCACTAGAGCAGTACAATGGGCTATTGGCGGCGGTCTGGGAAACATCCCTAAGGATGATCCAAAGACATACCATTGCAATTTTGATCTTCTGCTGAAGGGATAGCTCCCTTGCTTTGGTAGCCTGACAAAGTCAAGCAACTTTACGGTAGAACAGTTTTAACGAGAACCGATACCATGCACCCTTACTCCCTACACAGGGTTGATCCAAGTGGTCACTCAACCGCTTACTGACTGCAGTTTGTGATGCTTGAATTTGGTATTCTATTGGGAACCGTGTCTTTACGATCAGTCCACTGCGGGACCAAAAAGTATTTGAACTACAATTTAATTTTTTTCTTTTTCAGGTTATTTGCAATTGCTTCCCAATTATCTCCTGAACCCCATTGCTCTGGAATTGAAGTTTTGGAGGCTGATACATTCAAGCTGTATTGTTATCAAACTATTACAGGTAATATCGATATCATTACCATAACATAATATTCTAAAGTACAGGGTTGTGAGTGAGTCAGATTTAAAGCATTAATAATGGGATTAATACAATATTAAAATATTTTGAAATAGGCTTCTCACTTGCCATTGCCCGTTGTTGTTTACTCGTCAGTTTTCCCTAATATTCTTCATACCTTTGGTGCAAGCCTTTTTGTCTTTTTGATTATTTTGAAACACTATCCTTTCATAGTGCGTGAACAAGGGACTGGGGTGCCATATTAGAATTTTACTGCAGCTAGGAAACCATTAACATATTTCAATCAGATGGGAAGTGGATGGTAATAAAGTAAAGAAGAAATGGCATGTTGTTATGTTTGGAATCATCTGTGGTGTTCGCAGCAGCTTTTTGGAAAATTTAATGTATGAGTAATTCCCAAAAATTATGTTATTTTAAGGAGAAATTTTTTTTTTCAGTTTAACATTTTCAGAATAGTTTTATTTATTTATTTTAAATATTTATTTAGTAACTCTAATTAATATCTTATAGAGAACCGTGTATTTTACAAGCATTTACACAAGAAAATATTTAACTGGGTGAGTAGCATTTTTAAAAAGTACTTATAGGTTCTTATTTTTGATTTACGTTTTTTAAAGGCCCTTAAAGGTGCTTTTTTATATTGGGGGTTTGTAAAAAATGCTTAATTTTCTATCTTTTAAAAAAGAGATTTTTTTTCTTGCCGTGTCGATTGCCATTCTAAATTACAAAAAAATGCATGATTTTCGCAATTTTCTCTGCAATATTTATCAGGTACTAGTTATTTTATCATGATTATGTTAAGTTTGTGAAAATGTTTTTGATTCTTATTGATTTTATGTTATATATTTAAAAGATGGAAGAAAATAATTTTTATTACTGCACAGTTCCTAAATATGTTTTTTTTTTTTTTTTGGAAAGTAATTAAAAATATTTTTTAGTGTTAAAAAAGTACTTAAAAGGTGCTTAATTTTTGTTGAAAAATCTGGCTATGCACCCTGTTTAAAATAAAAATTTACTAAATTTTAAACACTAGGAAAATGACAGAAAAATTTAGAATTATTAGCAGATCCATGATCACAGCACATAAAACATGCATAATGAATAAGTGACTATGAAAATTATTTTTAAATAAAATAATAATCACTCGTATTTAAATATAAGATCTTTGTGAAGTTATAGCAATTTTGAAGAGAGTCATTGAACCAAAATTGGTATCCTCTTTTTCCATAGAAGTTTAAGGATAATATCTTCCACTGTATTTCAGACCTGTCATAGTCAAAAATGTCTTCCTTTCTTTTCTAAGCCACTTGAAAGGAGTGGCTTATCAGTGGGCACCATCATCCCACTTAAAATGTAAATATTCTGTCCTGAGTATAAGATTTAACTTCCCTCATAACTCCCTGATACTGATTTTTCCTACTTTAAAACTGTTGGTAGACATAAAAGGAGAGAAATAAAAATTATAAATTATTCTTGTCTTTTTAACAAATAAATGAGTTGTTTAAATTATGGTTTTTAAAATGTTGATTGCAGCAACAGCTAGTTAAAAGTATTCAAATGTTCTTATTTTAATTTCAAAACTGTTCGTGGTTTAATCCTCTTAATTCTATTTTTTTTTTTTTTATTATTATTCTTTTTTTTCCTGTTCCTTTTTTTTCAAGTAACCATTTGTGGAAAGTTTAAACACCAAAAACAAAATTAAATATTTCTACTTTTTTGTCATTTTTCTAGCATTTAAGTTAAAATGAGGTTTGTAATTTTAGAACTTTTTACTTGTATTTTCTTCTACTCTTGGGCCTAACTCTTTTACTTTGTGTTGTTAGTTTTCTACATGAGCCCGGACTGAATCATGGTTTTAAGAAAGCAGAAAATTACAACACAAGAACCTACTTGCTTTATAAAATCTCTTTAAATGGATTTTTATCGGAAACTTTCTTCTCTGTTCTTATTGGGAAGGCATACTATAACAAAATGGCTTAAAAATCAAACTTGAAAACAAAATAATTAAACACTAGCCACAGCTACTTAGGTTATTGAAAGTGACACATTTTTGTGTTTTAAAATTAGTCCTTGTGCACAGATTCCAGAAATGATTTTATGCATTTAGATGTAAAAAAAATTAGACAGAGAAAATGTATAGAGAGTTTTAAAGCGAATAATTATTGCAAATATTGTTTGTGACATGCCAGAAAAATGTCATTTTGAAACTCAACATACATCTTTAATTATTCGTAATTGTTGAAATTAGTGTAATATCAGTCTAAAAAGCTAACAATAATCCTTCGGTACAAGGATAAAAAACAAACTAAACTAGATAGAGAGACGGAATAATGTGCCACCTGTACAGATCTGTTTTTTTATTTTATTATTATTATTATTATTCCCACTCCTCCATACAAGACTAACAGCTGGGGCATGCACAGTTCGATTATTTAATTCTCACATCTCTTATACATATAAAATATATTAGTTTGTAAATTTCAATTTAGAGTAGATTACTTACATTTCTGAGTAAGGTTGGGCAGCTTTTTTTAGAAGTGCTTAAATGTGCTTATTTTTGATTTTTGTTTTTTAAACCACCAATCATTTTACATGTTAGATGAAATACTCGCACGTCTGCGTGTGCGTATTCTGTGGGAAGGTTTCTTGCATTCTCATGAGCAACTCTGCTGCATTTTGCAAAAGATTCTCAACTTCAGCCTTCATTTTCCGCCCTCTGAATGTGAACCAAAAAATCTCTTGAATTTTTGCTGATCACGGGAACCAATTAAACATTTCCAATTTTTTTTTCCTAAAGGCAAAGGAAAAGAAAGGCTTAGATGATCAAGAAAAGAATTCTTTGTCAGAAAGTAGTTATTTTATCATGATCATGTAAAGTCTTCGAAAATTATTTTGAATTTTGTTAACATATATATGAAGAACTTCCAACAATAGGAAGAAAAACAATTTTATTAGTGCACATATCCTAATTATGATATTTTTTGAGTGCTTAAAATGTACTTAAAAGGTGCTTATTTTTGTTGAAAATATTGGCAATGGTATAGTTATGCAGAGTCCAACATACATTAAGAAGATGGATATGCAATTAATAAAACTAGAAAATGGATTAAAAAGATTTACTGAAAGGTAAGCATAAAACAATTCTAATTGATCAATTTTAATTGATCAAAATAGCTTCCTGATTAACTTGAAGCTTGGTGATCAAACTTGTGATTGAATTGAAAATTTTTGGAATCAAGGAAAAAAATTACTAAAATATTTTTTATGTGTAAAGATTAGCAAATGAATTTTAACAAAAAAGCTATTTCTTCCTGAAGTGGATTTTTCCACTGTGGTTGAAACTTGTCAAACCATCCATGATTACTATAAATGAAAATTTTGCAATTCTTTTTTTACTTCTAATATTTTTGTTATACTATTTTGTTATTCTATTTTGAAAATTTGGCATACTATTTACAACCGCTACTTTTTTAGGTACAAAATTTATGGTTGTAGCAGATTTTAAGCAAAGTGGAATAGAAAGTCTCCTTAAGAAGATACATGAACTTTATGCAGATTATGCCTTGAAGAACCCATTCTATGCTTTAGAAATGCCCATCAGGTAAAACATTGTATAAGTAGCAAATTTTCAAATTCTTTAGTATTATAACACAAAGACTCTATGTTGTTGAAATTTAATTTAATTATTATGCAAATCATGCTTTAGGTTTGCCCAAAACTAAAATAAGCAGATGCTTAATGCTGTGTACGGTTAAAAAATCAGATTGAAACTACAGTCAAACCCCGCTATAGTGAACCTTCAAGGGACCGAAATTTTGGTTCACTATATCCGTTATGCGTATTAGTATTAGTATCCAACTCTTTGACCAATACTGAATAATTAATCATTCCCTCTGACAGAAAATACATATTGATCCCACTGACACCTTACAGGTGCATCATCTGCCTTGGTTGGAAATATCTATTTGATTTGTTTAGGGATGGGAATGTAAGATAAAAGAAGCAAACAAGAAAAAAATGCTTATCGCTACCTTCTCCACTATAGATGGTTTTAAAAATCGGTAAATGTATTTATTTTGAAGTAGAAATTTCAAAATTATTGCAAGAAAATAAAGAAAAAAATCCGTCAAAGACAGAAGAAAGTTCATTATATCCAACTTCATCACTTTTTTGGTTCACTATATCCACAAAAAATAACATTATACGGGTATAGCAAGACACGAGACCGAACATTTCGTTCACTATATCCGGGAGTTCACTATAGCGGGGTTTGACTGTATTAATAAAAAAGGATGAACTTGCAAAAATGATAATAGGTTAATAAAATAATATTTTCGTCCCAAATGAAAGAATTAAAAAGTTGTTTTATTTTTTATGATTGTACCTATTAAAAATTACTTCAAATGAAATTTATTACTATACTTTCACAGTTACTTTGTAGATATGATAGATAAAAACCAGTATAATGCAAATTAAGTAGATTGGTTTTTGAAGTGCCTGCTGCCGTGCTGGAAGGTTTGTTTCTGGCTCATAACCGTACATAACATTACTTTTAAAAAGTAATGAGTAAAATGTTTTAATTTTAAAAGGTACAAGTACAAAATGAAAATTTAACGATTTTAAAGTACATTTTGAGGAAATCGAAAATTCAAAGTAACTGCAAATTTCATTAAAAGTGTAAGAAATACTTATTTTAATGTATAAAACTTTAAAATGCAGAACTATAAATGTAAATGTTACGAAATTCTATTGAAATTGTTAGTGTTGAAAATATCTGGAAACCAAGAAATAAAAATTCAATGTTTGCATATTAAAAGGAGTTCTAAATTATGTTAATCTTAAATCTATTAAAACTTTAGAAATTTTGTTTTTACTTGCGAAATTTGTAGTAACAAATTATATTGTTAAGCAAATTCGATAACATCATAAATTTAAAAAAAAATATTTATTCATATATAGGTAACATCTTAAAATCATGAAAGTAAAAATTGTATTTCGTTTTTATAAAAGTTTCAAAAAATAATTTTGGAATTTTAAATATTGACAGCTTTTTAATTTGTTAATTTTTTAATTAATCAAAAATTAAGTACTGAAGTTTTTTTTTTTTTTAATTTATCCTTATGATGAACTAAATGTTTACATGGTGAAATTCAAAAAAGGAGGAAAAGTAACTTTCATTCAAAAGCAGAGAAATATCTAGAATTTTTTTAATGCTATCTATATTTTAATTAAATAAAGTGTAATGTTATATTTTAAAACTTAAATAACAAAAATATAATTTTTGTGCAAAAAATGTTTGCACATCATTTAACTATCTTTAAAACATCACCAATCTAAGTTCTTAATTTACAGAACTCTTGACAGGCGTGAAAGGATGTGTGTTTCTTCTCGCCAATTTACGATAGGGATGAAATCTATTCAACAGATTCCAAAAATGTTTTTGCAAGATTTTCACAGCTGATTAAATGGAAGTTAGACAAGCATATCTAAATATAAGTCTTCCAGCAGCTGGAAACTGGGCTGGGCGACTTCTTTCAGTTTCCACACCAAAATTGCTATCTTTTCCAGCCAGTGAAGGGGCTTCACGTTACCTCCCCCCAACTGCCGTCTCCCTTTTAAGAAATTTTAATCCTTAAAGATGTTTGAAAAAAGAAGTTAGCTGTTAAAGAATATATTATACATTAAATTTATTAATTAAGAAAAGAAATTTCAAAAAAAAAAAGTTTTTTAATAGGAAAATTTTTAAAAAATTTCTGAAGAAAGTAACGATTTCTCGTTATAAATCTTGTACTTTTTTCAAAAAAAGTAACAAAAATCAAGTAAAAGCACATACTTTTTACTTTCATTACAAGTGGCAAAAGTCAAAGAATTGCCATGTATGCTCATAACTAATAAATACTGAACTAATTTTGGCAAAAACATGCTATATTTTTAAAGGAATTTACTAACTGAAATAGTAATAGATAATTAATTAAAGAACTTGTCTTCTTTTATGTCAAAATATGTACATTTAAACATTAAAGTAAAAGTTCATGAAAAAAATACCAATTAGGAGCATTCAGTTATGCTAAAAGAAATACTTTACATCCAGAGAACAGAAACGTTTGTACAGGCATTCCTCATATTTACGATTTTACTCATTTTATTTTTCCCCTTTTTTTTTAATTGTGTACCTATTAATTATGTACCTTAATTATGTACCTAGAACAGTATTACACTCACTACCTTACAATTATTGAAGAAATACTTTCAGTTTTTGATATACAGTAGGGAACCGATTATCCGGAACGATCGCTATTCCGGATAACTGATTTTTCCGGTTTCCTGAATCGCTGCAAAGAGCCGGTTTTTTTTATTGTTAAACCCAACTTTAAAAAAAAAAAAAAAAAAATTTGGAAATAATCTTAAAAAGAAGAAAAAACGATGAAGTAATACACTAATGATTATTTCCAAAATGATGGTAAGGTGAACATCTTTCAAAAAAGAAAGAAAAATCCTATGAGGAAAAAAAAATGTTTTTTTAAAAAAAATAGCATGAAAATTTATCGAATTTCGTTCCGGTTTTTTGATTTTCTGATTTCCGGATAACAGGTTCTGTACTGTAGTTTATTATACTTATCAATAAAGTTTGAAGCTTTTAGGGTTTGAGAGACCAGTAATAAATTACAAATGAAAAAAAAGTTTTTGAATGCAATATGTCAGAAATTATAGCAATAAACTTCTCTAACATATATCAATTACATTCTTAATATGTAATAATTAAATAAAAAATTTTAAGCCTGCTTAAATATTCATGGAGATAACATTATTATAAAAAGAAACTACATTTTTTTGTTAGCTTAATAAGCATTCAATAAAATTAACCAAAATTTTCGGAGCAATTTTTAAGTAATGCATGGAAAATATAATATTTTTATTAATTTAATCATATCAAGCATCAAAAGTTTTCAAAAAAATATTACAGCTAACGCTGGACGTAATATTCTTCTCAATTGCTTTTCAAACAATTTTTTTTTATTATTTCACATGTTTATACCTCTATCTAAAGCAAAAAGGATGTGTAAACCACATTTTTGTCAAATACACTTAAGGTAGCAGATCATATCAATAGGTTATTCTATAATTTATAGTTAATATCAAAACGTTTCTGCAATGTATTTTACTATATCCACTTTCAGCCAATGATTATTCAGCCTATTTTGTCAGTATTGTGTCAGAATATTGAAAAAGCAAAACTGTGAAACAATTGGAAAGATAACGCATTTGGTTTAAAACAATATACAGTACAAATTTTAATGTTAGTTTATTTTTTGTTTGTGTAATACATTGTCTAATGTTTACAAGCTTTTATTTTCAGGTGTGAGCAGTTTGATGTGAATCTCCAAGCTGTGTTGGAACAAGTAGAAAAAACAGGAATGAGCAATATTTAACCTACTATAAAGAAATATGTTTATGTAATTACATTTTTTATATCAAACTCATTGATCGTGTTATGTCTAAAATTTAATTATGATCATAATTAACATGTTTATAATTTTTTTATTATTTTCCTGATTCTTTTTCATCACGTGTATGTAAAGTAATTATTTATTAAAATAGTGGTAGTTACTTAAAGGAGACATGTATTAACTTGATCATAAATTGTCTGGGGGAAAAAACCCAAACAAATATTGGAAAATGCATATATTATTAAAATTTCTTTATGATAATCATAGTGTCAATTATTTAATGAATTAAAATCAACCGAGTTTTTTTTTTTTTTTTTTAAAAAAACAAAGCAAATATTTAAAAAAAATGTTTAGGGATTTAAAGTAGCGAGAACTTACCGGCGCCATACAACAGAAGAAATTTTTTGTCACAAAATATTTTAAAATAAAGAAAAAGTAAGGCAAATTGAATTCAGGCAAATCTAGAGTAAGTCATGAAGTTTAGAGTGTTGAAAAAAATACTTCAAAATATTTAAATGCAAACAAATTATAGAAGAGAACTTCTCCATTGCATAATCTTAAGTTATCTCATAATTTATTTTCGTGTGTATATTTTAAAATTTTCTTTTCAGTATTTGAAACTTTATGGCTTACTCTAGGTTTGTCTGAACTCACTTTTTCTACAGTTTAAATTAGTAATAAAGGAAAAAGAAAATTTGCAACAAAAATTTTCTTCTGCAGTATGCCTTCCTCTTAAGCAAGACTCCATTTTAGAGAATTTTGCTCTCCCTTATAATCACTGCATAAAGTCCTGTTTGCTTATTCCATAAGCGCAATTATGATACACATCAGAATTTCCTATCTGAATTGTTTACAGATACTGAAATTTAATTCAGTTCCTTTTTTCATTACTTAATAAATCACTTCATAAATAAGTGTAAGTTCTTTGTGCTTTCAAAACAAAGTTCTTACATTAATAATGAGTTGTTTGATTTAGCGAAAGTGTCAAAGTAATTATTAAAACAAATATTTTTTTCTTCATGTTGCCACACATGGGATGTGAAACATTTTAATTCCCTTCAGAACTCCTTATGACTAGTTGGTCAATAGGAAAGTTCATTGTTTTCTCAATTACTATAAGCTCGAAAACTTAGTATTCACTATTTTTCAGCAGGTCTTTATAAATTGACTTTGCGCTTGCAATCAATTTTTTATTTTTCTAGTTTAGTGGATAATTTTTAAAAGTGTTTAAAACAACTCAATTTCTGACTGCATTTTATCAAGGAACTTTTAATGTTGCCTCCTTTGTATTTTTTTTTAAAAAAGATAAAAGTTTAAAGAAAAATATTGAAAAATTCATTTTTTAAAGAAAAAAATTTTTCTATACAGTTTTTTGTCAAATAAGTTTTTCAAATTCTAACCTTAGTCAATAGAGGGCTAGGGAGAAAATTTCTTATGCTTAAAAGAGAGATCATTGATATGATTGCCGTAAATTAAAGATTCCTTTAGAAGCTTTTTTCTTTGTTTAGGAGTATAAAAAGATGGCTATAAACTATAGTCCTCCACAAAAGCAAATTTTTCCCAATGCTTGATTCAAGAGTTCTGTTGTCTTCTGGATTGGCTTCAAAATTACAAGGCTACAGAGTTGAACATTAAAAGTTGTAAACCCAAAATCGAGTTGGCTATAATTCTCGTATAAAGTTGTCTATAAATTTCTGAAAAATTCTGCTAAATAAAGTTGGATCGTGTTAATTAGTCAAAATATAAGTTCAGTCTTGACATTTTCTTAGAGTGGCACCTATTCTGACTGTATAATCTCTTAAAATTTCTATGACAAACCTCATTTTTGTACATCTTTCTTGACTACTAATAAACAAAACATAGAAATATTTTAGACTTAGATATATTACTCATTATAGATAGTTAATACTGTGCAAATGATATTAAAACTAAATTAATGTAGAAGCAATCAATCAGCAAGTGAAACAATTATTGTCTATCTACACTTAAATGAATGAAGTCTCGCCATAACAAATTTGATTGATTCAGACTGAAAACTTCATTTTATAGTGATTTTTAATCAGTGATTAATAAATTCAAAAGTACATTAAGACTTTTAATTTAATTATTCCATTCAAGTAAGTACATAAAGGGTGGAAGTGTTGTTTATTTCTGCAGACAAAAAAAAGAGAAATGTGACTTTTAAAATCCCTTTATTTTTAATTTTTTTTTTAAACGAAAAATAAATAAAATTTGGAAACATTTGAAATAAAAGTGACACTTATAAAAATTGGAAAAAAAATTTTTTATAAAATAAATACAAACATTCATTTTATTATATACAAAGTTACATTAGATTTAATCCTGTAATTAAAATTGCAATTACTATAGTAAAAGTCAGAGGTGGGTTAGAACTTTCTCTTATGTAAGAATAGGAAGGTTCTTTTGTGCTTAGTTTGTTTTTGCTGAACAAATGAGGAGTTCACAATTGCCAAAAATTATGCTTATATAATATTTTGATGCACCTGAAATGTGAAAATTGAAGTGAAACGACATGCTTCTCAGTGGGAAAACTTCAATAGTTAAAGCTCGAATCCCGGCACTGGGTGGTTAATTGGAATTCCGCACCAGACTTGCACTGACCACACTGCCAAATCAATAAAAATATAAGATTATAAATGGAATTTACAGAAATAGGACAAAACTTGATGAAGTGAAAAGTAAAGATATGAATAGAGATTGGTGTACTGAAAAGATATGAAGTTAGCTGTTATATTTGTTTTGTTTTCAGTGAAAAATGAGTAAAAGAAAATAAATATATTTTTTAGAAAAAGTAACCAAGGCTCAGGATAGAGCGTTAGCCTTACAATGCTGTGACCAAGGTTTGAATCCCAGCAATGACTGATCAATACGAATTCCAAACCAATCTCACGTTACCCACAGTGCTGATGTAAAATATCCTCAGTGGTAGACAGATAATGGGTAAGAGTCCCCTTACTGCCATGCTAACCGTAGGAGGTTTTCCACTCAATGTAACACAAATGCAGTTCAGTTTCATCGAAAAGTCCTCCAGAAAGGCAAATTTCTCCTAATACTTGGTTCAGGATTGGGTTCAAAATTACAAGTTTACAAAGTTGAATATAAGTAGACTGTTCAACGACAGTTATAAAATAGAAGTCCATAGTCGAGACATGTGAATGAATGTAAAATATTAACCCTCTTGGTGGCGCTTACTTAAAATAGTTTTTCTCTTAGAAGGTCGAGCATATTGAACAGAGTTGTCCGTGAAACGGCAAGGGTCAGACAAAAGGAATGCCTCCCCCCTTTTTTTCCGTTCACTGTTAAGGGAATTATTTACGCTCTATGTGGTCAGCTTTTGGATGAGAGGGTCAGCCAAGGGAATGACAGTTTGATGGATGGAACTCGTTTTGTAGATCACTTTTCAACTATCTTTTTTGAATCCTCCTGCAATTCAGTGTTTGTTTCCAGAATGTTTTAATCTTTTTACAATTTATATTTAAAAGACATGACTGTATGGCCCTCGCCTTTCTTGTTGATAAAGATTGTTAGACAAATTTTATTCCAGTTTAAAATTAAAATAAAAAATTAATTATAAAAAAATATAATATGAATCTTGAAATAAAAAAAATAAACATTGAAAACAATATTATGCAGTTTAAGTTTCTTTCTTTTTTATTATTAAATTTATATTGATTTAGTGCTTATCATCACTATGCATATCGTTTATAATTACTTTTAAGATCCTTTAATTTTCTATAATATTTAATTTTGCAGAGTGGCAATCTTTTTCTTTTATTTAATCTAAACCATGATCATTATCTTCATTTTACGTTATGTATTTCTGAATAACATTATGGAATATTTAAATTAGTTTGAAAATAGTAATGCGTATCCTTTAAATCGATATATTTCTTGGGTCAATGCTAATATTAACCTATGAAAATTTTAAAAATTACTCGTAAATTTTTTTAATGCAAGCAAACTGTGTGTTGCATGGTTTGCTATTATTCATTTTCTTTTTCTGCTCAGAATTTTTTATTTTTCTGAATTTTTTAGAATTTAACAGATTTAATTNTTCAAAATGACAACAGTTAGATATTTCGTTAGTTGAAACATTCATATTTTATTTCGTTAGTTGAAACATTCATATTTTATTCCGTTAGTTGAAACATTCATATTTTATTCCGTTAGTTGAAACATTCATATTTTATTTCGTTCATTGCAGTTCACTTTCAGCTTAGAAGTGAAAAATAAGACTAAAATTGATTCATTTTGAAAATTATTATTAGATTAATGAATAAATATAACACATTTTTTTAAAAAAAATTTGAACAGTATCAGCAAAACTAATCATGTAATTAAAATAGATTGCAGCTTAACACGTTGAGTGACATGTCAATCATCAGAGACTAATGATGATGAGTTTCGGTTGAATGAATAGCTGCTTGGATATGACCACCAAACTAAAAAATCTTTCACAGGCTAAATTACTAGAGGGAAATGTCCAACATTACATGTGAAAGACTCTTATATTTCCAAAATGTTTGAAAGAAATTCAGCATGAATAGCACTAAAATACTGAAAATCTAAACATTTTGATTGTTTTTTTCAGAATAAGCCTAAAACAAAGAACGGTTTAATCTGAACAGTTGAAATTTATACAATTCACATAGTATTTTTAGGAGTTACTACAAAAATAATGACCAAATCTTCTGAAATGAAACAGAATTAGAAAATAACAAAAATAATGAATGATTATCAAATCTTTAATTTTTCATAAGCATTATCAGCCTGTTTTGATATGGATATAATCCATTAATTCATAAGTACTTTTGAAAAAAAATACAATTAGATTTGTAAGTTTTATACTTTTCTATTTCATGCAACAAAAAAATATAACTGGTTGTTAGAACTTTAAGGATTTGTAAATGATAAAAAAATTGCGGTAAACACACATTTGCCAGGCTACCAACTTTCTACCCTTTTTGTAAAAATTTATTCTAGTGGTACCTAAGTATATGTCTTAATTTCATATTTTTTATTCATTTCAACTTACTTTCCATACCACTACAAATAAATGATTTAAAAATTCTTATGTAACACCACTTTGTTCTAATTCTTTTGCGGTAAGGCTTTTAAAATGTTGGCAAAATTACCAAAGAATTTTTAAAATGTCTACCACTGTATAAAATATTTTGCAAAAAGCGTAGTAGTTGGCTGCTTCGGACTTTTTTTTATAAAAATATACCAATTTTGCAAAAAGCGTAGTAGTTGGCTGCTTCGGACTTTTTTTTATAAAAATATACCAAGGTAAAAAATATATAAATTTCAATCATATAACAAAAATTACTAGCTTCAATTTTAGTTAAGAAATACAAAAGTACAATTTTTATAAAAATTTTATTTTCACATATGTAAAAATGTCAATTTATTAATTGTTATCTACATGGAATGTTAATTTGAAAAATGCAGGTTGAACAAAAATTATTGTTCCAACTTTAATGCCTATATCCACATAATATAAATATAACAAATATAAGCAGTGTATGTGTGTACAAGACACATAATTAACTTAAAGAATTTATAACATATTTTTCAAATAAAGTATCACTAACAATGAGGGGAAAAAATGATATAGTAGTAAACAAATAAAAACATAGAACACAACTGTAAATGTAATAAATAATAACAAATATATAAAATAAGCTGTAATGAAATAACAATTTATCACAAGACTAGTATAAAATTGTTTAAATGCACCAAAATGATATGCAATAGAATTGAGAAAGCAGATACAATTTAATCTAAACATATTGTGCACTTCATATCAGTAGGTATGTGCTTAACAAGAGAGAATACATATGTATTTTTTATTTATATATTTTTTTTTATGGAATCCTGACTTAATAAAGTTTATTAGTGAACATATTAAAACTAGGGCAATTCTAACGCAAATTTTATTATTAGGTAATGAATATCATTTTCATTATTAATTCAATATATTGCCTTTTCTTTTCTAGCAATTTAAAATAATTTCATAAAAGTGATTAAGAAATATTAGATTATTAACTAGATATAAATATATTTGCAATTGGTTTCAAAAATCATAATTAGTAAAAGCAATTTTCAGTCTCCCCCGAACCCTCGTTTTTTTGAGGAACATTTTTTGTTTTGTTTGGATGATACAATAATAAAAGAATTTGCAATATGTATTGAAGTTTACATGAATTAAAAGCTTAAGTCTTTTTTTAAATTAGTAAAAAAAATAATCAGTAAACATCATATAAAACAAGTATTAAATTATGCTACAAAATTAACTTATAGTTCAGTTAAAAAATTGCAGTTTAAAAAGATTCAACATAGTAAGAACTCAAACTGGTTAGAGGCTAGAACTATGAACTAAAAAGATTGAGTTTATTATATTTTAATGCACAGTTAATGAATTATTCAAAAGTTTTTGATAAAATGGTGGCCACACTTCAGATAGAACTGAATTTCTTGTGCACAATTTTAAAATTTAGACATTTAAATTAGTGTGATTTCAACCTTTATTTAAAATTTTATCATATGCACCATAACTAAAAATTTTAATATAATTTACTAATTTAAAGAAATTAAAAATTTCCTTAAACCATTTTTTTTTTTTTTGCATTTATGGTAAAATTTTACCACAGATGCAGAAAATGGTTGTCATAGTTTTTGTTGGTCCTTTTTAAGGGCATTTCTACGTATTTCCATATTTTTATTATTGTTCTAAGATATTTTCCAAGCTGTCACATTTTTTCACAAAAAAATGGTTGTCATAGTTTTGTTGATTCTTTTTTAAGGGCATTTCTATGTTTCTCCATATTATTATTATTGTTTTAAGATAGATTTAGTTTCTTTTTTCCCTTCTCATCTAGATTTTCAAAGTTAGGATTTTTGAGATTATGCTGAATGATGATTCATCAGCACTTAAAATGTGACATACAAAAAAGTATTTTTGACTAAATCCATTTCACAGCAATATTTTCCAAGCTGTCATATTTTTTTCACAAAAAAATGGTTGTCATAGTTTTGTTGATCCTTTTTTAAGGGCATTTCCATATTATTATTATTGTTTTAAGATAGACTTAGTTATTTTTTCCCTTCTCATCTAGATCTAGACAAAGTTAGGATTTTTGAGATTATGCTGAATGATGATTCATCAGCCCTTAAAATGTCACATACAAAAAAGGATTTTTGACTAAATCCATTTCACAGCAACATTTTCCAAGCTGTCACATTTTTTCATTTGATTCAACTCCTGTGAAGAATTAACAGCCATAAAGGGTAAAGCGCTGTCTAAACTATCCAGAGGATGATAGTACTGAAAATAGCACAAATATGCAACACACAGTCCCAAAAGAGAACCAACCAAGACATCTAGGAGGAAGAAAAATGATAAATACATGTTATACAACTTTCAAAATGACAACAGTTATCAGTTTGACTACATTTTTAAAGATAATCAATTAAAATATTTAATTTTTGATATCACAGAGTGTCTACCTTACAGCTTGGGATACCCAGGTTTGACAGTGATTTTGAAAACTATGTGCAGATATGTGAATACATTAAAGATTAAAATTAATGAAATGAAAAATAAATAAAAAAATGAAGAGTTCAATAATATTTTATATGTTCAGTTGAATAAATTCTCTAAAAATAACAAACTAACTACTGCCAATGTCAAAAAAAATACTTATTTTCTTTCAAAAATGCTCAATTATTTATGAGTTTTGAATATTTACTTTTAAATATAAAACCTTGGTAAAGAAAGGCAACAATACAAATAACATTTATTTTAAACTTGAAGGTTTCTTCAGTTCAATTATGAGTATAAGAATCTTACCTTGCCAGTGATGGTGATAATCGCACGTCCTACTCAGAGCAATGGTTAAAGCAAGAAACAGAGGAAGCGAAGAAACAATCAACCTCCATGATTTTCCACGTCCGCGCACGCTAAACACTCCTAATTTCCCACACAAATATAAACTGCAGAATGTCATGCTGGCAAAAGCAACTATAAAACATATATAAGCAACTATAAAACATATATAAGCAACTATAAAACATATATATAAGCAACTATAAACCTTTCAATTTAAGCATACACTGATTTATTTACGTAATTTTGAACATATACAATTGTTTATTTATGTAACAAGATCTGATGTAACAAAGAATTGTTTTATTTAATGCCAAAAAATCTACATAATACTTCTGATGCATAATTTGAATCTATTGAAAGAATTCTAGAAAATTATTTATGAAAGTTGTCTAACTAAATGAATGAAGAAAAAAAAGAAATTTAGGTATGCAAAACAAATTCTGTAAATTTATGAGGATCTGATCTATACTGCTTTATTAGCATATCTAAGATCATCACATTAAGATTGTATATAAAGTGAATCGTAATTACATTAACATTAAGATAATAACATTAAGATTGTATATTATGATTGTATCGTAAGTGAAAATTCAACCATCAGAAAAGTTATAAATTTTTATTTATTATTATTATTATTAATCTGCTTCGTACAACTTGCTTTTTATTTTTTTGTCTTGACTATCTTAAAGAAGGAATATTTGGATGAGTTATTTAAAACATGTTCATTTTATTTTTTTCCTTATCAATTTAAATTGTTTACTTAATATGCAGATTATGAAAGAAAAAAGATTTAATGATGAAATGCTAAAAATGACGACTTCAAAATATTAAGGGATTAATGAAATGTAACAGATCAAAAATACAATCCTTGAAGTATTAACAGATATTTAAAAAAAAATCATTAGGATTAATATAATCACTACTAAACAAAATGAAACCACATAAAAATTAGGATCATTGTTATGTGTTAAATAAAATACAGTCAAACTTCCTTAACGTCAACTCGAAGGCCATAAAGAAATTTGTTCCCGTTATCAGTTCAGAAGGGTTTTTTTATAATTTTTTTTACACGTTTTCTATTACCTATTCGTTTTTTCTAATCTCATTTTTATCATGAATAAGTCAATCAATATCTATTTAACTTCAATAAATGTTTTTACTTTGTTCTTAAATTAAAAAGTTCTAGAAATGTCATAATAAATATAACTAATTACTTTTAAAAAAAATAAAGTTACAAATGATTCATAAGTAGAAAGTAAATCTAAGTATTCATTAGTGAAATTTTTAAAAATTTTTGTTCCTCAAATCTAGAAATGCAATTCAGTAATTTCAATTTCTTTAAACAACCTATGTTAGTGAGGTAGAAATGTCTAACCATGTTGAACAAAGAACTAATATTTGTGATCATTTCTCAGTCAAATATGTTTCTTTACATTTACACTCATGAGATGAAAGAAAACATTTCATATTTAAGTATAGTTTGTTTAAAGTAAGAACTCCCTTAGCCATTTGTCTAGACCAGTGGCAGTGACTCTGGTAACAAGGTATAACTATTTCAAGTAGGGATAACTGTTTAGGACAAGTTTTGGCTCGGGTCAACGAGAGAAAGGAAATTTTTTTCTCCAGTCTATTGTGTTAGCCTTAGAGTGAAGAGAAGCTACCCTCCCTGAAATGACCTGTTCTTGTTTCCATAGCAGCAGACAGCCTGAGATTTTGTGGTGAGGAGAGTTCTTACCATAGACATAGGGCTTATGTTGTTTCCTGTAACACCCACTCCCCCTCAACAGATTCAATTTACACAACTCTTTCAATTCACTGCAATAATGTAATGATTGTAATAATGTAATGATTGCAATAATGTAATGATTGCAATAATGTAATGATTCACAATAATGTAATGATTAAACAATGCATTCACAAAATCTACTCTTATAGATATAGATCTGTGAATGATCATTTTTCTTACCTGTCAAAAGGAAAATAAATTTTCTGTTTATACCCAAAGAAATTTTTTTTTTCAATGGTAATGAAATTAGTGTTCACTTTAAAAGATATTTAACGTTAGCTTAAAAGTACTTTAAAGTGTTATACCCGTATACGATTTGACGAGGAGTTCACGTTAAAATAAATTCACGTTAGGAATTTTGGGGTTGACAAGAGAAAAAAAATTAAACAGACATAAAATTGGCAGTGTTGAAGAATTGAAAAATTTAAACATACAAGAGGAATGACCACTTGGAAAACTTTTAAGACCTTCAATCGTGTCTTCTTTCTTTCCAGTACAAGGAAAATTTACATCTCCATTGCCATCTGGGAAACAACGGTAAAAGAAATCGGGCCTGGGTCTGGAAAATATAATGAATAATAAGATAAGTAAAAGATACTGTTGTAAAAGTTAAAAAGAGAAAGTGTGGCAAAACTAACCTGCCAACAATGAGCTTCACAGAATTTGTCAGAAGACCATTGATTCCAAAATTTAAAGTCAGAGCTATCAAAAACATTAAAAAACAAAAGAATTTAATATTATAATGTTTGAAGAAAACACATTCAACTCAGTTATCTGAAATCGCATGAAGACAGTACAAAATATGAAGAATTTACAAGTAACTAAATGCCCTGTGGCAGAATTTTTTCGGGCTTTCTGCGACAATTTTCCCTAGCATTAATATTTCTCTTTAAGATAATTTTAATTAAAACAGTTACTACTTTAAGTAACAGAAACGTTGTGTTTACAGATGAAAGTATAGAATAAAAATGTGTAAAAGTTATATTTTTCAAATTCTAATATTATAGATGCTTTCTCGCATTTTGTAGGCAGAAAAATAAACTAATTATTTCCTGTTATTTTGAAAATCATTACAAAAATTAAAATTCTTAGACTTTTACAAATTAAAAATTGTAAAATCCATGCAGTTACTCTAAAATAAAGATCAATGACAAAATAATGCAAATAGGACTCTTTAAAAAAAAAGAGATACTCAAATAAGGGTTTGTAAAACATGATGTTCTTTAAAGAAGAAAAAAATGAAAGAAGGAACATCATTTCTAAAGCAAACTATCTTTTAAACTTTCACGATTTCTGAATTTTTTATTTTGTATTATTAATTTGAAATTCTAGCTGAAGCCAGTTATTACATACTTTTTTTCAAATCCCAAATGAGAATCGAAAAATCAGGATTATTTCTTTCCTCTCTGATGTGCAAGAAAAACCAGAGTTGCCACTCAAATCTGGAAAAAAAATTCCCCGTGTCTTCCCTGTACCCATAAGAGGAAACAACAATTACTGTGCTCTTGTGTGAACTATATTGGGCCAACTATATTTATTAGTTTTAATTGCTGAAAAACAGCTGAACACACTTAAATAATGCTGTAGTAGGTAAATAAAATAGCTTAGTATAGATGAAATATCATGGTTAAATATCCCATAGATTATGCTTTTAGTGGTCACCATTTTTTAAAAGACAAAAATAAGAAACAAAATTCCCTGTACTTTCTCAGTTTGTAAGGAAAAAATCAAAATTCCCTGTTATTTTAGATCAGTTGTGACCAACTGGTTTTGCATCCAAGAAAATATTTATTCAAATACAAAAGTAATCCTGTATGTTGCTTAAAAATCTACTTCTTATTTTAATTTGTAATTCAATACTTTTCTTTTGTGCAACTTGTGCAATCTACCAGCAATATTTAATGTTCCTTCAAACATTAAAGAGTCCTATATAAAATTTTGATACAGTTGTGGCCCGCCATTTGGCTGGTGTTTTTATTGCGGCCCCAGGCCTCAAGTAAGTTGGAAACTCCTGTTTTAGGTGATTTTTAAATTCCCCGTATTTTCCATGTTTTTCCTGTTCTCTCTGTGGAGTGGCAACCCTGAAGACATCTTTTAAAAAAAATTCTGCAGGAAAAAAAAAGAAGAAAAAAACTTTTTTCGAAAAAATGGTGCAGAAAGGTAAAACCAAAATATTTTCTTTCCCAAATGAATAATCTTTCTGAAAAAACTCTGAAACGTTCTGTGTCAGTGTCGCCGCAATTCTGCCACAGAGACTAAATGATATTTTGATTAGGTCATACTAACACAAATTATTTTGTGGTTTCAGTGAGAACAGTTTATATATGTATTTTTAAGACAACTTTTGAAGAACAATTATCAGCCATCCATATCATTACACTGTCAAAATTGCTTCTCTAGGATTATGTAGGCAATTTTTTAAGGTTTACATGAAATATAGGTAGACCATAACTTGGGAACCAAAAAAACATTAATTCTCAATTTTACAACACAATTTTTTAAATTGTATTGGTAAAACCTTCCGTAATTGTACCTGCAAACTGTACTTTTAACAATATGGAACAGGTATGGTACTAGTTATGATAAAAAAGCTAACATTACAAATATGATTTTATAATTAGTTATGAGTATTTTCTAAACTTGTTACTTATTTTTAGATAAAACAAATAAATTTATAATAATTAAGACTTGAACAAAATATCTTATAATTCTGTTCATGTTATGATTACAACCAGTGTTCCTGCTCTTTCACAGAGGTAAACACAACCTCCTTAAAATTTTTATCTAGAGAAAAAAAATAAAAAATTATTTTAAGAAAAGAGATAGCGGTAGCAGAAACCAGGAACTTAAGTAAAAAATTTATTTTCAGACTAAATCAATATAGAATATTATTCCTCATATTTATTTGAGTATTTTTAATTCTGTTTTTAAAGGCACTAATCTAGCCAAATATAATTAAAGTAGCAAGATTAGAATGCTCTTCAGTTTTGAAGAAGCATTCGGAAAAGCACCCGGTTTTTTGTTACTTTTGGAGAGATCTCTGTAACAACATTACAGTTAAGATACTAATAGTATGTTATTTCTAAAAATAAATCTTTGTTATATTACCCAAAAATGCTTGCAGAGCATCCAGTTTGCATTTTACGATTAAATTAGAGATGACTATTATACAGAATGGAACAACGCAGATAAAAACCTAAAAATAAAAATAGAACACATTTGTTTATGCTACATAAAAATAAATACAGCATAAGTTTGAAAATCTGAACAGTTAGTAGCTCTAAAAAAAAAACAAAAAAAACCACAACAACAGTTTAAAAATTATTTTACTATTAGACTTAAGGTTGGAAAAAAAATGGATTTTTGTAGGTTTAAACAAGGTTAATGTTTTTTGGTTTGTTTAAAACAAAAGGTTAAATAACATGCTAAGCCCCAAATAAAAAGTAATTAAACCATTAAAAAGTATTTTGCAAAAATATTTTCAATTACTAATAAATATTTTGACAAAGAAAACTAAAAAAAAATTCACTTTTGTTCACATAAATAAGAAATAGGAGAAACAACAGGACTAGGCCCCAACAGAAGAAGAAAGGTTTAGATAACGCATTTCTCCAATGCAATTGAATCATATGCGTGGGTGATATCGATCGACAAACATACAGTAAAAAAGCTGTTAGCGTACCGAAGATGATGGTCAAAAATGGACAGTAGACTATTACATCCCTGACAAGGAAAGAAACCATGAAGATACAATTGAATGGAATTTTTTTGTACAAGGTAGATGTGAGGCTGAAGAGATATAATTATCGACTATGTTAACCTTCATCTATCAAAAGGTACCACTGGTGGAATCAAGTTAACGTGTCTTATATACTAGTGAATTGGTATTTAATATTTATAGTGGTAGTTACACCACAAGATTACTCACTAAAACACCATGTTTTTGTATAGTGCTCTGGTAAGTGTTATCGGCCTATATGGGAAAATAAGATGTCTTGACTTCCTATGTTTGACTAATGGTTTGAAGAACACTGGTGAATATGTTTCCATGCTTGTGTAAAAATTTAACGATTTTAGTGTTGTAGATTTAAGATTTTCATGCTTTTGCACGTGCACTCTCACACGTGCTATTTTGTGGAAGAGCCACATTTATCTCTTGAACCAAGGTTTGCTGACTACTGGTCTAGTAAGCTGTCTTTTTGACAGTTGTTGGGACTGATTTTTACTTTGTGTTTGAAAATCCGATATTTTTAACAGGATATTACTGCAACAAGTTAATCCTAAATTCACCTGATCTTGTTGACTCTTTTCCAAGTAGTTAGTGCTAGATTTCTTAAAATTTTGGCATTACAATTGTTATGGTGTTATAATTGTTGTACAAATTTTAGTTTTAAAAAAAATAGCAAAATTTTGTAACTTATATTTGCATAACAAAATATAAATTTGTAGTTTACCCATAGTATACGTGTAGGAAAATAACTTTCAGTTCTTGGATTTTTATACAACCACAGTTCATCAGGGTGAATTTTTCTATGAAAAGGTTCAGCATACTCCAAAACTCTGCAACAAAAAAAATGTAAATAAATAAAATACATTAAAAGAGAACAGTAATTTAGACTAAAATAAAATCATTAAAAATAAAATTTTGTAAATAAAATTTCAATAATATTAAAAAAAGATTAACAGAAAGAACTTTATTTACATAAATTGTGAAAAAATACTGCACAGGTAAGTAATACCACCTACAAATAATGCAGAGTTCAATTGAATTAAATTTTTAGAATTGAGAACTTTTTAAGAACTTGGAGAGCTAGAGCAAAATCCTGAAAAATATTGTTCAAAGGCTAGTTCAAGATGGAAATAAAATAAAAGAGGCATAAAATAATTTTTTTTTAAAAAAGTACTTACATAAAAATAATCAGTAGAATAAATCTAATAAAAAGTTCCACTCCAAGCCATTTTCGATTTTTTGAGTCATTCATATTATCAATGCAGCTCCTAAAACATTTAAAGGTCATCTATATTTAAAATTACATTTTAAAGGTACATTTTATTCATTTTAGAAAACTTTTTATTTACCTTTTGTAACTTTTACTTCAATTTAAAAAAACTTTTTTATATATAGTAAGAATAGAATAGGGACAATAGCAGAGAGCCACATTCATAGATATTAAGTACAACATATGTGTGAATATTTCATAATATATAATTACCAATTTAGAAGATTTTCAGAACGCATACTTTGAAGCTTGGTTATATAGATAATCACAAACAACCTTACCAAATAAACAAGGCACTACACATCAGGAATAAATTAATATTGATGTTTTAAACTAATGATTAAATACAAATAGCAAAGATAAGAGAAATATATGCACTCAAATATTGTGTATTTACAAAAAAAAAAAATATTGTTAAGTTAATTTTATCCTTGGAAAATTGCAATTTATAAAATTACATTAAACAGGTCTTTAACTATACATAAATAAATTAATAATAATATAGAAATCCCAGTTTTGCTTGAAAGAAAAAAATTTCTATTTTGTGTTTATATTTTTTTTAATCACTTTGTATTTGAAAAGTTTCAGCTTCCCTGAGAATTTTTTGATAGCTTCAAAGAAATCATTAACATAGTGTAATAATCATTTCAGTTTTCATGCTATTGAAATAGAAATCTTTTGTCCAGATGCAAAATATTTACGAAATTGATTATTCACAAAATATAAATTAATACAACAATTTGGCTTCTTCAAACATGAAATTCAAATTCATTTATATAAGAAAGAGAAGGAAAAAAAGCATATTATAGTCCAGTAAAATGCTCCTTCTTTCTTCTTCTATTGGCATGACAGCCCTTTGTGGGCCAGAGCCTTCTTTAGAACCTTTCTCCATTCTGCTCTTTTCTTTGCGATTGTTCTCCAGTTAGTAATTCTTAGGATTTTGAAATCCTCTTCTACACAGCCAAGCCATCTGATCTTAGGTCTAACTTTAGTTCCCTTTGGTTTGTTATTGAAGATCTTAAATGTCAAGAAAGAAGGGTTCATTCGTCAGATGTGACTCGCAAGCTAGGCTCTTTCTTTGGAAACATTATTAAACAGATTTTTTTTTGAAGAAAACTTTGTTATTAGAAAAGATACCTGAAAACTTTCCTACTCTCTGCTGCACGTTTCCTCATTTTTGAGGAAAATGGGGGTGATTTGAGGTGGAAAATTAAATTTCTTTTAGACAGGCAAGAGAGGCATTGTTTCCTACATATCTATTCACCTGAAACCAGCTCGGCATGCGCGCACGACCATCCTCGAGTAATTCATCCAACATGTAAAATGATTGAAGGAGATGACTGCATTGTCAAAATAGATTTCGGCTTAATGAGTTGTGAAGAAGTGTAATGGAACAGTGAGAAAGCCATGATTCTTTGAGCCATTCTTGGTGACATGCTTCTTGATGATTCTTGGGGACAACTGACAATACAAAGATAAAAATTTCATTTTGGAAAAAAGAAAATTAAGTACTTTTCACAAACACCCAATAAAAAGTTATCTTTAAAGTCTTTAAAAACAAAAATAAGCCCTTTGAAGCATTTCTTTCAAAAAGCTTAGCACCCCGCACTAGTTCAATACTAATAGCAACAAACTTATAAAACAAATATAAATTTCTATTACCTTTAATTATAGAGCAAAATTGAGTACAGACTGACAATATTTTATATTATAATTATACCTAGAAATTATTAATAATATAATTACTATACATGATTATAATTATATATAGTAATGTGTATGATATGTACCAATGTGTACCAAGACTAATGTGTATAAAAATAATATTCACAACATATATTGTTACAGGCCAAATTACGGCTAATTATTCGGGCCAGGTACTTTTATATAAATGTATTTAAGTTGATTAAGATTTTGTACTTAAACTGAAGTTAAAATTAAAAAAATTTCAAAATTGCTGAAACCATGCTTCAGTACTTGGGTATATGGCCCTACATTAGTCAATCTGCCCTTCAATCAAAAAGGTTCTGTACCCTTAATTTTAAGTATATTTCTAAAATAAAAGAGAGTCATCTTTTTCTCTTCCAAGAGGTTATCTTTTCAAAATATATTACATCATATAAGAAAAGGCCTATGTAATATTTCACTTAAAGCACTAACTGCAATGGTCTATTTTAAGTAGGAATTATATATATAAAAAAAAAAAAAGTTTGTCAATCCTGCTTTTTTAAAAAAAAAAAAAATACTGTAAAGAAAAACGCTAAGTTTTAAAAGCATGATCAGTTTCATCTTCATGTTGAATTCAAAAATATAAATGAAAGAAATCACTAGAAATATTAAATGAAAAGAAACTTAAATCTATTTTGTCCATTAACAGAGCAAAAGAATTAATAAGTGCAATAAACTCTTCAAAGTGTATTCTAACAATGATGTAATAAATTTAAAAACTTTAACAATTTACACGCAATGATTCAAAATAGGTATAAAAATCAAAAGATTTATTTTATTAAAAAAAACTAATTTACATTTTAAACAAAATTCATTTTTAAGGATTGTTTGGGTGCAGAAAAAACGATTAAAGTACTTTATCCAAAAATGTATTTTGAAATAGGTAAAAAAACGTAAGGTAAATTGATCATCAGATCAAGATCTTAAGTAATTGAATAATAATTTAATTGTTTTGTTTGGACAGATTTTAAAATACCTTTAGTACCTTTTAAACACTGGAGTGCAAAAAATAGGAGACCATCTGTTTGATGACTAGTGACTAGAGCAGGGATGTCAAAGTTCACATTCACCGTGACGTCCGTTTGGTCGAAGGCATGGACTAATAGAGGGGATGCTACATATCTACACTGCTCTGCCGAGTTTTGACAACAGCGCCACTTTACAGAAACTAATCTAAGCATGAGGTCGGTCCAGATTGCGGTATGGATTAATACAGGGGGTAAGGAATTCTCACCTTTCCCGGGGGTGGATTTTAAAACGTAACATGCAATAGAAAAAACGAGACTGTGCTCCCTTCTCCAGCAACATTATTTTCTGTCATCCCCGCCGTACGTAAGCAGTGCCGACAGGAAAACGTTTTCGTGCTCGAGTGATACTAAAAACAGACACTTCTTAGTACCGTTGGTTTGGAAACGTATGTTAGATTGAAAAATTTTTGACTGCTCATAATGATGCTGCTATCTAGTGAAATATATGAGGCATAAAGGTTCCTCGCTTTTTCTCCAAACAGTACCGTAAATAAATGTCCCTTTTATGTGGCTCACACTTCGTTAAAAGGTTTTTAATTTTTCTTCATTAGGAAAAACTGAGCAAAATATACACATATATAAAAAAAAATTTTGAAATTGAAAATCCGAAGATCACCGAAGTCAAGCGTCATTGGCTGCGGTCAGTGTGCTGGTGGGAGACCACTTGGACCAGTCTGCACAGGGACCGAGGGTGTGCGGTATTGGTCCTCGTTAAACTGTTCTACCGTAAAGTGCTCGACTTCACGTGCAAGTCGTCGGGCTACCGAAGCGGGGGCGCCATCCCTTCTGCAGAGGATCAAAATTGTGATGGCTTCGGCTCATCCTCAAGGATATTTTCCAGACCGTCGCCAATTGCCCATTGTGCAGCTCTAGTGTGACATAAATGTTTTTTCTTTCTTTTTTTTTTTAACTGAAGATCAGATATGAACGAGTTTAGTGTTGGCGATTGAAATGGGCTGTAGGTGGCGTAGAGCAGAACTCTCTACCTGTGGCAACACTTCCCATGCTTTCCTCATTAGCGTGTGGAAAGTCATAGAGGAAGGAAGTGCGTTAGTTTCTCTCTTAATTTTCATATAAATTAAAATCTTTTTTAAGTAGGAAAACTATATGGAACTGAAAATTACATGAAGCATAGTTCTAAAGAAAAGTATCACGGAAATTTTAAAAAATACTTTTATTAAATAAAAAGGAAAAATTTTAAGAAAAGGCAAAATATCGTAGTACATTCCTATGGATGGTGTTTTCAATAGAAATGTAAACAATCTCGAGCTCGGCACCTACTCCAGTTCCGGTTATAAAGTTTACAGCTGCTTATACTACATGTTATTCTGATAGGCGATAGTTTCAAACGGATAATTTTGTTTTCAATGAAAGAAAGAAATTAGATAATTTCTGAGCTTAAATCTGCCATATATCATAAGATATTATAATGTTAATATGTAATTCTGGTGAGTTTGAAGTGAAAATTTGTTTTAGTTTTTTAGAGATATATTGTTAAAAAAGGTGACATGGTTGCTAGATTTCGAATAACGCTTTTTTGGCAGTCTTGATATGGCCTCTTTCCATAGGTTACTGTTTGTTCTTGTTGCAAGCTGTGCACCGTCTTACGTTAGTGTTAACCCTTTTAGCATTGTAAACACAAGTAATAAGTAATCAAATACATTGTCTGCGAGAATCTCAAAACACAATGATGCCAAATGGCTTTGAAGTACAACGGAAACAGTAACCCGGAATTTCAGGCGGTACCGAGCTTGCAGCGTTCCCTAGTGTAGAAAACACCATCCATACAACTCTCCCCAGATGGCGTATTCGAGTGTTGTGATCGTCAATTCTGAAATCTATTGATCATATTCTTTAAGAGGTGATATGAGTATTCGTTCTAAACATTATTTGAATATAAAAATTAGTAAGCTATTTATAATTGTACATTTCATGTTTGATTTGAATTACAAGCCTGTATATATTGTAGTATCTGATTAACAAAATTTGATTGTGATAGTTCATTATAATTATAAAATTAGATTTTACCTTAGATCCTTAACAAATTTTATATATATATATATATATATATTGAGTCAAAATAAATGTCTTTAAATTTTTATTATTAGATTATCAGATCTTAATTTATTGAATTATTATTATTAATTTTCAGTTGTGAAGCATTCAATACAGTGATTCCAGAAACACTACAACTTACAAAAAAGATACTCCAGAAATCTATCATTTAAACAAATTTCAATGTTTAAAAAATAATTTCATTTAATATCACTTAAATGTTATAAAGAGCTAAAACTTTAAAATTTGCGTAACAACCAATTTAAAATTGGCATTATATTATAAATATATAGAACATTAAAATGCTTCATATTTCTTGCAATTAATCATTAGCTTAACTACAATCTAAGCGAGAAATAATTCAGTTAATCAAAAAAATGTTTGCTTTAGTTAGATGTAATGATCCGACAATAATACTACATAAATTAATGAAGGCATAATACATAACATATAATACATACTACGTAAGATAATACAAAATTAATTATCATGCATAAGATATTAAAATAGATACAAATAAAAAATATGCATACCGCATTACGGATGTCAGCAGTGAAGTGAGGCTGGAATTAAAGGTTAGCGAGTAAAAGCGTCATACTAAAGTGATATTTATAATAATTCATCAAGCAAATGCACCACTAAATATCCAGCATAGACATAAATGCCTTCGATCAGTAATGTTTTCTAAGCAGTATCTCACAAATAATAGGAAATGTAAACACGAAATCTAGAACTTTAATGTATGTAATGCATTTTATTCAAAATTGATATTATATTAAAATAAAATGTGATACATTCAAATTCTTCATATTTCTTGCAATTGATCATTTGTTTCAATACAAACTAAGTAAAGAACAATTTGGTTTATTAACAAAGAAAAGTTTGCTCTCAATAAAAATATCCATCTAAAAATAATGCCACATAAATTATAGAAAGAGCTACTAAATTAATTACCATGCAAAAGATATTAAAAAAAGATATGCAAATAATAAATGTCTGTGAGGAAAATATGCCTACTAAATAAAAGATTTCAGCTGTGAGGTAGCTGCAATTAATGGGTAGCTAGCAAAAGCGTCACACTTAGAGTCATTTTATATTAATTCAGCAACCAATGCATCACTAATATCTAGCATAGCTGTACATGCCTTTGGTATTTTTCCATTTCACAGACTCGGGCGATAAAATTGCCAGTGCAAACTTAAAATTTCTAATTTAGTCAGTAATTATTCAGTGCTAGGAAATTTTTAATAAATAAATTTTAATAAATAATAAACTTTTTCAATAAATAATAAGATAAAATATCCGAAATTACTTGCTCATGCAAAAGTAAAATCTCTTTGAATCAAAAAAAATATTGCAGACATTCTTGCAAATTTACTTCCACGAATATATGTGTTTCTTTGCTCATTCGTTTAATCACTCTGGCTCAAACTTCTCCACTATTTCTTACTCCTAAAATTCCGTCAACCAAGCTCTTGGTGATAGAATTTGGTTAGCAATCACCCATTTCAGCTGATTACCAAAGTAAAGCAATATTATTAAGTCCGGCAATCAAGACAAGAAAGGCGTTAAGGAAGCCTGAAGAAATACAAAAAGTGAAGAAATTTACTGCGCCCTCTATAAACTATTTAATGCGCTGAATCTACGCTTTTAAAATCAATACTAATATAACTGTAACTGCGATGCTGCTTCAATGAGACTAGGAAAATAAGAGTGCGTGATATTTATTAAAGAAAGAATGTTTTTGCATTAAGAGTGATTTATAGCAAGTATTAAACGCTTAATTATTATTTTCAATATCACTCTCACATGATTTTTTTTATTTGTTAAATTTTCCTTTGTTTTTGAGTTTTCGCTCCGAGTTATTTTTGCCATTTCATTATGGAGACAGTACCACATGGCATAGGTGTACAAAATAGGTACGCCTTATTCTACGACGAGTGTTTGGACCCGCTAGAAATTTTAAAGCAGACTGAAGAACAGAAGTCTAAGAAAAAGACCGAAAAACCTGTAAAGAAAGCAGCTAAGACGTCGCCACCTGCCCCCCTAAAAAAGCCAACGGAGACTGTTGCTACCAAAGCTGTGAAAATACAAGACCAGGATAGTGCATCTAAACCGAGAGGTAAACCTGCTCTACAGTCAAAAGTGTCAAATCAAAATGATTTTAGAGAAAATGTCAGAAACAGAGATGATAATTATTTCGGTGCTGAGACCAGGGAGAGAGAAGGAGGCAACAGCGAATTTCGACGAGGTCGTGGAGGATTTCGAGGAGCACGCGGCGGGGATGCAGGAGGTGGACGCAGAGGAAGAGGATTTTTTCCAAATTCTGATAACAGGAACCGACGTGTTTTCGATCGGAAAAGTGGAAGCGACAAATCTGGAGTGAAATCCGTTGAGAAACGTGATGGTGCTGGCTCTAACAACTGGGGTGACATCAGGAGTGATATCAATCAGAGAAGAGATGGTGGTTGGGATGATGAATTTGAAGGTGAACCACCTCGTCAAGAGTTAGGAGGCAACGTAGGAGAGGATACTGAATTTGGAAAAGTTGAAGAAGGGCTCAAAAATGATTCTCTTGATAACTCAGAAACAAAAGAAAATGATCAAATTACTGAAGAAGAACAACAAATTCAAGATGCCATGAAGGAGATGACTTTGGACGAGTGGAAGAAAGAGCAGGAAGCCAAGCGTGTCGTACCAAAGTACAACTTGCGTAAACCAGGAGAAGGTGAAGATGAAAAGCAATGGAAGAAAGGATATGTCTTGAAGAAGAAGCCTAAAGAAGATGATGAGGAAGAAGAAGAGGATGACGAAGATGATGAGTATGCTCGCCGTGGCCCTCAGAAGGTTCTTTTGGATATTCAGTTCAACTACGCTGATTCAAGACGTGGTAATAGAGGAAGAGGTCGCGGTGGCAGAGGAGGCCCGAGAAGTGGCCCACGTGATAATGCCAACAGAGATTCTCCACGTGAGGATCGTCCTCCTCGTGATGGTAGAGGTGGTCGCGGCGGTGGTGGTCCAAAAGTGAGAGGTGGACAACAAGCTGCACCACGTGTTGATGATTTCAACGACTTTCCATCATTAGTCAATGCTTAAGGCAAGGATGTTGATTTAATTAGCATTCCTTGCTGGCATTTGTTTCAATTATGGCACCAGTCATGGAATGTTTCTACGTAAAAGATCATGCAGTTGACTGTACACTGTTGTGTATGGCTTATTAGGTATTTGAACTCTCATGCTGGTTTTTGGAATTTTACTGTGGACATTTTTAAGCTTTTTTTGGACAATTTACTGAACAGTTTTGAAAATCTAGATTTTTTTTCCTGTTTATTCAAGTTTTATTAATATTCACATTGCCTGTATCCTTATGTACTTAACCAAATTAACAATAATGAATTTTTCGTCATGTGTTAATTTTTTGTTGTTGCATATATTATAAATTGCTACTGTTAATTATTAATTTTGACTTTTGTTGACTAACCTATTCTAGTTGAGTTTACTTTATAGAATCCACTGATAAAAGAAATTCTGTGCCTAATGGAAAATTAAAGGTATGATTAGCTATTAAGATTATATATTTTTTTAATAAAAATTAACTATCTTCTGTTAACTGTACCAATATATTCTGACTATTTTCATGTATCTTCAGAAAAGTAATATTTTCTTGAAAGAATGTATAATATTTTCTTCATTTAGTTTAATAACTTTTTGTACTTGCTCAGTAAGATATAATTTTTGGTAGTTTGGTCCAAGTAAATTTTGGACTATTTTTTATTGATAGCCATTTTCTTTTGTGTTCAGAGGAAAAAAAGTTAATAGACTGTTGAATTTATTTGAGTCTGGTTATCTAAGGGTACTTATTTTTGCTTAATTTCAAGATATAAACTTATTTTTTTCATGGAGTTTAATAATCTATTATTTTTTTTATTCTTAGTAAAAGTGCTGATAATTTTTTCATATTCATTTAAACTAGAATGGTGCTTATCCTGTCAATTATAAGTATTAAGTTTTGATGTATTTAAGAATTAACTTGGTTGTAATTAGTAATATTTCTTTTTTATTTCAAACTATACATTTTTCTTATGTATAACGACTTGAAATTCTATGGTAGAAGTTTTGTGGGCGTTTAAAGAAATTATATGTTCATAAAGTTGCACTTGTCTCATATTTTTTAATAACAGATCAAGTTTATTGTGTACTCGATCAACAAAATAATTTTGTTTTATAATTTGCTTCACAGTTGTTTATTACCTGATCATATTTATGCTGTAGGATTTCTTCATTGGCTTGTCAATTCATTGTTTTGTGTCAAAAATAGCTTTAATTGTTCTTTTAATAAAGATATTCCAAAACCCAGTATATCTGTTATATTATTCCAATATATTTTTTTTTTTAATTAAGTCTTTTGCAATTTCTTAGCTTTTCAAAAATTCCATCCAATTTAAATATGTTTCTTATAACTACTATCTAAGGCAGAGATGCATGAGCCTTTTAAATAATATAAGATTTAAAAAAAAGTACTAGTTTAGTCTCAAAGTATCAGGTTGTGATAAGTTCAATTTATTTATAGGTTCAGAGTTTGCAGTGAAATGTAATTATTTGTAGATAAACTATTGGTGAATGAGGAAATTCGCTTGTGGATAACATTGAAAGAGAAAATTCTAAAATTTTAGCAACAGTAATCACGCTAATGTAATACTGTATGTTATTGAAAGTTTGCTTTTAAGATAAATGTAAAATTATGTTCCCTTACATATGAATTGATACAATTTGCTTAATATCTATATTTCTCTTATGTGTCACCATAAACTGTCTAGGTTTTTTTGAGAGATACCTATTTTGTGAAAATTTAGGCATAATTTGTGAAATTTAAATATATTTAAAAAAAAACACAAATATGCTAAAATAAGAAGATATTTAATTATTTTTCGAAAATATGTTAAAAGTAATTTGTGAAACTACCGTTTTTCCTAAAATTTAATTTGTGAAAGTACCACTAAGCTGCAGTAAATTTGCCCTGGACAGGCCCCTGAATAATGAATAATTATATGTCAAGTAGTCCTTAGGATAATTTTGTATTTTTCTTTTATAGAAATAAATCTTAGCTGCAAAGTAATTATAGTGGCACCCTGATTTAATGTATTTGTCAGATTAACTTAAAAAAGAAAACTTAGCAGAATGATGTAAAATCCGGATAAAAAAAAATTTAGGTACATTTTTTACAAATTGACAGTAATATGAACTACAAGAAAAAATGTGTAAACTTTACAGGTATTCTGTTATTAAATACAATTATAATTATATCCTTTAAGACTTACTATTGTTTGCAAATTTACTTTATTGTTTGCATTCACAAATGTTTTAGAGATTTTATGCTTTCAAACTCTTGATTAGTAGAATTAGAATATTAAAATACAGTTGTGCTGTGCTTTCGACTTTTTATGTGAAAGGTAACCAAGTTTGTTGCCAAATTTAGCTAGTAATGTGGTAAGTATATTTGTTTAGATTTATTCACATTAATTATTTTCATCTACATGGGAGCAAAGGATTAATTATTGACTTGTAACTTATTCGAATTACTTTCAAACAATTTATGAGGTTCCCACATTTCTAAGATTACAGCATTATGTTAAAACTTCTACTGAGACAGATGCACAATCAGAGATACTGCATTGCCTTGGTCAAAGATGCCCGAAAATTCTTGCTCATCTCTGATGCAAGGTATATCTGATTTTGTTTATTTCTGAAAATTTTTCTTCTATTTGGTTGAGATTTATTTAGTTAGTATATTTATTTATTTTTTCATGTGTGATGCTTATAATTTTCGTTTCTAGATAGGTCATTTTGAGTAAGTAATGTAGCATAGCTGCAATTTTTTTAGCTTTTTATTGACATATAACTGCTATATATATATTTAATATTTTTGCACTTAGTTTTTCATGTTAGGTTAAATAATTTGATAGTTAAACCAGTGTTTTTAGAAGGACGTCCTGCCCTTTCTTTTTTATTTTATAACCCTCCTTTTTTTAGTAAAAAGGAATCTTTAAATGTTCAAACTACAAGCTTTTCTATTTTAAAAATAAGTGATTGTTTGAAATACGTTAAATAGTCTAAGAGGTTAATTTAAAAATTGTTGAGGATCAAATTCATTTAACATTACAAATTTTGCCAATTTTTACAGTGTTCTAAGTGAGTGTCTTTTTTTGAGAGGAAGCACTCTGCCCTTTTTTATTTCTAGGCAGAACTCTAAACAGTGCACAGTTGAAATAATTTCATTGTTGAAATTTCACATTCCTGAACTTGAAGAATTATAAGTAACAAAATCGGACTTTAAAAGTACTTTTCTTTTTTTCCTTTCAATTATATTGATGGCTTTTTAAGTGAAATCAAAAAAATTTGTGCATAATTTTAGAATTAAGCTAGTTCCATGTAAAATTTAACAATTTCTTCTATTTGTTAATAGTTTAAACATTTTTGAATTGTAAGTTGTGCAATTTTAAAAACAAATGCAAAATTTGAACGTAATTGTTTGAATACCAGTGGAGTTATTCAATTTCGAAATTAGAGAGCTATTGGGTTGATTTCCTTTAAATTTTGTTACATAAAATTGCCTTTTTTGAAGTGCTATAAACATTTCTGTGCCTTACAATTTAATGTTTTTCAACTGTTATTCAGTAATAAATATTTGTTTAAAAAAAAATAATTCATCAACTGTTTTCATTCTATTGGGACCCTGTTTTCCAGAGTATGGCTACCCCTTTTTATTTGAGTGTCAAAAATTTAGACCTTTTAAGTAAACAGGTTTCCCTCTTTTTCTTTCGCTTTAGATCAAGGATATAAATCTTTGGATCAGAAAGTGTAGATAGATTCCCTTTAGTTTTTTAAACTTGGAAATGTTATGAACGAGATTTAACTTAACAAGTTACTGTTTTATATGACTATCAAAATTGGCAATTTATCCTAAACCGTACAACTAATTAAGCCTAATGAGTTACCTATTTTGTTTCTAGTTATTCTTAATGAATATAATTTACCTATTTCCATTTGTAGTGTATAAAATCATTGAAAAACAGGCTTCAGAGATGAAAATCAATTAAGTCTGCTTTATTATTATTATTTCTTGTTATATACTCAGTGGGTAATTTTAGGAAAATCTTGTTTAAAGAGCTTCAATATTTGTTAAGGAAATTAAGCTAAGATTTCTTAGCCTAAACTTGCCTTGCAGAAGTTTCTTTTTAAATTGTTGAATATTTTAATTTGAGCATATAGTAAAAAGTGAAAAGAGTTGCTTCAAGCTATCTTTAATGTGCAGTGCTCAAAGTCATCCTGAATAACTTTTGATCTAATGATCAGATCTTCACAATCTAGGCTTGTACTTAATGGTTCAAGGGGGTGACTTTAAATATGAGAATTAATTAGTGCAATGTAAATGATATTTTATGTTACGAAATCAGACAATTCTTTGAATTAAACTATGTTTTTGTTTGACGGATTTAGATTTTCGACCTCCAAAATATGGTTCGAATAGTTTGGTTAGAGAGGCTATCCAAAGTTTGGACTTATTGACGTTAATTTTTCTTTTTTGGTATTTCGCCATGTCTCTAGTACTTTTAAGTGAATAGAAAACTTTTTACACACGATAATAAAATTCTTTTATCTAAAGGTAATTCCATGCAAAAATTAAATTTTAGTAAATATTTATTATATTATTTAATAATAGTTGGGAAAAAAGATTAAGGTATACAATTTTTTTACTTCATTTGAAAGTATGTAAGTTTGCATGGCAAATTCCAAAAATCGGAAGCGAAATCGGTTTAATAGTTAATGAGAAATCAAATTTTTAATTAATAACTTCCTTAAAATTTGATTTCTCAGGAGCTGTTAAACTAATTTCGCTCAAACGTAGTATGCCCTGTAAAATTAGATACTTTAAAATGATTTTAAAAATTGTATGCCTTACAATTTAAATTTTTTGATTATTATTTAGAAAAATATTAATAAATAGTTACGATAATTTGTTTTTTCATGGAATTTTCTTGGAATAAGCGAATTTTATAAATGTGTCCAAACATTCTTCAATTAACTTAGAACGTTATCGAGATATGGCGAAATACGCAAAAGGTAAAATTTACATAAATGAGTCCCAAACTTTGGATTGTTCTCCTGACTAATTAATTAGCATCACCCCCCCCCCCCCCCNCCCCCCCCCCCCCCCCCAGAACCATTTAAAATTTTTAAGGTGGTCTTGTTTTTTCCCCCCTGCTCTGTAACAGTCTTATTAATATAGATATTTTTCTTCCATTTTATAGATATTTCTTTTACTTAATCATTTGATTAGTTAGATTTTTTATTATTGTTTATCAACTTAGCTTTTTTCGAAAAACATAAAAGAATTCGTGCACATAATAATTTGTACAATGAAATTATAATAAATGTTAATGATCAACCAGTAAAGTTGGAATGTTTTCTCCTACAATAGAAAAAAACATCATGCAAGAAATGAGTTTCAATTAGAAATTTCAAATATATCAGGTTTTAAACAGCTAACATTTGCTCTCCAGTTCTCTAATTGACCCCAAATAAAGTGTATTTTACTTCCCATTTTTTCTTTACATATACAATTACATCTTTGTTGGGTAATGTCATTGTTGATTAAATTTTGTTTTATAATACAAAATAAAAATTTGTGGACAGACTCTTATCATTAAGAGTTTTTTTTTTTTAAAGGGTACAAAAACTATTTAGAAAATTTCTTTAAAATTCTCGATATCCAAATGTCAATGAACATTTTTAATCTTGAAGTTTTATACAACTTTTGCATATCATGATCATAGTAGTTTATACAGGTTACTAGCTTATTGCTATGCATTAATCAAAGGCACTTTTTTGTCCATAATATATTGCCTGTCTCTCGAACTTCTGGTAAATTTTATTCATAAGTATGAGAAATCTCGCATGACTGAAATTATGAAATATTTCTGAAGTATTCTTTGAGAAATTTGAAAAAATGTCAAAAACTCAAACTCTTCCTTCCGTTATTTTAGGACATTGTAAATTTTACAATTAATTATATATTTTTCTACAATTCTTCGGCATATTGTTTAAATTTTATTGAATATTACCTTTTAATTAATATTACCTTTTAAATTAATTTTTTTTAATTTATTTTCATAATTTGTTCACAAATTATTTGCAAAAGTTTTTTTAATCGCCCTTTTTTTTTATTAATAATTTCATGATAACTACAGAATTTTGAAGTAGACACTCTTCTTGTGATTTATAAATTTTTTTTTAATCAAAGTACTCAAGATTCAAAAAACTCGAAATATTTTCCGTTTGGAGGTAAGTAAATTAGTGTTAAAATTGGACTAAATTTCAAGTATCAATTTTTTAAAGAAGTTAGTATTTTTTTTTATTTTTATTATTACTATATTGTTCAATTTATTTTAAAATGATATTTTATGAAGAAAAAAAAAGGACATAAATTCTACAGAAGAAAAAAAAGTTGCTCTGAACCAGGCTTCGTAGTTGTCCTGATGATTTTTCTGATAAAAAATAAATTGTCCTTAATTGTATTGGTTTTTAGCTTTTTGTCCTAATATTTGTGTATGTTCAGAACATCCTAGTTTATAAAAATACAATATATATGTATAAATATTTTTATGTAGAAGAGTTAGAGAATCGAAAGATTTGGATTTTTGATCCAACATCTTTCAATTTTAATTAATAATTTTAGTAGAAATTTCAAAAAGAAACTCGATTAACAAATTTTTATTTGTTATTTTCTGCAAATGCAGGAAAAAATCTTTGATGGAGTTTTGTAGGTGTACAATTTCAGATTCGACTCTATCATGTGATTTTTTTTAAGAAAAAAGATCGATTCCAATTAACATTCCAGTAATCATATCAAATTGTTTAATTATAGATTGAGGGATTGTCTATTAAAATTCTAAAATTATTATTACACAAGAATGCTTTCTAAAACTATTATAAGCTATCATCAGTATTGATAAAATTGTGCTGGACACTTTAAACTTTCCGTTCTTTCCAAAGTAGTAATGGAATTAAAAATAGCATGATTTATTATTCTTTAGCCATAAAATTTTCTTTTCTAACAATTAAAGTAGAGCAAATTATACTTTTTAGTTTGCCGTTTTTTTAAAAGGCATGGTATATATTAGGAGAGGGCAATTTTTTTTCTTTTCTTTTTCCTGATATTTTTTCTTTTCTTTTTTGAAAAATGAAGAAAAAAAATCGAAATTTGTGGGTACAATTATTTTGTGTTATCACTTTATGAACACTCTCAATCTCGCAGATTCCATCCTAAAATTTTATTTCGTGTCTCGCCAAATCTTAAGCTATCAACTTTTCTATTGGCACTTACCTGATAATAGGTTCCTATGCAGCCTGGTATGAAGAAAGCTTTTTTTTTTTTCTTAGCAAAAAAGATTTTTATCAATAAAATCTTTTCGAAAAATATTTTATTTTTATCCATTTTTTTTATTTTGGTATCAAAGAATTTTTTAATCAGGCCTTTTAATGATTATGCCTCTTTTAAATATAGAGGAAACCTGATTTTGCGTTTTAAGTCGGACAAGCGCATGCACAAATGAGTGAAGCGAGAAAACGTAAAAAATCGGAATATTTTAAAATCTTTTATCTTAACTAAAGTTTTTACTGAAAAAAAAAAGTAAAATTATATTACGTGTGTTGCTGAGAAATTGGATTATCTTTATTAATCAACTCTTAATCAGTCAAAAAAATATATTAATATAAATCAGGATATATAGTACTAAAAACTATTTTATTGCCCTTCAATATTTTCAGATCTCCATGATAAGATCAAATAACGAGGTACAGAACCTGTGTTAAAGTTCATTGTGTTCCACTTTTTGTTACAATTTAACTAAACATTTTTTATAATTTCATAAAACAAGCATTGGAAAATGACTCCATTTTTAATTTTACGATAATTTTGAATATATAATCACTCGGGGGCCTCTTTTGGTGGAATCACCCTGCAGGATTACAATAATTAAGTGCACAATTAAAGAAAGAGTAACATCTTAAAAATTATTGTATGCAATTTTCCAAACTCAGCTATTAAATATCAATTTTTTTTTATTAATTTTTTTTTGAAAGAATTTTAAAAAAATCAAAACTTTATTAATTTTGAATTTTTAGATTACAGATTGTCTAAAAATCAGTATTTACTAAATAGCAGGTTCAGAGATTACTATTCCATACATAAATTAACAAACATAAATGGTTTTATTAATCGATCCATTGATGATTTTTAATAATGATCAAATAATAATTTGTGTACCTTCACATGGGTAAAATAAATCTTTATTTTTTTGAAAAATAGATGATTCTGTTGATATTTTTTTAATTTAACTTTATAATGAATTGTAAGTTATTATCAACGCTTTTTATTATTTGAATTTTGAAACAGAGCTTCAAAAAAATTCCAAATGCAAATATAACTAAATAATAAAAAAAAGACAATTTTAATAATTTTAAATTGTAGAAATTCACTCAAAACAATAAAACTTAATAACAGTATAGACCTTTATAAAGTCCTTGATATGTTATTAATTAAAATGTTATAAAAATAAAGAATGAGAATAAATCAAAATAGTACGAGGAAAGATCGACCGAAAATGTAAATCGAAATGCAAACAGATAAATTGTTCCAGATCGTTCGTAATGTCATTTTATCAATTGAACTCAAAACTTGACGAACTTTTCCTTAGAAATACAACCGAACCTTATTTTTATCAGTAATTTTCTATTTAAAATTTTCCTAAGGCTCTTTCTCTTCTCTAAGAAAAAAAAAATTCTCACTTCAATTTTGGGGTTTACAAGCAGGGACAAAGCTTTTTTTTTAATTGATCTGATTTGAAAATTTGTTTCCTCAATATCGTCTATTTTCTGGCTGGAATATGTGCCCTTCCTAGTACACCCTAACAAAACATTTCAAATTAAAAGTTATGTTTTGAATCTTATAAATCCGAATGACTCATAATCTTAAATCTGTTTTATGAGAAGTTTCATTTCACTTTTCCTCCATTTTTTTTCTTCCAAACCTTCAGTCACGCTACGGATTGGTAGATAGTGACGCAATCGTGATCAAGTGGAAACCTGTTCCCTCATTGAAATCGGGTTCTTTCACACTATTTGTATTGCAGAATAAGTCCGAAGGTTTTGTTGACTCGATTTTATTTTTACGATCATTGTTATTATTGTAATTTTGAAAGTTTCAGAGAACTTAAATTGTAAATAAATAATGTCCGTTAATAGTGGTGATTGGAAATTTGTGGTATGGGAGCGAAACAATAAAACTGGGAAGTGGGTTCCTTTTTCGGCGGAAATCTCACAATTTTTAGAGACGAGTTATAAAAAAAAGTTAAATACTGTATCATTAGGAGATATAGATGAAGCTTTAAAAATATATACAGTCGATTTAGAAGATATGATTCAAGTTTCTGAAAAAACAGGTTAGATTTTTTTGTGTATTGTCTTAGCGGGACAAATTTGTTTTTATCTCTTTAAAAGATACAATTTGTAGTAATAATATAAGTAACTAATTAGATTAGTTTTAAAATAACTAAATTAATTTTAAAACGAAATAAAAAAGCAAGTAGAAGAATAGAAAACGAGAATGCATATATTATTTCTTATATTCTGGCAATCGTAAAATATTAATAACTGAATTTCTTGAATCGAATATGTTTGTGCTAATACAGGATATCTAAATTAAAATCATGTCGCGTATTTTATCTATTGCGAAACAGTTTTGATAAGCTACTTCATGTTCTGATAAGGCTGTCTATCTTAGGAGTCAATTTGATTCTATTTTCATGAAATTGGAAAAGTAGTAAGAAGTAAAAGAAATTTCACATCGTTGATATAATTGGCGATGTTATTTTGCCAGTCAAGTTCGTCTCACATACATTTAAGCTTTGTCGTTCCGTTACAAATTTATTGAAAAAATATTTTACGGGCTACTTATTATTATTGAAATCATGAGTACGATATCTAAACCTTTCACGAAAGATCTTTATTTAAAAAAAAAAATTGTTTATTATTATAGCCAATTAATAACCTTCTATGAAAGAATTTTAAAATCAAATCAAATGTTTCATTAGCAAATTATTATTGTATACTTACAAGATTATTCATATTTATGCACTTTAACGAATGCATATATAAGTTAAGGGTTAAAAAAAAATTGTTAAATTGTAAAAATATTATAAGAAATATAGATTTTTCCCTGGTTTTTTATTATATAGTTTAAAATTATTTGGATTAAATTTGAAACGTTTATTTTTATTATTACTAATATATGTTTACCTTATAAACAAAAGAAAAATTTTATTTTAATCTAATAAAAACTGGATAATTAAGTACTCTATGATCTCCAAAATTTAGTTTATATTGATAAACTGTTAGTTGCTTATCATCTGGAATGCTAAAGTTTTAACTAGTGCTAGTACAAGTGACAATTTTATTTATACAAGCTCAATAATAATAAAATGACTCACAACCAAACATTTTCCTGACTTCCTTCAGGAGTAATATGCGCTACTGGTTTATATTTTATGTTTAGTAAAAATTTAAATTTTACTTGGAAAAAAGTGCTTTTTAAAATTTTATTTTATTATTTACACAAGCTGAATAATTTTACATTAGCATGTACACCAACTTATACCGTTAACAATTAAAATGAAGTTAAAATAATTAAGAAGTATTTACAATACAAAAGCCTATTAAATGATATACTTTAAAGAATGCTTTATAATTATAATTTATTATCTTTAATCTCAGTTTAAAAAAATTTAGCTAAAAGGACAAAAAGAAGTATTAATAATATTTTTTGTAATATTCTATTAATTTTTTTGGTCTTTAAGATGTTTTTTTTATTAATTATTACTATTTTATCCTATCATTATGTACCATTATTAATTGATAATAATTCATTCTTTTATAATATATTGCACAATGTTCTATTTAAATTGTTAAAAATTTGATAATTAAAGTAGAATAAATAAATGTGGCTTAAAATAGAAATGTATATAATGTTTTCGGCTGCCAATGTCACTTTGTTCCAAGATTTTGTCAACCATTTAATCCAATTGAGGTGGAATTAATTGTTTATTGTGTGGGACAAAGTTAAGTTAGGAATGCATTTTGTATAGTCAAGCTTTCATACTTTTTTTTTTTTTTTTTAAATCCTGCCATTATGTATTTACAAAGTATCTAGATTTTTATTTATCTTTGTCTGAGTTTGTTTTTTATTTCATTGATATTTTACTTAATATTAGCAGGATTAGCTTCTCTGCTATGAATATTAATTTAGATATTGTATGAAAAATTAAATGAAAATTATAATGGTTATTTAATGTCAATTATTTATTTATTATTTTTTTAAAATATTGATATATCCTATCACAAAAAGTAAAAGAATTTTATTTTTGAATATTTATTACAATTTTGTATGCATAGAACAATTTTCTGAATTAAATGCACCTAGGCTGTGAAAATTTAGTTTTGTGTTCCCTGGACCCCATTTAAAAAATCTTGTACACACCTATAATAAGAAGTAAACAATGGCATGTTAATAAAGGTTTAATTTCAGAAGAAATAAGCACTAATAAAACAAGTGGAAGTTATTATTTTTAAAATGTACTATGAAGATTACAATGTTTTCAAGCTCTTTTTGAAATATACTGTTAAAACTGCGTAAAACTGTTACACATAGATCAATTTTCTGACTTTAGTGCACTTAGGCTATGAAAATTTAGTGTAGTGTTCCCTGGACCCCATTTGAAAAATCTTTTGCACACCTATAATAAGAAATAAACAATGGCATGTTAATAAAGGTTTAATTTCAGAAGAAATAAGCAATAATAAAGCAAGTGGAAGTTATTATTTTAAAATGTACTATGATAATTACAATTTTTTCAAGCTCTTTTTTAAACATATTGTTAAAATAATTACCTAAAAACTTTAAAAAATGTTTATAACAAAACTTTGAGATGCTTAAAGGCTCTATTTTTCTATCTATCTTTTCGTTAACTTTTTTACAGTGCTTTTTATTAAATATTCTTATTAATACATTAAAAATAATTTTCTCCCTTGAAATTGATGTGATAATTTTAAGCTAATTTAGTACCTTGATAAGCTGATAAATCAGAACATTTCACTTTTAGAATTAAAAATGGGGGAAGGTAAAAGAATAGAAATTTTAGAAATTACATGAAGTTAATTCTGCCTGATAATGGGAGATAAGAAGTATTTCTTGAAACATATAGTTGCTATGTGTAGTGTTTTAAGTTTTTTTTTAATAAATATTTATCTAGAATTAATTTAGAAATTTCTATTTATAGCTTTAAAATTCGGAAATAACCTAATCTAATAAAACTAAGTCATCATCATCATAGTTGGCCAGACAGCCCAATGCGGGCCAATGCCTTCCTAATAAAACTAACTACTGAATAAAAAAATATCAGTATAGTTTGGTAGCTTGTTGTCTATCAGTATAGTTTGCATTCAATTTACCAATATTGTGGGTATTGTTATGTAAGTTTAATAAATTTTATTTGTTGCCATTTTTTAAGGCAGATTTGACAGATTCTAAACAAATAACTTAATTGTTATTTTTCTTCTTCTAATTATCAGAGATGATTGTGCTCTGGAAAAAGGCGGATTTCTGGATTTTTCTCTAACCGCGATCCGGAAATTCAAGGTCCAGAAGTTTCTAGAAGTCATCGATCACATTTATGTATACAAATTCTTTTATATTTTATTTAAAAACATTAGGACTAGAATTTATACCTGGCATCTCTTTCATTTGTAAATATTTTTTCTGGTGAAGTAATAAATGTGATTAGAGATAAGAATAAGCTTGATCATAATTATTAATTTAAATTATGCTTTATATAATTTATTTAGAATTTCATGTTGTGAAAATATCAATGATTTAAATTTAGAAAGACATTAATTTTTTGTAATTCATCATTAATGATTTTACTCAAGAAATTTTCAGGATTTTTGTGTTGGGCTCACAATCACCTCTGAATTCAGCTCCATTTTTCTCAAAACCTAATTTTTTTACTATTAAAAATTTTTATCCAATTTATTTTATTTGTGTACTAATTATTTCCTGTATATTTAAATAAGTATAATTTCACTGACTTATTTTTTAAAATTTATTTCTTAGAACTTTTTAATTATTTATTTATCTTTCTAATAATTCAGGTACAAAATCAAAAGTGAGGAGGCACTTATGTTCTACCATTGATTCTCTTCTTAATGGTTTCACATGGCAGTGGTCAGGTAATGACAAAGACAACTGGCACTCATATGACATTGATGTGAATAATTATATTGAAAATGCTTTCCAAAAGGTTTGTTGAATATTATTTATTTTCTCTACCTTTCAGGGAACATGGAACCAGGGAGGGCAGACATTCACATCATATAAATAAAGGGACATAACCCCTTCTAAGTAAGAAATGTATATATTACTCCCCCCCCCCTCTTGAGAAACTTCCGTGGTCACTGCTACTTTGTGACATTATCATCAACTATTTTTTAAAAAGAAAATAATAAAAAAAAAAATATAATTATATTTTCAACCAAAGTTATCTCCAGACCTATTTTTTTCCAGCTTCTACTTGCAATTAAAAGTAATGTTATCAGCATAAGCTCTGTAGGAATTTCGAACCTTTTTCCATTTTAGGTAGCATTAGAGTGTAACAAGAAAACTTTTTTCCAAGTCCAAAGTGCTTAGAGATTTTTTTTCAAACAAAAAGAATAGAAATACCTTGAGGGAGTTAATTTAGAACAGAATCCGTTGCTCAGATCTGAAGAATTATTTTAGACAAAATTGCTTTATACAGTAGTTATAGATTATTGCATTTATGTATGTAAATTTTTGGTAAATGTGATAAAGTATACGACTTTTTAATTAAAAATAAGGAAATAAAGGAGCGTTTTAAAAAATAATGAGGGATATTTCCCATAGTCAATTCTACTGTTATAAAGTGGAATAAATAATGGGAGTGGTTTCAGAAACTGGTGAAAAGGAATTGATTGCATTCAGATACAAACTTAAGTCACAATTCAATTCAAAAATAGAAAAGATAAATGTCTGAAAAATTCATTTCAAGAAGCCCTCATTATATATAGACAATTTCGAATGTAACAAAGCAAAATAAATTTCACCATATTCTTTCATTGCTGGACTTTTAATCAAATTTCCTATTAGCATGGTAGGGTATATTGCAGGGGTGGCCAAGCTCCTACATAGTCAAGCCATTTTTCAAAATTAGAAATTTTTCGCGAGCTGCAATTAAATATGTATTTAAAATATATGCAAAAAAGGTATTAATTTTTTTTTTTACATAAATTATATTTATTGAAAACATATAAGTAGAAGAACAAAATATGTGTATTGAATTTAAAATTAACCACATTTATTTTAATTCTCATGATAATTCTTTAAAATTTAGTGAATAATTGGTGACAGCACTACTCATTAGTTTTTTTAAATGCTGGTTAGTTAATACTGATGGGTGTTTGGATTTCACGAATTTTAAAGTGGAATAAAATTATTCATATAAGTACGCTGTTCCGAATATTGAAATAATTTGACAAGCAGCCTTTTTTAATTCAGGATACTTCGATTCTGGTACGAATTTCCTAAATTCAGTAATCGACATCGACTTATATTTCAATTGTAGATCTTGATCTTCTTTTTCATCTCTATTAATTCTAATGCTCCAGGTGCTTTTTGTGTCATAATTATATTGGAAATGGAAAACTCTCCTTGAATTGAACAATGTTGCACTTAGTCTTTCATATTTGTTCTTAGTAGTTTAAAAGACATTTTGAAACACATACGGAAAGATAATAATTTTTAAAAATATAATAGCACAAAAATAAAACAGAAACTTGGGTACATTTATCGAGAGCCACAATTAATCCTTCAAAGAGCCGCAGGTTTGCCACCCCTGGTATATTGGACAAGCTAAACATGCCCTTAAAATTAATTTTGAATTAAAGAACATGAAATGCATGTACAAAATCAGGATATTAAATTATTTTCCCTTGCTCTCCAAAGAAAGAATTCTAATCATAGGTTTGAGTTTTCTCCTGCTAAAATCATTCAACTGTGATCTTCATCTACCAAGCTTGATTTCTGGTATTCAATCCATACTTTGAACAATCTATAAATTTAGTTCATGTTTTTTTTAGTATCTTATCCTTTCTCAATGTTTGGAAATCTGTTCTAATTTTAATTTTTTTTTTACCCAGTAGGTTTCAGCCAAACCTCTTCACACCTGCTTAATATCTCCCTTCTTTTATTATCTTGTTCAAGTTTGTTCCCCTGTCTCTACCAGTTAAAACACTTTGCTTGTGTTTATCTCTTTACTTTTCTTTGCCATTTCGTGTTTAGACACTGGGATAGATTCTGTTTATTGAACTGAAATTATAGTATGCCTATTTCAGCTGATTTGAAACTGAGTGTCAGTATACAGGGTTGGAACTCCACTGGGAGAGCCTGGAAAATACAGGGAATTTAAAAAATCATCTAAAATAACAGGAAAAAGGCAGGTTATTTAATTTTTTCTTTACAAACTGGAAAAATACAAGAAATTTTGTTTCTTATTTTCGTAAAGGATGATATTCCAACTATGCTAAACTATTTCATTTTCTATAGCATTGTTTAAGTATGTTCAGCTTTTCCTTTTTTTTCTCTTAAGTTTTTCCAGCAATTAAAACTAGTACAGTTAGCCCAATATAGCTTACACAAGAGTGCAGTAACTGTGTTTCCTCTCAATATACTGTGTGTAACATGGTGTATAGCGTTTTTAAAAAGTGCTTAAAGGTGCTTATTTTTGTTTTTTAAAAGCTTTTGAAGTGCTTTTTTCATTGGGTGTTTTTAAAAAGTGCTTAATTTTCCCTTTTCGAAAATGAGAATTTTTTTTCTTTTCCGTCTCGATTATCACCATGTATTATGCAAAAGCGTGCTTTTCGCGTTGTTCTGTTCAATGTTTTCACAATTCATTCAACCACAATCTATTCCGACATACCGTCGGTCCACAGCGTATGAAAGCGCCAATAATTTTACATGTTTGATGAAACACTAGCGAGTCCGCATGTGTGTCTACTGNACTCAACTGGGAGAGCCTGGAAAATACAGGGAATTTAAAAAATCATCTAAAATAACAGGAAAAAGGCAGGTTATTTAATTTTTTCTTTACAAACTGGAAAAATACAAGAAATTTTGTTTCTTATTTTCGTAAAGGATGATATTCCAACTATGCTAAACTATTTCATTTTCTATAGCATTGTTTAAGTATGTTCAGCTTTTCCTTTTTTTTCTCTTAAGTTTTTCCAGCAATTAAAACTAGTACAGTTAGCCCAATATAGCTCACACAAGAGTGCAGTAACTGTGTTTCCTCTCAATATACTGTGTGTGACATGGTGTATAGCGTTTTTAAAAAATGCTTAAAGGTGCTTATTTTCGTTTTTTAAAAGCTTTTGAAGTGCTTTTTTAATTGGGTGTTTTTAAAAAGGGCTTAATTTTCCATTTTCGAAAATGAGATTTTTTTTTCTTTACCGTCTCGATTATCACCACGTATTATGCAAAAGCGTGCTTTTCGGGTTGTTCTATTCAATGCTTTCACAATTCATTCAACCACAATCTATTCCGGCATAGCGTCGGTCCACAACGTATAAAAGCGCCAATAATTTTACATGTTTGATGAAACACTAGTGAGTCTGCATGTACGTCAACTGAGCTGGGGTTCAGGGAGATTATTGCACTCTCATGTGCAACTCTGCTGCATTTTGCAAGATACTCTCAATTTCAGGTTTCATTTTCCACTCTCTGATATTGAACTAAAAAATCTCTTGATCATTTTATAATGGCTAATATAATAAAGAAGGGCATCCTTTTTCAGAAACTAGTTATTTTATCATGATCATGTAAAGTCTTTGAAAATTATTTTACATTTTGTTAATGTACATAGTGCTTAAAAATGTTTTTTGAGTGCTTTAAAAGGTGCTTATTTTTTGTTGAAAGATTTGGCTATGCACCCTGTATAATATGTGCACTGCAGGAGAAACAAAGGGAATTTTTTTTCAAGATTTGAGTGTCAACCTTGGTCTACAAACTGCTCTTTTTTTTCATTGCAGGGAATGAAAAGTGTAGCTCTCAAGAAAACATTTCGAGGTTATAACTACGAAATTGATCTTGCAAAAATGCTTCAGATAAACAAACAAACAAAGCGAAAACGTTCCATTCGTCGCCAACAAAATGTTTCGCCTTATCCCGTAGAGCAGTGTTTGGATAGCTCTCCAAATACTGAACCTGAACCGGATCAAGTGGCAGTTGAATATGCCTATCTCGCCCAAGAAGTCCCTGGCACATCTGCATTGGTTGACCAGCTTAATAGTTATGTACGAAGTGTCACTATGGACATTGTGCCCTCTGTGATGGCCAGTGAAAGTCCAGGTCTTCCTCAACCACCTGAAAGAAAAAAAAAGAAAAAACGTAACTCTACAGAAGTGTCAGTTGATAATAATGCTGTGGTAACTGGAAATTTATCTGTGTAAGTTATTGCATCTATCTGTTAATATCTCTCTATACTTTGAAGTTGTTAATTTTTTCTATGTTTTTTTTCATTTAGCAATTATAGCGTTATGTTTGTCTTCTAACCCGATGGCAGAATTTTTTAGAGATATCTGCGGCAAAACTCTCTTGGTGCTAATATCTTTCTGCAAGATACTTTTAATAACAAACATATATGTTTACTAATTTAAAAAAAAAAAAATCACTGTGTAATTGTTTTTTATTCTATTATGGGTGATATTCTCGCATTTTGTTGAGGGAGGGAGTGCACAAATTATTTCTTTCTTCGCATTTTGTAAATAATTATTGTTGACAATAATTGAAAATCATGAAATCCGTAGTAGTGATTGACGAAATAAAGATCGACGATGAAATCACGTTAATTGGACTCCTCAAATGCGTGTTTCGTTTCTTGATTAGGTTGTTGTAATAAATAGTATTGTATAAAAAATATCAGATTTGAAAACTGTGGAGAAATCAATAGCAATAACTGCCAAAAATTCGATATAATTATTGCCTTAAAAAGTAATTACTCAAATCCACGATTCGAATTTTCCATATTGTTTGAAATTTAAAAGGATATTTAAAAACCACATGAAAATCAATATCAATAACTGCCGAAACTACAATCAAAACATTACATCAATTTATGATACTATCGGCATAAATTTATTATTTCAGTCAGTTATTTTCAGTCAGCTTATGTAGTAATTACCTGTAATTTGAGACACACACAGCCTTGTCATAATTTTTTTTATATGAAATATTGCATTAAAAAAGTCTTTACTGTTTGGAAGATATTTTTTATTTTCATGCAAACATTCTGCAATAGTGCAGATGTTTTGCAAATTTCTAAAATTATAGCTCTATTCGTTTTATTTTATTTGTTGTTTGTAGTTTAATAATCTATGTCTTTGGGTATACTTTTGGTTATGTGAAAACTGTGCAATTTCATTTATGTAAAATCTCTTGGAAAAATATTTTTTATTAATTATATTTGATGAAACATGGTTATATCCAAAAAGTTGTGAATGTAGATTCAATTTCTTCTACTAAACTTTAAAAAAAATGAGAACTTCAATTATGATTTTGATGTGCATATTTTAAAACTAGTGTCAGTCATTTACAAAAAAAAGGTGTTTACCTGAAATAAAAAAAAAGATAAAATGTCTGCCAATAAAGCCTTTTAGGGGCTGAGAAATATTTTTAGGCACAATTAATTAGCAGAAATATTAAATTTTTGTTTTATAAAACTCTTATTGGACCTAATTTGATTAATGTCTCGATTGCCAAGATCTAAAGAATCCCATTTAGGTAATTTTGAGATAAAATTTTAAAATTGATTTTATGAGAAGAAAAAGAAAGTGATAGTTGGTGAAGCTGATACAATGCAGATATTTATAATTTCTGTAAGGACCTAGATACCATAAAATTTATCAACATTAATAACGGCATGTTTTCATATGAAAGTTGTTCAGTATAACAAATAATTTTTACTAAAATATTTTGTAGTTATTCTAACCTTTTGCCCATGCTTACATATCATTTGGTGATTGTATTGTTTTAGTTCCTTCATATTCTTTGTTCTCATAAAACTTTCATGTTATGTTTTTATGCATGTTTATTCTTTCAATCTTTCATTGTGATATGAATGTTTTATGGATGCTATTATGGATACATACATATAAAAAGCATTGGTTAATATTTTTGTTTGTTGCATTGTTTTTTTTTTCTGTATAATTTTGCATGCAAATATTTTTATAGTTTTTTTATAAAATATGCACTTTTGTGATTAAGGTATAAAGTTTATATTAATGTAAATTGTTAGAAATTTCAAACTGTTTCTTTATTCTTATAAAATGTTTCAAAATATGTCTCACTTTACGTCTTCAACAATTTTATTGAAATTTGATTTGATTTTATTTTTTTTTGCTAATTTTTATAATAAATTATATTTTAACCAGAACATTGTTTACTTCATTATTAGTAAAACTTATAATATAGTATTTAATGTTGAATAATTGCAATTGCTTATAATTCAAGAACAACCGCTTTGTAATAAAAAAAATTAATTAGTCAAAAAAATTTAAGATAGAGGTAAGTGCATTTCGACATGGGGCACCTTTCAACAACTGGAATTTCTGCCTTCTAATATTGCTTAATGGCCAATATGCTAGATATAGCCAATATGCCAGCCAATAAGCTTTAATTATGCATAACTGTTAAAATTTAGTTTTGAGCACTATTTTTTTTACTACTGTTGTGTTACTCTGTGGAACAAGTTTGAACATTCCAAAAGTGAAAAGACAGTTTTGATTTTGAAACTGTTTATCTACCTGTAATCTTTTAATAAGGTAAGTGATATTTATTCATCTACTAGTTTATTTAATTCTGCTTCTATCTATTATTTATTAGTAATAAGTCCTTTTCTAAGGTGGTTGATAATATTTTTACCAAAATGTCTTTACCAGGGGCAGATTTCAACAGAGCTTAGGGGGCACATTTCAACAGTGTTGAATGGTGTCCCAGGCTTATTATTTTTATGTTAAGTAATCATAAAAATTGGCATTTTAGATCAACAACTGGAACAGGTTAAAAATTTCAGGATAATTTTACTTTTTTATGACTACATGAAGCATGATAAGTCTAACCCATAACAGTCCTCAGAAAGTCTATTAATTACAATTGTTGCATTTAAAATACTCAACTTTTTCTGTTAAATTCTTCTAAGATTCTTAACGATAAGCTAAAAATTCCTTTTGAGTTCAAGTTAAAAATAAAAAAAAATTATCTATGTAATCATATTTAAATTTGTTAGAATTATGTAAGTATTTGTTAAAAAGTTCTGTGTCTAAAAACTATCATTCTAGTAAATAAAAAAGTTTTACTTTTTTCTTTCTGAAGTTACAAAATTATCCTTGTATTGATCTGAAAATAAATTGCAACTTTAGATTAAAAAATTTAACTTGTAATTTCTCCTGATAATGTATTGAAATGTATGCAGTTTTGAAGTGTATTTTATTGGTTTGCTCAATTTCTAATTCTATTACAGAAATACGACTCTTTTGCCTCCAACTACGCGTAAGTTTTTACTTTTGTGATAAAATATTTAAAATTTTTATTTCTAAACAAATTTTATTTTGATCTTTTAAATTTATTTTAAGATGCCATTGTAAATGGAGCTCCATGGTATCATGCAAGCCCACCTCATACTCCTTCATCTTTGATAAAACCTGTTCCTGGAATCGAACCTCTTCCTAAAATAAATAAAAGAGCAGCTAAAAAGAAAAAAGGTTTGCTTGATTTTTATTATACATTTTTTTTGGTCACACTAATTAATAGCAGAAAAGGGACATATGCACTTTTTACAAAATGAATATAACTCAAAATGCATGTTAGAATAATGGGCATAGCTCAAAATGATTGTAGAAACAAGCAGGCATGGCTTAGTATGCATATTTTTTAAAAAGACTCTTCTAACGATATGTTAAAAAATGTACACAAATACATGTTTAAAAAATGTGTACACAGCTTTATAGCATTAAAGAAATATATATATAGTTTTATATGCACATTTAAGAAATGAACATATCTTAAAAATGCATGTTAACAAAAAGGGGCTTAGCACACTTGAAAAATGGATGTATCTCAAATGTTATTGATATGATATATGCCTTTTTGAAAAGTTTGGGTTTATTGTTTTATCACTTTGTGCTATATCCAGTTTTTTTAAAGTGCATTTATTCCTCTTTGAGCTAGCTATGTCTGTTTTTTAAACGTGTCCATTTTTTCAAACAACTTTCAACTAGTATCTTTTTTTAAAAAAAAGTATTTTGTGCAATGTTTTTTTTTTCTTTCTAAGTTTATATCTAGCTATGTTCATTTTGGCGTTGCTAATTTGGGTGTTGTCCAAAATAAAATGTTCCCTGACTAACTGTAGAGCAATGAATTCTGCTGATAATAATACAAAAGTTGCCAATGTATGTTGTGTTGTGTTAAAACATCTTTTTACTTTTTATCAGCGTTTTTCCTTTTTAATAATTTGTCAATGCGTAAAAAAATTGTAAAATACAAAGGAAGGTAGAAATTATTATTAATAAGTGGTAAAATTTTAGATAGATTACATTTTAAACCAATAAAATATCACAAGATAGTCTCATGTAATCGATGTATTGTGAGATTTTTGGGACAAAATACCACAGTAATATGTATAGGTGACATTTTTTTTAGTTTGAAACTTTTATGTGGCTATTGTGATAAAGCACAGCATGGTATTATGTTAGCCCATCTCCATATTACTTTGATATGGCTGTGAATTCTGTTTAAAAAAGAGTAATGTTTTATCTGTAGTAAGTAAATGAAATCTAAGATCTAATAACAGATTCCTAAATTTAAGATTTTTCTGATCAAAATAAAATTCAAACTTCTAGCTGATTCACTGATTTTCATTGTATGATGTGATTGATAAATTTGTCAATCTGAGTGGACTGAGATTAAATTACAATTGGTTTTTCTTTTCGATACAATTGGCTGATATAATTATTATTAAAGAACATACTACTCTTTACTTTTCTAAAATAAAAAGTTAATAATTTCTAAATGAAGTGACATTATTTGTTAAAAGTTAATTTCACAATTAATCACCCTAAATTTTCACCATATTAATTTTCTGTTGGAGAAAAATGTTTTTCTTTTTTCCAGTAATAAAATTTCTGATACCTTTTACTACTACTATTTATGATTCCTAATTTTAGTTTGCAAATATTTTTGATTGATCACCATTTATATCGTTTAAATGTTATTTAAGTATGCATTTTTTTTTAAAAAATATGAATTAATTGCCAATATGTTGTAAAACATGAATTTAATATATTTTTAAAAAATAATATATTAAATCAACAACCCTGGTGATTTGCGTACACTTATCTAAAAGTGGATATCAAAAGTGCGAAAATGGCTAACATTTTTTATGACTCTGGTAGCCAGTGCTTTTTCTAATTTTTGTACTTCGTCGAAGCTCTGTTTTAGCTTTAGTTGTCTGAGTTTTTTTTTTTTAATAGCTGCTTGAAACATTTGGAGAAAATCATAAACAATCAAGTATAAACTTTCCAAACACTGTCTTGAGTGAATGAGGAGAAAAAAATTATTTATATTTTATTTCATGCTATCGTTTATTTATTTACTTTTTTTTTTTTTAATTTAATGAAATTGAAAAAAATTTAATATTCCTGCTCATAGTTTCTTGACGAACTATTTGATTTTAGCCTCTCATAAAGATGATGTAAATATTTTTGAACTGCATGCTAATGAAGTACCCTTGGAATTACTAAATAAAAATCCTGTTGAAGAGGTAATATTTTTGATGGTTTATTTAATTTCTTAAAGAAAACTTGATTTAGTTTTTACAATTTCCTTTTAGGGAAAATATAATTAATAAAACTTTGTGTCACATTTATCAAAAAATTTTTTTTTACTTCTGTAGTTAATTATTCTAAGTGAATGGAAATGTTTATGTAATGTGCTTGCTTACTGTGCAAGATAAATTATGTTTAAAAAAATTACATATCACACAAATTTAAATTCAAAATTTATTTTGTCTTTATTTTAAAGTTACTGTATCATTTTTGTTATAACTGCATATTAACAATTATGTTATTACTATAGATAAAAACTATGTAAAATTAGACAAGATATGACTACACAAATATCCCTTTTAAAAAATATTCAAAAAATTTATAGTAAAAAACTTACTACTAATTATGGTCAATATAATGTGTAATATTTTCCCACAATTCCATTCCTGTTTAATTGTAACTTACCATTTATTTAACATTTTTAAAAAATGGAAATTATCAGATTATTTTATTTTGCTTTGTGTTCATTTAAACTTCTTATGATTGATACAAGATAGAAAATTATTTTGTGCAACAAAGCATACCAGGGCAGAATACAGTTTTTTTTATCTGCAAGAATACTGGGCAGGGAATAAAATTATGTTTATTTATACATAACATAGTTCAAATGAAATTAAATGGTAAAATTATTTTATTCCCTTATTTTATTAAATTTTTTAATGCGGAAAAATTAGTTCCTTATGCTTCTTAAATTTTTTTCAGCTGATCACTATTTCTAAAAATTACGGTGAAGTTATCTGTGTATTGCAGCTACATAACTAGAAAGAGAAATAGATAACTAATTTGAACATAAGAAAAGAAGAAGAAAAAACTATTTCCCTATTTGAATCTACTAGTCATGGGAACTGCTTTGAAAATGTGTCATAATATCGAATGAATTAATTTTTTTGTCATTGTAAATAGCATTAATGATTGGTTAACTAATTTTTATGCCATATAATTATTTTATTGTGTGTATCATAATACCAGGAGCCTTGAATCCTTTAGACAAGTTTACAGGGTTACATTGGTTTATTATGCAGAACCAATTTATATATTGAATCAAATTTGCTTTAAAGTATTTTGCTTTATTACAGGTGTGTATAATATGCTGTGAAGGGCTGTCAAAAGAATCCTCGTATAATAAAAATGATCCGACTATTGTGAAACTGAATTTGTGCTTCCATATGTTTCACAAGGCTTGCCTGGAGGCTATGTATAACAGCGGCCCAAAGGTGCATTCCTTTGTTTTATCCATACTTGTTATCTGTTTATAAGTTGGATTCATATTAAAAGCCTGTATTTACTCAATTAATTTTAGAGCCTAAGAAACTAAAAACTAAACTGAGAAACTATTGAAAAGTAATTTTTAAAACACAAATTTTATTTCTGAATTGGTAATGCTTCACTAAGGTATATTTTTTAAAATTTATTTACAGTCTATATTTCTAATTTAAAATGTTCCGATAATAAATTTTTCTTGCACATTGAAAATGACATGATTGTGTTTAGCAAGAATTATCGTGTTAAATATATTTTTTTATACAGCTAGTGTTTGTTGTGTATAGGTTGGCTTTAAAAAAACTTAAATAAACTTATCAAGTAATAGGCTTTTGTATTGTACCAAACAATGCAGGAGGATATTTAGCACAGCCTCAGAATCGTTCTGAAGTTTAAAATAATATTCTTCTTCACACTTTCTAATTGACAAGATTTTTTTAAAATAGAATTTCTTAAAACATTAGATAATGAGCTTTTTGTGAATATCAAGTCATACCTGCTTAGAACTTTCCCTAATAATATTAATTAACGAAGAAAATATGTATGTATTTTATTTATTTTTTGTTTGGTACTGAGCAACTTTACAAAATAATGCATAAATGCAAGTTGAACATATATGTTCACTTCTAGAAAAAAAATTGCATAATAATAATATTAACTTTTCATTATTAATTTAAGAAGAAATTATGTACTATGTTTTTTTATGTTTATAATAATAATAATAACTTTTCATAATATTAATTTAAAAAGAAATTATGTATGTTTTTTTATGTTTATAATAATAATAATATTAACTTTTCATAATAGTATTAATTTAAGAAGAAATTATGTATGTATTTTATTTATTTGTTTGGTACTAAGCAACTTTACAAAATAAAGCATAAATTCAGGCTGAAAAAATATGTTTCCTTCCGAAAAATTGCATAATATTAACTTTTCATTTTATTAATTTAAAAAGAAATTGCTTATAAATTTTATTTATTTTTTGTTTGGTACTAAGCGATTTTACCAAATGATGCATAAATTCAAGTTTGAAGAAATATGTTTACCTGTAAAAAAAATTCTGCCTTTAGCCTAATTCTTAGTAATCATCTATATAAATATTTGAATTATAATTTAATTCAGACATTATTTAGACAACTTATTAGTACAAATATTTTGATAATTTAGGCTTAGTAAAAGCCTTTGCTGTTCCTATTTGAAACAAAAAACTAATCATAGTCTTATTTTTTTGTTTAAGGATGGTTCTCTACAATGTCCATCGTGCAAAAAAATATACGGTGAAAAATGTGGTATTCAGCCACCTGGGGAAATGGTCTATCATGTGTTGCCTTATTCTTTACCAAGTTTCCCAGAATGTGATACAATACGAATTATTTATAATATATCATCTGGTATTCAGGTACGATTTGTGGTCTCTTTCTTATTGTTCTTGGGAACTGTTTGTAAATTATGTCATACATTATTTTTAACAGCTGATTATAATCTTTCACCCATTGTCACACTATATAACAGAGTTACTTAAACTGTGCGCTGCAAAAAAACGTGTGCAATTTCTTTAATTTATAATAATCATTTTATAATAGACAATTATTTTTACTGAAGATACGACAATGTAAGCTAAAAGAATTTTTTTTTTTTTAATAATGGAAAGGATCATTTTGCTTGTTAAACAGAGGGGTTTGCAAGTGTTAGGTAACACATTCGTTTTCTCAGTTGTGTCCTTCCTACACTTAATAGACAGACTAAAGTTTGCATTTGAATTTATTCAAATAATTGAATTTATATTTATTATAATTTTGAACTTGTTACTAAGTTAAAATTTTCACATTCTTTTATTTCTTAAAATTTGACACTCGAACCTAAAACTGCATATTACAGTGCAAGTGAAGACATTTTTACCAACGCGTACGAGATCTCTCTTTTACTCAATATTTCATTATTTTTAAATAAAGAGAAATTTTTATTCTTCTTTATTTAAAATATTTAATATATCTTCTTTATTTTTTTCATTCTTCTTTTTTTATTCATATTTTCTTTATTTATAATATGGCAATGTGGTCAGCATTGTGCACAGACCTAACCTTTTAATTTCTTGATTCTCAAAGTTTTACCCCACTTCCCAGACAGTTAATTATTATAAATAAGTTAATTATTATAAATTCATTAAGTTAAGTATTTTTAAATGTTTGTTTTTACTGTAGTTTGCAACCCCATGTTGACCTAACATGATTTATACTGCAAAGAATTGCGAGAAATCTATGTGAATGTTTCATCTAAAGCTCTGGATTTTCTCATGCTCCAGGGGTCCAGCAATTTCATTATATCATGCAGACATTCAAGAGGCTTACAATATTGTAATGCCATTGCTGTAAAATGTCTATTTTCTGCATTGATATGCATTTATAATGATTTAAAATCAAATATATGAAGGTGGATTTATTAGATTCAATTATTTCCTTAAGATTGAACAAATAACTAAACTTTAAACAAAATTTTGTATTTTCTGTGTGAACTGATATTATTATTATTTTAATTAAAATCTGAGACTCAGCAGTGCTCATAAATACAAAATAAAATAATCTGTGCTCGAGTCTTAGCTTATTATCTGAAGCAGAGTTCGTACGTCAAAATTTTTTCTGTCAATCTCAAATGTAAATGTCTGTTGAAACTGTTGCAATATACTTTTTTATATGACATTTTTTCGAAAATTTTATTTTGTAAGCAACTATCTTACTTTTTTAGAGCAATAATATGTTTGCTTATTCAGGGTCCAGAACATCCTAGACCTGGAAAAAAATATACAGCTAGAGGTTTCCCACGTCATTGTTATCTACCAGATAATGAAATTGGCCGTAAGGTAAGATTAATTTACACTCTAAACATGAAAAACTTTTTTTAAAAGCAATTGTATCTTATACCCGTTAAAAAATAATACATATTTTTTATTGTGTTGTTAGTTAGGGAATCTGTATCTTTCTTTTTTTTTTCGGAGTAAACTTACATAAATGTTCCTATGTAAATTTTTAGCACCTGAAATTTTACATTTTGATATGTTTGTATCATAGCAGCTTGAAATCACAACGATGTCATCAAAACAAAAAGGGTTGAACAAAACCAGGCTATATTTTATAAGCAGTGGAAGAAACTGAGGAAAATTGATAATAATGCAACTGTTTTTTCCTCTGTTAGTTGATATGTACAGTGCACAAAATAATAACAGAACACCCTTAATAACTTTTGATCTAATGATTAAATTTTCGCATATCTGGATTCAATCGTAATGGTTTGGGTGCCTAATCTTAAATATATTTATAGTATTAGTTAATGCTAATAGGATTGGGATGTTAATATATCTATAGCCCCTCCCCCCTCTTTTTAGATACTTCCGCAGTCACAGCATAGAGGTAAGCGTAAAGGTAAAATTAAAAATAAATTAAATTTGGTACTTTTCAAAACTTTGTGTTTATTGGATGTCAATGAATTTAACATTATAAAGTATTGGAGTTTCATTTTTAGTATTAAAAATTCAGTGTTAAAATGGATGATTAAAGAACAATTAAAAATTTTAAAATTTTGTACCCTTGAATTTAAATATATTGTTTTAGATCTTATTAAATTTAAACTTGCAATCCACAATTTTGATTTATTAAATGTTTCAAAAATTTAAAAAGAATTTTGTGTTATTAATTTTCTTGATAAAGATTTTGAAAGGGGTTTACTACCTATGACTGTTAATAAACTTTCTGAATATTTCCCAATTAAGGAGAAGATTTGGGTTTCTGTTTGTTTTAGATATTGTAAGACTATAAAGAAAATAATGTGTAATTATAATTTCTATTGTAAAAATTTAAAAGATTTAGAGGATATTTGTTTGTGTGGGCAAGAGCATTTTGAAAATTTTGTTAATAATGATTTTAAGCACATTGTCACAGGTGACCTTAACCTAATTAATCATTAAGATTTAAGATTTCTCTTGGGACTAGGTTTAGACCAAGATAAAAATATTACTTAAATTTTATTCTTGATTCAATCAGTAAGGATTTAGATTGTTCGATTGTGAAATGCTCAAGAAAATTTAATTGGCCTATAGAGGGATTTAGTGAATGGAAATTTTATGTATTGTATAATTTCAAATTGAATTTTTTGAACAATAATATAAAATACTAGGGTTTTTATTTGAATTCTGATATTATTAAATTTATTAAGGAATTGAGATGTAATTTTATTATTTGTGTTCTTGATTAAGCCTCTAATAATTTTTTCTTTATTTGCAAAAATTTTTAAAACATTTAATGAATAAAGAATATGAAAACAATAATACTTTTGTAACTTGCAGTACTGGCTGTTATAATTCTGTTTTTGGTAAAAGATTTTTTAATTATTTAAACATTATTTTAAATAAGATTATTTCAAATGATAAACATTTTATTATTAATGACAACCAAGACGTTATTAAATATTTAAATTACAATAATATTAATAATATTCTTACATGTGACTTTGAAAATCTTTTCACGAGTATACCACACAATAATTCAAAGAATATTTGTTTAGAAATTTTTGATAATTATTTGACTAATGAAGACGTTAATAAAGAGGATTGGATAAATTTATGTAATGTAAACATTTTTGAAAATTATCTTTTTAATGGTATTTGTTTTTACAGACAAATGAAAGGTATTTCAATTGATAATTGCTATTCAAGTGCTTTTGCTAATATTTTCTTAACAACATAATTTATTAATTGGGTTTAGATTTATTGATGATTTAATTATTTTTAATTGTAATGATTTTGATTTAATTAATGATATTTATCCTAAAGAACTAAATTTAATTTACGGTAATTCGGAAAATAATTGTGCATATTTTTTAGATCTTGATATTAAACTTCTTGACAATAAAATTTTCATTGGATTATACGATAAGAGAAAGGATTTTAAATTTAAGGTAATTAGTTTAACACATTTTAATTCCAACTTTTACTTTAAAATTTTTAAGAATATTGTGATTAGTCAAATTCTTAGGTTTAAATTTATTTGTAATAATTAAACAGATTTTCTTTCAGCTATAGGGACTTTCAGGATTACCTTCAGGAATAATAATTTTCCTTCTAATTACTATAATTATGATGTTTTAATTCAAAATATTTTAAAAACTTTCAAATAGTTTTGCCGATATTGAAGCCCATATAATTATGCCTATGTGGTGAAATTTAGGATTTATTAAATGTTTGCTCATTGAATATCTTTTTTTTTTTCACTTTGCAAGATTTTCAAATGGGGGTCAGCACTTGATTTATTTTTGATGTTTTTTTACTGATTTGGCAACTTATATTTTATTTTGATTCAGTTATTCTAACTGTAACTATTTTTATTTATAAGTGGGCATTTCAATTTTAATTCTTACTATGTGTACTTTTAAGTTGTGTTTGTTGGTTCATTATTTTTCTGCTTTTCAATTCTTGTAATGATTTTCTCTTATTTGTCTATCCATTGTGGTGCCTCGGGGCACTGTCAGTTTTTGGTTTCACCACTGACAACCAAAATTCTCCTGTGTGTTGGCAGGCAGTGTGTCCCCTGATGAAGTGCTGTCTTGCTAACACACATATTTTTTATATTTTATTTTATTGCTCTTTCCTGCTTTAATTGTTTTTTTGAATATCTAAATGAAAATGAAGCAAATTTGGTTTTAGCTGCTTTAGGCGCTTTTCTATTTTGATTTAAAGTTTCAATTGTTGATCTACCTTTGTATCTGTTGATTAGATTCATTTTATGATTAGATGACTGTGCATAGGTCAGAGTCTACATAAGTGGATAGAAAGACATTAATATCCTTCATTTCTTTTATCCTTCATTCATATGTTCTTTTATAACAGACAGTAAAGTCTACACATATTACCAGCATTCATTGGGGGTGTTTGTTTATAGGACAGAGCCTCTATCCTTACTTACTAGGGGGAAAAATTCTACGACAATTAAAATTATTTTTTAAAGACTACAATTTTAGAAGTTAATAAATTAATTTATCCAGTGTAAAGGTCATATATCCAAACTATTCAGTCCAGTGTCTTTAGGAATAGCTTATCATAATTAGTTTACACCTTAAAAATAAACCAAAGCCAATGCAATGATCAGAAAAAGAAAAAAATATCAGTATTCTAAGTTGCTAGGATAAAAGAGAGAATAATAGAGTTGCTAGAACAAATAATAGAGTAGCTGGAATAATAGAGTTTTGCCAAAATGAAATTGAAGGAATGAATAAGGAAAATGGTTATTGAATATATCTGTTTTAAAATTATCAGTGTCTTTTAAATATTATTTATAATTGGAATTATTTTTGTAAAACTCAAGTATGTGATTGGTAATAATATTGGAGAAAACCTTATTGCCTAAGTTGGAATTATATTTGATATTATTTTTTAAGTGGAAAGTCAAAGTCGTTTCTTCTGTCAAAAACTATAAAGGAAAATTGTCCATCTTCACTAATTTAAAGAGTTAAATCTGGAAAATTTACTGAAAGATTTCAGATATTATTTTTGTTTAAAATTAATTCTTCTTCATTCAGGGCTGATTGTGCTCTGGAAAAAATCCAGATTTCCAGAATTTTTGTTAACAGTGATCCGGAAGTTTCCGGAGATCGAAGGTCCAGGCGTTTCAAAAAATCATTGATCACGGAAGTTTCCGAAAATCAAATTTTCAAAGGTGGAACTTAAAAACACAGTTTATTTTATTTGTTTGTAAGGGAGAGCCAGAGGGATACTTTATAAGCTTATTCATGATTAATATTCATTTTTTATCAGTAAATAGTTGTTATAATCATAAACTCAAGAAAGAAAGACATATTTGTAAATTTTAATGACTTCCCCAGGTCATCATAGGTATGTGTAAACGGTATAGGTATGTGTAAAATTTTAAATATATTTTAAGTAAACTAAGAAGTATTGAGAAAAAGGAGAAAAAAAAACTCATTTAAATTTTTTTCTAATTTTTCAATTTAGACTGTTTTTTTTTTTTTTTTTTAAACTCAAAATTTTCCGGAATTTTGACTTGGGCTCACAATCACCCCTGTTCATAGGCACTGCAACTGGTTACCAACCAAGGCCATCTCAATCAGTTTATCCAATTTAGCTCTATTGACTGCTATATTTCTCCATTTTTTATCTCACAAGTCCCTTAACCACTACTGTGGTCTATCTAACTATCTTGTTCTAGGTCTCCCTCTTTTCCTTTTTCCCTCTGGCATTTGGAAGGTTATTTTTTAACAGGATTTTTACCTTATTTGAGAAATCTTGATCACTATTACTATGCTAGGTTTTTTGTATTTTGATTGTAATTAATTCCCTTGGATAAAATTTCAAAATGATCTAAATTTAATAACAAAAAATCATCACTAAGTCAAAGAAAGGAGGAATTTGTAGGAAGATTAAGATTATCAAATTATTTAATGAATCTATAATCTTGGTGAAAAAGAAAAAGGTTGCAAACATTAGTATTAATATTATTTTCCCTAGGGATTCCATTAATTTGTTGAAAAAGACAGTTATTAAACATAATATAATTTTTGTTTAGGTTAATTTTATGCTTTCTTCATCAATGATATCATTAAGATTAAATGGACTATGAATTTCAGAAAGGTCATCATGAATTTTATTAGTTTGGAAGGATGATTATTATTTTGATATCAAAACAGCTCAGAATCAATTGAGTTTAAAGATTTTACTGCTTTTAAAGCTTGTGTACTATTAGTGATATTCCTATTCAGGTCATCATTATTTTTAGTATGTTTGCTTTAGTATAGTACCCTTTCAGGAATATATTTAAAGTAAATGTAATTTTTTTTCATATTATATGTATATATATATGTGTGTGGTTGTGTTTATCAGGGTTGGGTTTTTGACGTCAAAAAGTAGTTTTTGACATGACAAGGGTATAATACTGGTTTAAACCGTCAAAAATGTCAAAAACTGAAGTTTGCCAAGAAAATATATAAACTTCAAAACTACCAACAGTTGCCATGCATTATATTGAAATTTAATTATACTATAGGTAATCAGCAGGTTTTAAAATATTTTTTAATTAAAATTAAGGTAAAATAACAGATTTAAAATCTCAGAAATTTATATTCAAATGCATGTGCAGAAAAATTTTGCACAAAAATTGTCTAAATATTTATATTTAAAAAAAAAAATTCTTCTTTTTGATACTTAAGAAAATGAAAAGTTTATTATTATGCATTTTTGACAAATAAGGAACATATAACTAATACTTATAAGGAACTTACAAGACATGCTGTATAAATACAAACTTGATTGATACAAGGGTATAAAAAAAATTTTTTAATGTTATACCGAATATCTTTATTATCCAGTGTGTTAATTTGAATTTAAAAGTAGTTATATTTATGAATAATGATAAATATAATTCATATCGTTTATTATATTTATTTATAATTATTACACTTATCATTCTAAAAAAATTTTTATCTCTTAATTTTTTTTTCTCCACTTGTATTAAGAATACAAATAATGCATATCTTGAAAGCAAGAAGTAATTATTCAACAGCTGAATATTTAGATATTCAACAAAACTATATCGTATTCAGCAAAATGAAATTCACAAGTATTTGGATAAACTAAATTTTCAGCATAGTAAATGAATAGGCTGAATATACTGTAAATCGACACTAACT
>NC_092205.1:89468834-89504308 GCF_043381705.1 Parasteatoda tepidariorum | reverse complement strand
CAATATAATTTAAAAAGTAATATTACTGATATATTTGCTATAAATCACATAACAGTATTTATTAAAAGAAATGAAATATTAATGTATATTCTCAGTAGTTTTAATTTGCTAAACCAGGTAGTTTTTCAAGTAATAATTGTCTCTTATGTGAACTGAGGAAAATTATAATTTCCAGCTTTATTTTTTCAATTGGTAATTTTTATTTTCACTAAATGTTAAGTAGCAATGTAATCATTTATATAATAATAGATTAGTACAAAATTGTATGTCAACACATTATTTATTACCTTAAACTGTCTGGAATTTATTATCAAAGGGTTGCGCTTGCGTAAAATTTACTATCGTGGAAATTCAGCTTTTTTGGCTAATCTCATCCCTGCAATAACAATATCCTTACTTTTTAGAGAATTTCGATTTCATCGAGATGTTTTAGTTTATTTAAACTGTAAATATGAAGGAAAATAAAACATTCATCAGCTCACGATCCTAATAATTAGTAAATAAATGCTTCTTATTATGAGTGTAAAATTTTTTTGATATAGTAGTGCAACATAGTATTGAAATGCATAATAATTGCTCCTGTTATGATAAAGACAAAATCTTTGTTACTCGTAGCATAGTACATGATCTGAATATAATTTAAGAACACTTCTTATTCTATCTCATAACTTTATCCTAGAGAGGCAAGGCGTCGATTCAGTCTCAAAGTTGGGGGGGNGGGGGGGGGGGTGTATGGATTAAATTCATAAAAATCGGATTGCATTATAAAATAAAAATAATGTTATAACGTATTTGTGTGGGAAATCATAAACATTGAAAAGTGATAATATTTTTAAAATATTAATATTTATTACTAGATTCGCTGTGCATGACTTTAATAAAAGACTGATTTTTTATTATTGTAAGTAAACAATTTTTTATAGATCTATCTACAAGCTAGAATGTATAAAAAACGAGTTAATAAGTAAAAATTTATCAATATAGGTTTCAAAACGCCATAACTCAGAAATAAAGCAGTCAAAATATTCATTAGACGATTCGTTACTCACCTTTGGTTCTCAACTGTATATGATGTTTTGAATGGTAAGGGGCAGTGTTTACATTGCATTGTTTGTCTACGGTAAGAACTCCCCCCACTACAAAGTCTGAAGCCGTCTACTGCTATGGAAGCAAGACTAGCGTATTTCAGGGAGGGTAGCTTCTCTTCACTCTTGAGCTAACACAATAGATCGAAGCAAAAGATTCCTTTTCTCTGGCAGACCCGAGCCAAAATCTGTCCTGAACAATGACCCCACACCCTTACTTGAAATAGTTATACCTCGTTACCAGTCACCGGCACGGGCCCAATCCAATGGCTAGGGGATTTCTTATTTTAGACAAACTATAAGTTGTGCTTTGGTTTGAATTTTTAAACACCTAGTATTTAAAGAAAAATAATTTTTCGATGGCTAAAGAAAAAAAAAGTGTCGAGCGATGGAGAACATGTTCTTCGATTTCAAATGAGAAGAGGGAACTAATTTGTTGTCTGGCTCAAAGCATTTCGAAACCAATATCCATCGAAAAAAAGGTGATGCTGTCTGTTTGGTGGGATTTAAAAGGAATAGTTTTTTTTTGAGCTTTTACCGGATAACACAACAGTTGATTCGGAAGTCTACTGTCATCAGCTGGACAAACTGACTGATGCATTTCTACAGAAAAGGCTAGAACTAATCAACAGAAAAGGCGTAAGTGTTTCACCAAGATAATACGAGACCTCATACAAGTTTGGTCACTCGCCAAAAGCTTTTACAGTTTGAATGGGATATACTGCCACACCCACCATATTCTCCAGATTTGGCGCCTTCGGATTATTATTTGTTCCGGTCGCTGCAAAATTTTTTGGACTGTAAAACCTTTACTTCAAATGAAGAGGTCAAAAATCACCTGGTTCAGTTTTTTGCCAGCAAAGACCAAAAATTTTATGAGCATGGAATTATGCTACTGCCAGAAAGATGGCAAAAGGTGTGGGACCAGAATGGCCAATATATAATTTAATAAAATATTTATTCATTATACGAAAATTGTCTTTCATTCCNTTGATGATGAGTTAATTAACTCTTTTTCCAAAAAAAAAAAAAAAAATACGAAAATACTTTCCGACCAACCCAATAAGTTTCAAAACCGTCAGAGCGATTTAACGCAATTAAATAAAAGATATAACTAGGTAAAATTTTAATAAACTGTTTTAAACTAACTGTGCGAACTTTTATTGACTTTTTAGCATTGGTGAAGCATTATTGAGACATGAGCTAACTTAAAGACTTTCTCATGTTAATTTGTTTCACTGAAATATTTTTTCAGGAATGCAATTATATGTTAACGATTAAAAATTACACATTTATAAATATTCTAAACCTTTATCCGGAAATCATTTAATAAAACAGAGTAAAGTAATCTAATGCAAGTAAAAGAATATCACCAATATGTGAATGTGAAATCAGGGCCAAAAAAGAATTTGTACAATGGCATTTGAAATGTGAGCTATCATAAATGATGTTTTTAATGTTACTTATAACATTTGTAAAGCTATGGTGGCTCAGCGAATAGAGACTTCACCTCTCAATGAGGTGCCCCAGTTTGGCTAAGTAAAGGTTTACAATAATTGACTTTTTATCGCTACTCTTGTCTGCTACGTCAAAATTTTGGCTCTATCGCATGTTCATTTTACGAAACCGGTGTTCGTGGAGACATAGTTGTTAAAATGAAAGACTACATAGTTGTTAAAATGAAGGAATTCCTCCCATTCCTTTTCAAAAACAGCTCACCCCTTTGTGAACTCCGTGAAGGAGGTCACGACTCCTAGCTAAGAGAGAACGATTAAAGGATAAGCATAAGCCATTGGTCACTTTCTTGTGACTATCGATACAAAACGTCACTTCCTAGGAGGAGGGTCCAAACCTTGGTTTCATAGGGAGCCGATTATAGTTCTTCGGCTATTACAGGAGGATCTTTTAAAGTTGGTTTTCGGTTTTTGTTCAGCACATGACAGCTTAATTTGACCATCAGTCCATCAATCAAAAAGTCTATTATTTTGATTTTTGGATGGTTTTCGTTTATTAAATGTCGGTCAAAAAACGTAAAATCGTGTTTATATTTTCGTGTCAAAGAATAGATATTTAAAAATACAATATTTAAACTGGCTATGTCAATGAATTATCAAACACTATAATTAGTTTATTTCAGCTGAAGATTTAAACCATATTTCTGTAAGCTTGTCGAATATTCACGTTAACCTGAATAATGAATAATATTTTAGTTATTTCTTCTAAATAAGAGTATGTGTTCATGTATAATAAAATAAATTTCCTTTAATTGTTTAAATACAAAAGAAAATAATTATTTTTGTATGCGTAAAGTATTTTTTACGTCGTGGCTGCTGATAAGATATATTTTACTCCGTTGCATTTTATATATTGCTGATTAAATATCTGTAGGTTGTGTTATTTATTATAATATTCTTGCATCGTAAAAATCTATTGTTTCATGTATCTAATTTCTTTTAAAAAGCTTTGTTGTCCTATTAATGATCGTTGGCAATAGCTTTTTGTGCAGTTTTAGTGCGACGTAAGTTAAGTATAATAACTGTCTAATTAGTGACAGTAATTTTTTATTTTACAAAAACAAGGCGGGACATTCACGTAGTGCCAACCACAATCGCCAAAGTGCCAAACTGATTTTAAATTAGCACATTTTTTTTATAAAAGATGTAGAGGTTTGTTCAGGGGTGTCTAAGAGTTATACCCATCATGTTAGCCCTCTTCTTTCATATTTTTTTTTTTTAGTTTCTTGCATTTCATTCCCTTGAAGCTGCCAAAACTTTGCCTTTATTCTGCTGATCACAATATGATAATCTTTCCATAAAACAAGGTGGGAAACAAATTTGGACATGCATAATTTTAATTAATTTCAATGAGCTTATACTGAAAGTGTTTTGTTTTTAATACTCAGATTTGAATTGTAAATTTAAGGATTCATATTTCTAGTGTACAAATGTAGAAATTAAAAAAACAGAAATTTGGAACAAACCTTAAGGACCAATTACCATTAGATTCATTCGCGTATAACATTGCTGATATTTTTTTTACTTGCATCTGATTACTCTGTTTTATTGGATGATTTCCCTGTCTTGATTTTGTAGTATTCCTAATGCTAAGCCTTTCTCTTGTTGCCAACAGAATGTAATGGTATGGCTGCAGCAAAGCGTACCATGTCGCACATTATGGCATACAGTTGTTGCAAATTGTTCTTTTTTTGAAAATCTACAGGTTCTGCCATATCCCTATCTTGATAGCTTCAATAATTTTCAAACTGTTTCCATTCCATTTTTGGAAATAAAAGAGCATTAAACACACTTACAAAATTGCAAACGTTTGATCATTTCCTAGCGTTTCTTGAATAACATATTCAGAAAGGCATAAGAAGTTAAAGGTTAAAAAAAAAAAATATAAATAAATGATTTTGAATAACAAACTANGCTATTACAGGAGGATCTTTTAAAGTTGGTTTTCGGTTTTTGTTCAGCACATGACAGCTTAATTTGACCATCAGTCCATCAATCAAAAAGTCTATTATTTTGATTTTTGGATGGTTTTCGTTTATTAAATGTCGGTCAAAAAACGTAAAATCGTGTTTATATTTTCGTGTCAAAGAATAGATATTTAAAAATACAATATTTAAACTGATGGCTATATCAATGAATTATCAAACACTGTAATTAGTTTATTTCAGCTGAAGATTTAAACCATATTTCTGTAAGCTTGTCGAAATATTCACGTTAACATGAATAATGAATAATATTTTAGTTATTTCGTCTAAATAAGAGTATGTGTTCATGTATAATAAAATAAATTTCCTTTAATTGTTTAAATACAAAAGAAAATAATTATTTTTGTATGCGTAAAATATTTTTTACGTCGTGGCTGCTGATAAGATATATTTTACTTCGTTGCATTTTATATATTGCTGATTAAATGTCTGTAGATTCTGTTATTCATTATAATATTCTTGCATCGTGAAAATCTATTGTTTCATGTGTCTAATTTCTTTTAAAAAGCTTTGTTGTCCTATTAATGATCGTTGGCAATAGCTTTTTGTGCAGTTTTAGTGCGACGTAATTATAAGTATTATAACTGTCTAATTAGTGACAGTAATTTTTTATTTTACAAAAACAAGGCGGAACATTAACGTAGTCATTGTCCTTCTGTCAGTCATGCCAACCACAATCGTCAAAGTGCCAGACTGATTTTAAATTAGCACATTTTTTTTAATAAAAGATGTAGAGGTTTGTTCAGGGGTGTCTAAGAGTTATACCCATCAGAGTTATGCCCTCTTCTTCTTCTTTTTTTTTTTAGTTTCTTGCATTTCATTCCCTTGAAGCTGCCAAAACTTGGCCTTTATTCTGCTGATCACAATATGGTAATCTTTCCATAAAACAAGGTGGGAAACAAATTTGGACATGCATAATTTTAATTAATTTCAATGTGCTTATACTGAAAGTGTTTTTTTTTTTAATATTCAGATTTGAATTGTAAATGTAAAGAATTTTGATTCATATTTCTAGTGTACAAATGTCGAAATTAAAAAAACAAATTTGGAACAAACCCTAAGGGCCAATTACGATAAGATTCATTCTCGTATAACATTGCTGATATTTTTTTACTTAGATCCGATTGCTCTGTTTTATTAAATGGTTTCCCTGTTTTGTTTTTGTAGTATTCATAGTGCTAAGCCTTTCTCTTGCTGCCAACACGATGTAATGGTTGGAGTGCAGCAAATCGTACCATTATGGAATACAGATGTTACAAATTATTCTTTTTTCAAAATCTACAGTTTCTGCTATATCCCTATATTGATAGCTTCAGTAATTTTTGAACTGTTTCCATTCCATTTTTAGAAATAAAAGAGCATTAAACACTTACAAAATTGCAAATGTTTAATCATTTTCTAGCATTTCTTGAATAACATATTCATAAAGGCATAAGAAGTTAAAGGTTAAAAAAAAAAAAAAAAAAAACAGGAAATGAATTTGTAAAGAAATGATTTCGAATAACAAACTGGCTCATTTGAACACTACTAAAAAATTTTTAAAAAATTCTTCATATTTAAGACAATTTTTTATTCAAAGCCATTTTAAACATGGCTGAAATTTAAGCTCTCCAGCAAAGTTTGTCTCCTAAAAATTGTGAAGTAGTAACTACATTTCAAGAGTAAATTGTGGTCACTAAATTTTTTTTAAAAAAAAGTAGCTGTAGTTTGTAAGAATAACTGTATTTGTAATAAAGTAGTGGTAGTTAACTACAAAAATAATCTAGTTTTTCCAACCACTGCCTGAACAAAACAAGAAGCAATAAATTTTTACTATTCATTAAAGAAGGGCTGAATAATCAAACTAAATTGAAGTCAGTGTTAAAAGTAATACGTTACTGAATAGTTTTACATACGTTTTTATTATTAACATTACTTTTCTATATAAATAAAATATTATATAATCTCTGTCATATTTTAAAATAAGCATGTGTGTGTGTGACCATTTAATTAGGTGATTAATCTATTTTTGTGTTATTACTAGATGATAATTACAGAAATACTATAATGAAAATCACCTGTGGTGTTGAAGTAGGAAATCGCAATGCATCTTCTGTGAAAAATAAAAAACATAGTGTTGCTACTTTAGCATTATGTCCTAAGACTAAGAAGAAAGAACTTCAAAGTGATGAGGATATTTACCTCATACTTTGCACTCATCAGAGTCCAAGGGGAACAAAATACAAAGTAATTTGAGATTTTTTTAAAAAAATGCAGATTACTTTGCTTATGAAATATTTTTTTGGTGTCCTAATTTCAAAAATTTTATATTGTTTTTAGATTTTCAACAATGTAGATAAATTGTTCACCAAGTTTATCAATGAAGGAAAAGCTACAATAAGATTTAAAGCGCCTCCTCATGATGTTATTATTAGTAAGGTAATACATTTTGTATTCTCATGTGTATGATAATTTTTAGAATTTTTTTTTTTAACAGTGTTGATAAATGGTTCACTTTATTTTTCAATGACAATGAAGGAATTATATAAAATTGAAAGCATTATGCACCTTGTAATGTAATTATTAGTTATAAAGCTTTTTTTTTCTAATTCTATGTAAGTATACTTGAGTATGAAAATTTTTCTAGATTATAATAATGTTCATAAATGGTTCACTTCATTTATCAGTGACGTTAAAGGTAGTATAAAATTGAAAGCATTGTGCACTTCGTAATTTAATTAGTTAGATAATACTTTTTTTCTTTCTAATTCTATATAAGTATACTTGAGTATGAAAATTTTTCTAGGTTTTAATAATGTTCATAAATGGTTCTTCATTTATCAATGGCATTAAAGGTACCATAAAATTGAAAGCATTAAGCTCCTCGTAATGTAATTAGTTCGATACTTTTTTTTCTAATTCTATATAATACTTACTTACTGTTCTGATATTTGTCGTCAATTTAATATGTGTTTCCGCTAGAATTAATTTGCCTTCAAGAACTGTCTGGTCTTCTGGATTTGCGTTTCTTTTGAAGTTTGTATTATCGTAGTGGTCTTATTGAGTCATTGATATGAACATTTGTAACATCTATCTGAGCATTTGAGTCATCGATATGAACTGATTCATAGTTAATTCCTCTTTATGAGCTATTTTATTTCTCCGCTTTGTCTTTTCATCTACTCGTTAAGTGAGTTCATTAAGACAGTAAAAAATTAAGTTATTTTAAAAGCTGTAGAAGGAAATAATTTTTTTTTGTGCTCAAAATTTTGCTACTACAGTTGAGAACCGATTATCCAGAATGATCGGGACCATCGCTATACCGAATAACTGATTTTTCCGGTTTTCTGAAACACTACAAAACACCGTTTTTTTTTAATTGTTTATCAAACTCAACTAAAAAAATTTTTTTACAAATAGTTTTAAAAAGAAAAAAAAAACGATAAAGTAATACACATAAGTTTAATAAAATAAAAAGGAAAAAAATAATAATGAAATAAAAATATATACTGGCTTAATATAAAATGAACAATAAAAGGTAAAATGGGGAATAAAAGGGATGGACTCCTTGGTTTTCATTTTCCTCCTCACTTTCTTCTACTTCGTCATCAAAACCATCCACTCCATTTTTTACTTCATTATTTTTCATTATTATAAAATGAAAATGGAAAAATCATGTGTTTTTCCTTTCTATGCATGAGAAAGACATAATTTGAATATAATTCTGGATGGAAAAAAAATTCTTTCAAAAATTTCTGGAGAAAAGAGAAACAAAAAAATATCAAATTTGTTTCGATTATCTGGTTTTCTGATTTCCGGATAAAAGTTTCTGTACTGTAGTTATTTTTTTTCAATTAACATTGAAAAACAATAAAAAATTCAATTAAAAATTTGGAAAATAGACATCATATATGGGGCTTTGTATTGTATAATGTATATTCATGTTTTAAAAAAACTAAGTTTCAAAATTTTTTCTGTAGGCTGATCCTCTTCAATTGAAAGCTTTTCTTCATGGTGTTGGCTTAACAATCGTAGGACAGGCCAGCAAAAAAATCCGCTTCTCTCAACCTCCAACGAAGGTGGACAGACCGAAACAAAAATTGGCCATCATGAAACGAAGTGATTACCCTATCAAAAATGGATTTCCAGATAGTCTCACTTGGCTGCAAGTGCAAGGTTGCCATTTGCGTAAAATTGGTCTACATGTTTTAAGACTAAAAAACCTTCAGGTTCTTGATTTAGCCAACAATTGTTTAAAAGAACTTCCTTTAGAACTTGGTGACATCCGATTGAAAGAACTTGTTTTGCATCACAATGATCTGAAATGTTTTCCTCCTGAACTAGCAACAACAGTGCTCGGGCAGACTCTTGAAGTTTTAGACCTCACTTTTAACAAGGTTTTATGAGAATTCCTTTTATTCAATATTTGCTCTACAAAATAGCATGCTAATTGGTTCAAAGAAGTCTGGACAAAAATTGTCTCTTCTTTTAATTATATATATATATATATTTTTTACTTTTCATTGTTTCATATTAGATATAATTATTAATTGTAGATATTATTATCTATAATATTTTATTTTCATTATTTTACTGTTATTTATTATTATTAGCACATATACATCTAGCAAGTTTTGTGGATTGTGTAGAAGTAAGGAAAGGAATTCCATTTCTTTTCTTTTCTAGTGTTTAATTAGATATAGGTAATTTCCCAGCAGAAAATGAGACTTTTTTTGTCCCATATCTCTATTCAGTTATTTTTATTAAATATATATATGTATTTTTTTTTTGTGAATAACTTTTAAAGCCTTCCAATAACATTTTATAACCATGAAATTTATTATATTCTAAATATTTTGACTTACAGCTTAAAGTAAAATGTCATTTTGAGTCACGATCATGGGTGCCACTCTTCAATCCAGGGGACTGAAATCAGTCTTGAGAAAAATCATTGGACTAAATTTCATTAATATCTCTTTCCCATTTGTTTACTTAGACTGATTTCCTTCTTAAAAATGTAACATATTTTCTGTTAAAAATGAAGTTTTTTTTTTTTTAGAAAACAATGTTATTTTTCTCAATTATTGCAAAATGATGAAGTAATCATGCCACACTGCAATGACAGAATGAGATTTGTACTACTGCTGAATCTAAATTTTTTAAAATTACTATCCTCCCCAATGCATTGGCATTTTGATCGAAAATAAATAAATATTTATTTATATTTTATTATAGTGTTATAACAAAAAATAATGGTTTAGCAAAAAATAAGTAGAGATATGAATGGTTTCAGGAAAAAGTTAGCAGTTTTACTATTCAGTTATAGGTGTAAAAAAACATGCATGATTAGCAGCTATTTTTGTTTTGTTTGCTAAAAATTAATTAAATAAAAAAAAAATGTTCAAAACAAAAACAAATGATTGAGGCCATTATCAGAGAAAGGTAAATTTTGGGGTGAGTGAGTTATAAATTTCTGAAAATTCCAGTAACAATGATGTACCATATTAATTTGTGTAGAAAAAGGTTCAGTCTTGAAATTATTTTAGAGTAGCACTCATGGTTACGATAGCTCAGTGGTATTGAACTGTCATTGCAAAGGACTAGGGTTTGATCCCAGTGACTAGAAGCCCATGTGACCATAACTGTAGCTAGAATGCTTTCCTTTCAAATCATGACCCATTTTATAAATAAAAATTAAAAAGAAATAATCCCACCAAGCTTCAGATCTATGAGTACCAGCTTGTCTGAGAAATAAAGGCAGCCTGCAGGTAATGCTGACAATCGTGTTCTTGGTTTTGAAGTTGTTTTGAATAACTGTTTTGTTTCTTTGAATGATTGTGATTATCATAATAAGAAATACTTTGACTACAAAATTTGATACTGTATGAAGTAGTACATCATGAATGTGAATTGCCAATGTTCTATATTTTTATATAAAACCTATTTGAAACAGTACTCTCATTTTTATGCCAATTCGAATATATTTTTGATGTTGTTGCTCCCTAATATTAAAGCACTTGAAACTAATTCTACATTTTTTTCTTTTTTAAACTCTACATTAAAAGGATATTAATTTTATAAGATATATTTTAGCATGACACAATCCTTGCCTTTTTTTCCAAAATAATAATAATAAATAATTATAAATACATAAATATTCTTTAAGATGTCTTGTTCCAAATTCTCTTACTTTTGCTCTTAGTTGCTGTAATAGACAGAATTTTAGTTTTATAAATGCATTTTTTTCCTTTTAAAATTCTTTGAATCTGTTTTTTAGAAAACTCAAAATGAAATCATCATTAAACACTTATAAATCTTTAAATTAAACAAATATTAGTTTTTTTAGAAATGCAAAAATAGTATTTTTAGATTTTATTCAAAAACTGAGAGTGTATTTGAATTCATGTATGTACAAGGTAAGATATGAGTAGATACCACAAAGGTATTACATCAAACATAATCAGTTTAGTTTCAATATCTTACTTTCAATTGTTTGGGATTAAAATCCTTCAGGCGATAAATTGAATAACATAGAACTTATTTACCTTATGCAGATAAATATAACAAGGTCCATGATCTCTATACACTCTAGTGATTTCTTAACTATTTTTAATTTTGCTACTTTAAAAATGCATAATTTTCTTGGTGTTTCTACTATGTACTTCAAAAATAGAACTTATTACTTAACTTTTTATGTTTTTATTAAATCTTTTTTTTTAATATAATTTTTGATAAATTACTCTTCTGCTAATTTAATTTTCACTTAATAGTTCGCTTTTATTCTTTTGACATGTCAGAGTTCCCGCGGGTCAGGGAGAACAGGGAATACCTGGAATTGTCAGGGAATTTTATTTCGACTCCAAAAATCAGGGAATGGTCAGGAAAAGTTGCAATTTTTCTACAAAAACCTGGAAAATTCCTTTATTATACCTAGAAAAAAAAACCAGTCTTAAAATTGTCAGTAACAGTACTCAGTTCTTGAGATTCAAGTTAAATAATTCTAACATCTATTACAATTATTTATTGTAAAAATTTTGCATTTTAGACAAACTGAAATGCTTCCTTCCTCATATAATATTTATTTTACTTAGAAAATCTAATACTTGGCATTAGAAATGAAAGTATCAAAATTTTCTGATGAAAAATGTTGTAGCATAGATAAAATATGGTATTGATTTTCTTTGAAATTTAACTGATATACCTGGGAAAGTGAGGTAATTTTTTTTTCTGAAATTGAGTAGGAACCCTGCATGTTCTTAAAGGTGATTTTGTAATACATTTTATTATGAAATTATATTTTAACGCACCACTCGTTGACCCAATGGGAAAAATTATACTGCAATTCCCTTGCTATGCTATACTTTCCCATTGATAAAAATTATCATTGTCAAATAATTTTTTTATAAATTCAGTTTATGATTTTGAAAACAGCAGTACATTAACTATTTGACAGTAAATATTAAATGTACATATTTTTAAGAACCATTGGGTTATTTCATTTTTTAGTTTGTGTACATAAATTGTCATTTATTACAAAATTCTTATATGAATAGTTATTAAATTTTTTTTTAGATTCGTTGTCTTTCACCCTACTTTTGTCTCATGAAAAAGATCAGCGTATTGTCCCTAAAAGGCAATGGTCTTCAAAATCTCCCTCGCAACATTCATTGCTTAGAGTCTTTGAGAATGTTCAGTGCATCTCACAATGAGCTGAAAGTGAGTTGAATCCACATTTCAGTTCAAATATTCATTTATTGTATACTTTCATTTATTTACTTACTGTGTTTATTGTATTATACATAAGGAATCGTAATAAAGTGGGATTTAATGTTACTGTCCGATACTAATTAAAAACATTCTAAAATGTTAGTCTTAACGTTTTGCTGCTGATATTTTTTTTATTCTTTCAAATCCCTGAGATTAAACTCCCATTGTTATATTGATAATATTCATAGAACCATTTCTTTCACTGATCAGTGTAATCATAATTCTTTAGTTTTGATTCTTCTGGAATAACCCGTGCGTAAGGATTTATTACTAACACCATCTGTTCTCAAATCTAATTTGTTGTAGTATAGTGTGTGCCTTTGTATACGAATCATCATTATCCCCTTAACAGTGACATATATTTTAGAAAAATGCACCAAAAATGGATAAAAGTTTTGACTTTTTAATTGTGTTTTTAATATTATTATAAAAATTAGAAATTTTTTTTTATTACAAAAATAAAATTTTAAATGCAATAACTACTGTATTTATTATTTTTACATACACATAAAAAAGTAATGGATTACACACACATCTTAGTATCACACTCTTTTCCCTTGCCTAAAGTCNAATGAAACAAAATTTTGAAGCTAAATGTAATATAACTAGTACAATATAATATAAAAACAACAATATGATTTTCAATACATAAATTTTACAAATCTTTTACAGTATGGTATATCCCAAACAAGCCCATATCACGCTCTTTTCCCTTGATTGAAGTCGTAATCGGTGAAAAACTAGGACCACTAATGCCATCTATTAGGAAAATAGTGAATTAAGTGTCCTGAAGTAGAAACAACTCAGCTCGGGTTTCACAAAATATAAACATTAATTTTTAATTCAGGGATCACAAATACTGCACATAGTAGTTGCCCAAACTGGGATGGGGTTAAGGGGGAATCACAGACAATTAGTGCAACATTAAGAAGCAAACCATTCAATTTTATCCATTTTTCATTTTAGAAAATGCTTACTGGTTTACTAAAACAAATGCCATACATTATTTTTTGTGATAATTGTTGGCCCCTTGGCGAATTTTCTGCCAATCCTTTTGCACACTTATTAGTTAGTGGTTGGATTCTATCATAAATCATTCAAATATGAATTTTGATTACCACTAATTTGGTAATTGGTAAAATTATACTTTAATGTATTTCAATATCAGAACCATATAATTTTGATATATATTTTGTCCACTCAGGATGAAGTTTATTTCACAAATTTTGCTGTAAATAAACTATTGTTATTTATTCATAACTTATCGTTTTTCTTCCTAATTAACATTTGATACGCATTTAGTTTTCATCCAACATTGGCACCTTACATTTTGGTTGTAAAGAGCTGGAGTTTGCTCGAGTGACCTTTAAGTGAATAATTAAGATAAAACTGTATTGAACTTAGACTTTGAAAAATATTCACCTTTTGTTTTGATTGGGACTTTTGATTCATATTGATAAAATGGCATGACTCCAAACATTGGATAGAAGACAAAATTTAAAAAAAAATCACCCATTGATAATGATATTAAAGATATCAAAGAGGCTATAGAAAGTGTTATTACAGAAAAATTTGAATCCTTTTCTTGAATAAGAAAAACTTTGGAAGGACTAAAATTAGATTAATCTAGTGAAGCTGTTGACGCTTGAATAGTTGATTTTTACGCATCTTTGGATTTAATCAATGAAGGCGTAGAAAAGTTAGAGGTATGTCTTAAAAATCTAGTTTGATTTACATAAACCTGCTCAAATAGCTGATGCTAGTTCAACTTTGTTACATTAATGTCATATTGTTCATGGATAAAACTAGAGCTGATTCAGATAAAGATCTCGGCTTTCTAATTGATAATTTATTGAAAAATACTAAATCCCTGTAATTTTTAAAGTTGGAAACTAATGAACTAATTAAAGCTTTATTGATTAATGTGGTTGCAAATAAATTGGATCAAAATTCCTGAAAAGCTTTTGAAATGTCTAAAGATTTTCCTATAGAAGACAAGACTGGGAAATTTGTCTGTTTGCCACTAAAGAGAAAATTATCAGTAGTAATTTTACTTTCTACTAGATTTTGAGAAATATTTGTTTTTCTTAGTATAAAAAAATGTTATTAATATTATAAGATGCACTTGAGATGCAGTTTGTGATTTTGTTGCTTATGTTACTGTTAATAAACTGTTGTTTTTTGTTCATAACTTATCGTTGTTTGTCATAATTAGTATATGAAAGTTTATAAAAGTTTCAACCTATGTATATAAATTTGAAAAATAAATTGTAGAAATTCCAAAAATGTGTTCCTAAAGTCTAGGAAAGTTTAAAAAAACTAGTAAGTAACTAACATAATTTCATTGATGGCTGATTTTTCAGGTACTCCCATTTGGAATTAGAAAACTACAACTGGACAGTTTAGATTTATTTCATAATCCCTTAGATACTGATGTTGTTTTGAGGCCTATGACTCCCTGGCAATTGCCTTCTTTACTAGAATGTGCTGCATCAGCTGTTGTCACTCAAAAGTAAGATTTTTTTTTTTACAGGAAAGTGATAAAATTTTAAAGTGGTATTTACAAAAACTCAGAATCCAGGGACTTAAAAAATTCAGAATTTTTAGAAGCCAACACACTATGGAATGAAAAGTNAACCCTGTAATTTTTAAAGTTGGAAACTAATGAACTAATTAAAGCCTTATTGATTAATGTGGTTGCAAATAAATTGGATCAAAATTCCCGAAAAGCTTTTGAAATGTGTCTCATGTCTAAAGATTTTCCTATAGAAGACAAGACTGGGAAATTTGTCTGTTTGCCACTAAAGAGAAAATTATCAGTAGTATTTTTACGTTCTACTGGATTTTGCTTCTAAATTTTTATAGAAAGAAATATTTATTTTTCTTAGTATAAAAGAATGTTATTAATATTATAAGATGCACTTGAGGTGCAGTTAGTGATTTTTTTGCTTATGTTACTGTAATAAACTGTTGTTTTTTGCTCATAACTTATAGTTGTTTGTCATAATTAGTATATGAAAGTTTATAAAAGTTTCAACCTATGTATATAAATTTGAAAAATAAATTGTAGAAATTCCAAAAATGTGTTCCTAAAGTCTAGGAAAGTTAAAAAAAACTAGTAAGTGACTAACATAGTTTCATTGATGGCTGATTTTTCAGGTACTCCCATTTGGAATTAGAAAACTACAACTGGACAGTTTAGATTTATTTCATAATCCTTTAGATACTGATGTTGTTTTGAGGCCTATGACTCCCTGGCAATTGCCTTCTTTACTAGAATGTGCTGCATCAGCTGTCGTCACTCAAAAGTAAGATTTTTTTTTTACAGGAAAGTGATAAAATCTTAAGGTGGTATTTACAAAAACTCAGAATACAGGGGCTTAAAAAATTCCAAATTTTTAGAAGCCAACACACTACGGAATAAAAAGTTTAAAAGTAAACTCTTTTGCTTCTTAGTTTATTTTTTTGGTGGTATCTTTTTATTTGGCAGCAGATAAAATTTAAACATGCAGGGGCTTACAAAATTTCAGAATTTTTAGGAGCCTGCATGACAAATTAGGTAAAAGGGAAATGAAAAGTTGCATAATAGCTTTTCTTAAAAACAATTATTTTTTTTAGTCTAATATTGTCTAAAAATAAATTAAACTAATAAAATATGAGTTATACAAGCAGGGACTACAGAGGTATATGGCAAAATTCGGAAATCTGTTGCATTTTTAACAGTGGCCATTTTTCAATTAATTATTCAGGGCTGCCAACTTCAAATTTCATGGGAATTTTCTTCTAGTGGTTGTTAAGTTTATGTTTTAATGTATGTTTCTTTGTCTTTTAAATTTGATTTAAAGTTTTTTTCCACACTACTGCATGTAAATGTTTCAAAAGTTCATATGAAACATCACTTTGCTCTAGCTCTCTAGTACTAGTAAGACTTTTAAAATGTTGACATTGACAAAATTACCAAAAATTCCTCAAGTTATAGTTTTTGACCACTTGTCATGTCCCTCACATACTACTAAAACAAGAGATGTAGGAGGATAAGATTTTTATTTGTAGGTTTAAATTTCCAAATAAACTACTACACTACTAAACTTAGTGGCACGACAGCCCATAGAGGGCCAAGGCCTACTGTGCCAGTGTAATGAGAAATACAAACTATCCGTATTTATTCTGTGATCTAATAATTTACGTAATGTTGTGCCAATAACTAAATGCTATCTATAAAGAATAGTAAGGAAAGATAAATATATGTTAATTACCTACTCGCAAAGTATATTACACAAAGATATATGCTAATTTCTTACCCATTACATACATTTCTTCTGCTCTGCTCTCTGATGTATCATTGTACAACTACTGAAACAGGTATAGTTTGCCTAAAGTAAGAACTCTCATAACAATTCGTCTGGACCCTTGGCGGTGACTATGGTAACGAGGTATAACTATTTTAAGCAGGGGTGTGGGGTCATTGTTTAGGACAGGTTTCGGCTCGGGTTGGTGAGATAATGGGAATCTTTTTGTTCGGTCTATTATAATAGCCCTAAAGTGGATTTGGTGGGGGGAGGGGGATTCTTGCTCTCTCATGTACAAATCTGCTGTGTTTTGCAAGTTTCTCAAATTTAGACTTCATTTTCTGCCCTCTGAAATCAAACAGAAAAATCTTTAGAGTTTTCGATCCCAGGGACAGTTAAAGATTGCCAAGTTTTTCCCTAATAACAAAAGAAAATTTTAGTCCTTAAACTTGACTTGGGGATCCTTCACTAATTACTTATTTTCATGTGTGTCCCCAGAGCAGTAAATAATCACAAAGCTTCATCTCTTCAAAATTTTCTTCTTACATTTAATAAGAATAATTATCCATTTAATAAAGATAAGAAATAATTGAGATTTTTAATCCTAAGAATTTTCACAAGAGGGACTATCCACCAATTGCATAAGATTTTTGTAAACGTTATTGTACTTCGTAACTATTTTAAATGCAGCAAAAAATTTTATGTTATTCATATTTGTTATTCCAAAAATCTTTAACTCCATTAAAAGGAAAAATTTAACTATCTTAGATTTGTTAAATATTATAGTCATAGGTGCCATATAATAATTTAAAGCAAAAAGTTTAACTTCTATTCTCATTGTATTTACATTTCAAGATCATTTACATTTTTTTTAATCATTTCATTAAAAAAGTACTGAACCAACTAGCAAATTTTAATAAAAATTTGTATTTTTATATACATTTGTAAATTACTTTGTAAATTATTAAAGTTTTCTTGGCTTGCTTAATTTTTTACATGCCTTTGATATTAATCTTGTAAATGTTTTGTTGAATTAGGCTTTTATTAATAACTTTTATTTAAATCTAAAAAATACCCTTTATAATAATAGTTTAATTAATTATAATTTTGAATTAAATTTTTTTGCATAGTTAAGTAAAGTAATTATTAATTAAAAAAATATAATGAGCCACTCAATATTGCATAGATTCAAAATTGTGCATTAATTGTTTCTATGGTGGTTGATATAATCAAGAAAAGAGATCTTTGTCAGAAACTAATTTTTTATTACGATCATGTAAAGTTTTTGAAAATTATTTTGAATTTTGTTAATATATATATGAAGAACTTTAATCAAAGGGAAGAAAATTCTTTTATTGTATCCTAATTATATTTTTTTAAAGTGCTTCAAAATATTTGAATGCTTAAAAAGTGTTTAAGGTGCATTTGTTTCGTTGAAAAATTTGGCTATGCACTCTGTATATAGTAGTATATACATCTTAAAATTGCGCTAATGTGAATTTTTTAAATGCTAACTTGTTTATATTTTGTTATTGTAATACTGATTACTGATAGATAGTTTGGAAAATAGGCACATCTGCCCACTTTTCTTATTTTTTAATGGGCTTTTGATTGAAATTTTCCACAGTGCATTTATTTAAAAAATGGTCTGCTAAGCAGGTTTATTGTTATCATTTTTCTCCTTTTCTCTTTGGGGATACGCACCCCATAAATGCTATCTTGGTTAGATTTATGCTGGTTAAGTGTTTTTTTAAAAAAATTTTTAAATATTGTATTGTATTAGAATGTATCGTACATATACATAATCATTTGCATTTATTTATTTTTTAATTTTAAAATTAAATTAAATTATTATCGTGTGAGGCAGCTTTAAAAACTACTCAAACTCAAAAAAATAATAACACAAATTGATTAAGTCCGGAAACCTTAAAAGAACCGAAATCTTAGGAGAAAATAATTTTCTTAAACAAAATCGACTACAAAAAAAAAGAAAAGCGTCTGCTCTCTGTAAAAAACGGTTCACAATGATCAAGTCATTTTCGGACCATTTTTCAGCTGATTCCACTCTATTTTTTTCAAATTCTGAAAAAAGTATGCATAAAACGCAAATTTTAAAATTTAGTCAGCAAAATTAATCTTAATAAATCAAGCAACAAAGAAAAAAAATTTTTTTTTTGTTGCTTGATTTATTACGAATCGATACATTCACATCTTTTACTGATCATTTGTTCGTTGGTTAATTATCGTTTTCTATCTATTTCCCCCCTCCTAATTCTGAGATTTTTATTCTTTTAATACGATACACGAATTTAATCTGACAAATTACTTTTTGACTTGCTCTGTTCACAGCAATTCTTTTTAATTTTTGAGGGGCATTTCTATTGTTTTTCAAATATTGATGTTTAAAATACAATGTTATTATGACACACGTAGAATACCGAGGTATCACTTTTAAACACTCAATTTGAAAAATTATTTTAAGTAAAAAAAAAATAATAAAAAAAGCGCTATAATTTTGGTTAAAATTTCAATCTATAAAAAAACTACGCTGGTAAACTATTAAGAATTTTTTGCATCTTTGAAGCTAACTATCACCCCTGGTTTTAAAGTATTCTAACTTTATCTGTGTGTTTTAAATGTACAGCTAGAGCCATGGTGGCTCAGGGGATAGAGCACTCGCCATCCAATTAAGTGAACCAGATTCGAATCCCTGTGATAGATGGTCGATGCGAATTCCACATCCGCCTTGCACTGACCACAGTACTGACGTAAAATATCCTCAGTGGAAGACAGATTATGGGTTAGAGCCCCCCTGCCGTCTGGCTAACCCGGGGTTTTCGTGGTTTTCCCCACCATGTAATGCAAATGCGGGTAAATTTAATCAAAAAGTCCTCCACGNAGTCACAGTAGCAGTGATTTTTGTCACAGTGACAGTAACAGTGACTTGTCACAGTGACTGCTCCAGTCACTGTGACAACTTTTTGGTTGGAACAGGCTGTCACAGTGACTGCTCCAGTCACTGTTACGTTACTTTCGACTCATCTCTATTTCCTACACAGCTGAAGATCTACCTAAGAGTCTTATTGATTACATAACTGAGCAGTGTCCCTGTCCCTGTGGAAAGAAAGTATTTCGAAATGTATACTCGTCCTGTATACTCGTACTGGATCTGTACAAATTAGCTTCAACAGTAGTTTATATTAACAACACAAGTCGTTTTAAAGTTCCCCTCGAAGTCTATTTTTGCTCAACAAAATGTTGGAAGAAGTAAGTGCATTCATTATATCGTATCTCTTAAGGAAATATAACTCAAAATCAAAAATAGTAACTTCTCTCACAATTTCTTATCTACTGTCTCTCCTGATTAAAATTACGAGTTTAAAGTTAGTGTCACATAAATTTGATCTCTCTTGCATGAATAATAATAAGTATATTTTATGCTAATGAATGTTATACAGCTGTGAGATTTTTAATGATGAAACTTATAATAATTGCTCGTAACACGCTGAAGCAGCATGCCATTTTTAAAGCGGTACTTTTTTGCACGTTTATCAATACCCTAGCAACAAAATAACTTGGGCCTTCATTGGACCGATATTCACAAATCTTGGTTCATTACAGATTCAAAGGCCCATTATTTCTCTGATATTGGCCTGATATAGAAATGTCCCTTTCATCCAATATCAGCCTTATACAGAATTGTCAGATTCACCCAATATTTTATATTTATTATTCAGCCAATATATGCCTTATATTGGCTTTATATAGGTCGTTATTGATCCTATATAGGATTATTATATTAAAAAACTAGACATCCCGATATTGGTCCCTGGGTGCATGGTCATATAGGACCTATATTGTGCCAATTGTATGCCCAACTGGGGCCAAGGTGAAATTGTTGCTATGGTAATATTCATCGATACTAATCTATAAGTTTTAATAAATGTTTTTTTTCTCAGTTAAATGATTTCTGAAATATTTTTTGCAATGTACAGTCGGACTTCTATTTAACGAACTTCCATTTTGCAAATTTCTCTTTTTTGCTATTTTTTTTTTTTGAGGAACCAAAAGCATTTTGGAAATTTCTTTGTAAAATAACTTCAAAATAGCGAAGTCAATTTTCTATTTTACAAACTTTTAAGATCCACTTTCCCTATTACCCAAAATATTTCAGAATATTTCAAACTTGTTAACTCATTTTATGGAGGAAATGATCTAGAATTGATTTTCACAGCCCTTTAGAGAAAGCAGTAAATTCCCTTTTTGTTTGCATTTCATACAGGAATCCATGCCGAAAGTCAATTTACGAGAAAGCATAACAGAAATTTCTAAAGCATGGCACTGTTATGTTACAAATCGTACTATTCGTAACAGTTTTGCTAAAGCTGGATTTTTAGTCATCCCGGAGAATTTGAAAAGTGCGGAGGACGAGGATTCCATTCCTTTAGAAGAACTTAAAAGGTTAAAAAAATAAGGGCACAGCTAAGAGTGAACCATGAAATTAATGATGATGTAGGATTAATGATATTCTTCTTATTGATTCTGTGAAGCTGCAACCACAAAAACATTAACTGAATCAGATATTTTATACAATGTGAAAAATAAACACAATACAGCAATAAATTGTGAGGAAGACGGAAATGTTGAAGAAATCACCAAAGTTTCGTATGATAAAATGTTAAAATCATTTTAAACAATTCGATAGTAGATAATAATTTACAAGATAAAGGTGTATCAATTGCTATTTTAATTATGTCTAGTGTTTATGAATTTAAAACCTGTTAAGTGTTGTTTAAGTATTTCAACTGATGATTTTCTATTTAACGAATTTTCCAGNCAATTCTTTAGTAGATAATAATTTACAAGATAAAGGTGTATCAATTGCTATTTTAATTATGTCTAGTGTTTATGAATTTAAAACCTGTTTAGTGTAGTTTAAGTATTTCAATTGATGATTTTCTATTTAACGAATTTTCCAGATAGCGAACTTTTTATCAGGATTTAACAACTTCGTTAAATAGAAGTCCGACTGTATTTGTATTTACTTAAAATTGTTATATAACAAGTCTAGTTATTGTTAATTTCAAAATATTTATTGTGATTTATTTTTAGTTGCTTTAAAACATTGTTTCAGATTTAGCCTTAAATCTAAGTATTCATCAGTTTCACTGAAATTTCTTCGTTTGAGTTTAAAGTATTTAGTTGAATTTAAACTTTGCAAGAAATTATTGTTCATGGAGAATTTTTAAATAAAAATTTAATTGAACTAGTCTAATTAAGAACATTTTAAATAAAATATAATTTGGTCATTTGTATTATAGCATTTTTATTTTAAATTTTTTTTCATCAATTATTTTATAGGAGACAAGTTAAATATTTTTAAATAAATATTTTTTATTTTACTTATTAAAATAATATTATTACATATTAAAATAATATTAGCTTCCTGTTTTACTTGACATGTTTTCACTGCATGAGATTTTTTTAAAGTTTCTAATTTATTATTATTTTTTTTTTAAATTCAAATATTCAAATTCTTAACTTTCGTTTTATAAAGCTAATACATTTCTTTATACTCTTGAAATTTGCATTGTTGTTGCTGTCTAACCTTAGGAATCCTAAAAGGACAGTAAAAATAATCCTAAATAAATCAAAAATAATCCTTAGTTAGGATTATTTTTCATTCAGGATTATTATCAGGAATGATGCATTTCCTCCAAAGTGAAGACCATTCCAGAAGAAATAAATTTCTTCTAATTCAGATGGAAGAAACTTTTTTAAAAAGAAACATCAAATATAACAGTTTATAATTGCAGTCTTGTTTAGATACTATTTAATTAAATGNATAATCCTAAATAAATCAAAAATAATCCTTAGTTAGGATTATTTTTCATTCAGGATTATTATCAGGAATGATGCATTTCCTCCAAAGTGAAGACCATTCCAGAAGAAATTAATTTCTTCTAATTCAGATGGAAGAAACTCTTCTTTAAAAAGAAACATCAAATATATATATAATAAAATATAGTCAAGCTTAATTTATATTTATATAAAGAGCTGTTAAAATACCATACTTAACATATACACTTTTGCTACTACGAATAACATACGAATTTTTATAATCAAATTATCTTCAGTATGAATACTCTAACAGACTCTTACATAATATAGTATGTAGATTTTTGTATAAAACTCTAAAAAATAAAGTGAAATTAGTATAAATAAAATTAGTATATATTAGTATATATATTATGAAATTGGTATAAATTATAAACGATAAAAGGTTGAAAACTTTCTGGTACTATATTAAATTTAATTAATTTAAATTGCTTCTATAAAACTTATTGCTAAACAATTATATTAGTTGTTTTTAGTTTCTTCCTGCGTGGTTGAAGAAACAGGTTTCTTCCACACAAAATGACAACTTTATTTTTATAGATTTTTTTTAACCTCCGTCTTGTTTTAAATAGCATTTTGCAAGCTGTAATGCCCAGCCACTTAAATTATGATTTTTGTTTTGTTTATTTTTTTATCATATTATAAATGTTGAATAAAATTGCAGGTATGAAGGACAAGAACTCATCTGATTGCTGATACTCATAAGAGAAAACGAAAATATTTAATTTATCGGTATTCTTTGTTTTTTTTAAATTTTTTGTAGCTGTATTAAATGTGTATTTTTTATAAATAAAATTACAAAAATAACATATGTTTCGGAAATATTTTTTAAAAATATTTTGGAAAGATATTTATAAGCAGTTTTCAAAATAAGGAATGCTGCCACAACTAAAATAGTGTCTTGATAAATTGTAGTGAATTAATTTTAAAATAGCAATCTTTTTATGCCGTATTTCTTTTTGTTCTTCAAAATGGAATTTTTTTGAATGCCTAACTGTACAAAAAATTTTGCAATTTATTTATAATTTTATAATGTATTGAATATATTGAATTATATTCTACCAAAGCTTTTAAAAATTGCAAGATTTGTACAATTGCCAAGTTTAAGCTCTTTTCCCATTTAAACATCAATAATTTATTATGCATATGTTAACTAAAAAAATATGTTGCATACATAACCAGCTGTCTTTAACAGAACAGGCAATGCTTCAAACTGGTTTAAATTATTGTTTGATGACAAAAATAAAATAAATGTATTTACACGCAGTCATGTTTGAAATTTAATTTTCTTTAAACAAAATAATGTAAATAAAATTAATTTTATGATTGGTTTCTAAATTTCTTGATTAAAAACTTCATTCAGCTCAAAAAACAGTCGACATGTTTCAAGTGCTCAAAAACAGATGTCCATTTTCAAGACTTGCCAAATGTAAATGAGAAGAAACAAAAATGATTTGAAATGTAAATTGTAAAGTGGGAATGCATTTTACCCTCATTTGCTTCTCTCTGCTAATGTGGTTTTTATAGTTTTGTTTCTCACCTTTAATTTTCCATTTTTCTTTGGCATTTTTTACTTTTTATATTTTAATTCACTTTTGTGTCTTCTCATTCATGACATGTCTTGAAAATGGGTGTCTATTTGTGAACTCTTGAAGCATGTCAACTGTTTTTGTTTCCTCCTATTTATATATTTTTCAAGCTAAGGAAGTTTTTAATTGGGTAATATGTTATTGCTTCAGTTTCTTTGGATTATTTATTTAATGTTACAAAATTATTGTTAGATACTTATCAGGAGCTTGATCAATTATCATAGAACCAAAAATTTGATCTTTGGCATTTTTATTAATTTAATTGCAACTGGTTCCAATTTCTATGAAGATTTTTTTATAAAGTAAAATTGAACTTTTATAAAATTGTTTTAAAAATGGAATGATCAAAAGCAATACAATAATTTTCCCAATCTCATAGAAGGGGAGAGGGTGTGCTAGTGTGGACAGCTGGCATAATTCTGTCATTTATGGGCCAACATTTCTCTAAAAATTTTGTCAGATTCTCAAAACCTGATCAAAACATGTTTTGTTAAATAGCAAATTTTAAAACAAGGTTTTTATGAAGAAAAAGCAAATTATGAATTTGTTTTTTAATAGCCACTTTATATTATTTTTATTCGTTGTTTTTCAATAATAGGAGATGGTCATTCATGAATATGCAGATTGCAAGTTTTATGTCACACTTTTTCAGAATATATTTCAACCCCCTTGTCACAAAGTGTCAAACTTCACTATACGTTCTACCCCCTTGTCATGTGTCACACTATTTCATACAGGGCTCTCAACTATAACACATTTTGCAAAATATTTTATAGAGTAGTATACAATTGGAAATTAAAGCTTTCTCAGTTTTTGGTAATTTTGCCAACATTTTAAAAGCCTGACCATGAGGGAATTGTAACAAAATGGTACTTATATATCATATAAACTTTTAAATCATTTGCATTTCGTAGTGTAGAAAGTAACTAAATCAAACTTACAAAGCAAAGAATGTTACATTAGAATGTAAAATCCAGTCTGTGTCTGCATTTTAATTAAGTAACTAACATTTTAAGTTAAAAATAAATGCAATAAAATAATCTTTTTTTTGAAATTTCACAACTCTGATTTCCTCCCAGAAAAAAATGTTGATTTGTCGTGAAGAACTGCATAATCATTTCACTGACATTATCATCAAAGGCTCGACAGCCCAGGGTGGGCCTTGGCTTTCTCACGAAGTTTTTTCCCCATGCTAACCTTTTTCCTGTTAGCGTTTTCCAGTTATTAGTTTTTAAGACCAAAAGGTCTTTTTCTAGGCCAGCTATCCATCTCAAATTTCGCCTGCCTCTATTTCGTCTGCCAACTGGTCTTGCATTGAAAACTCTTTTTGTGGTATGATCTTCATCTATTCTGATAATGTGACCTGCACATTTTATTCTTTGTTATTTAATGAAGTTAATAATGTCAGGTCCATTACGTGAGTGACAAAGCTCTAAATTTGTTCTTCTTAGTCACGCACCATTTCGCTGACTATTTTAGTGATAAATAAACAGTCTGGAGGTTTTAAAGTCTTCCTTCCTATCAGAATCTATTCCTTCCTATCTTTTGCCTACACTATCAAAAGTATAAATTTTATTCAATTTTTGATTGTTTGCTACAAGGGGTAATCACAAGATATAAATGATATTAATAATAAGAGAGCATTGAAATAGCCTTATCACACAGAGGAATATTCTGCCAAATTATCAAGAATAAAAAAATAACATGAGTGCTTCACGATTTATTTTGAGAAAAGTGACTTGGCTACTATTTTCTGTCTATTGCTAATACTATGAGTGCTAAAATAAAATGTCAAAAAAACTGATAAAACAAAATTTTTTTTTTTGAAATTTTTTTTTGCAATATGTTACTTACCCTACAAAGATGCCAAATATATAAAAATTTCAATTTCGAATTTTTTGTCCCTTAGGTTGATTTTTCAATTGCACGGCAGTATTCATCACTTGTGATGTCTTAACCAATCAGCGTTTGTTTTTTATTGCATCACTTATATAGACTTTCTTGGACAATTTAAATGTCTCATTAACTAAATAAACAGGTAAAAAGCAATTCTATTTTCTTTAGGAAAAAGTTTTCAGTAAGTTAGGACGGAAAATAAATTTTTTTATAGAGGTGCTGTAACTGTTCATTATGTACAAATGTGTATTTATTTTGTTGAAAAATAGCAAAATATTTAATTTGCTTGTTATAAGTATACTTCTCTACCAAAAAGGCACAACACTTATAGATAGCTCCACTTTTGATTTGCATTTTTTTTTAAAATTAATCTATCATATGTTAAAGTAGAGAAAGGTCTCAACATGGCAACTCATATTGAGCTTTTTTTGATAATAATGTGAGTTGATGATATAAACATTGTTAAGGATGTACGTTCAAGGTTGAATTAATTAATTTTGAATTTTACTTGCTTTTTAAGTCAAGGTTGGAATTTTGCCTGGAAGAAGCCTGTTTATTCCAGGTCTCCGGGGAAAAAAACTGGTCAAAATGAACTGAGGAAACTAAAGATGCACACTTCAATTGTTTAGTAATAAGTTTAGTACACAAATGTTTAAAGTTTAAAAGAAAATTAATATAGTATCAGATTGTTAAATGATTTTCACATCTAGTACTTTCTAAAATAACTATTTTTACATAAATTTAGGTTTATACAAAATTTTAAAATCAATTTATCAATTGTCAGTTAAAGCATGCATTCTTAACAGTTTTTAATGTAAGAATTAGTATACTATTAATGATTGTAAATTCTATTGCATTATTGAAATTTGGTTGTGATATTTTAACAGTTCTTTATAAAATTAGGTTTGCATGAGACATTAAAAGAAACTATAATTGGTTTAAATTCTTAAAAAATTCATTAAATTTATTAATTTTTTCTTCTTCTAATTGTTGCTCTCCTTAGTTAGAAATAATGTATCAAATAGTTGGAAATCTATTCAGTTATTTAAATTCAATCAGCAATTTTACATGTTTATTGTTTTAATATTTCCTTTTTGCAGATGCTTGTACCTTTTTTTCCCCTCATTGGGTTTGAAGATTTCTGTCTCTTAAATGACAATTTAATTATTTTTTTTCAAAATATAAAAATTTTTGTGTCTTAAGCAGAAAACAATTGAGTGTTGATCTAGTGACGAAATGTCCGTTTTCAAACTTTAAATAAAAACACACTATCAGCATGCAGAGTAAAAAAATTTTTTAACTCTAGAACTTTTATAGTGGCGATTAAAATATAAATATTTCTTTATTTATGAGATTTATTGACTGATGTAGTTTATTTCATGTTTGTATAAAAAGAAAAAAGAAAATATTTCTTTTATGTATTAAAAAAAAGAGACCCTATATGAAGAATTGGATTGTTGTTGTCCGCTATTAAGGCATCGGGGTTGCGATTATTCTTGTTTTCCAGTGGTGCCATCTATGGCCAATAATTAAAAATTTGATTGACAATATAAAAAAACACCAATATGCATCAATTCAATATAATTTTTTTCAAGGAAAATTGATTTTTTACCCTTATCAGACCACTGCATGACATTTTCACACATATGATGGCTAACATCATTTTTATCTCACTTATTTGCAATAAATTTAATTGTAATTAATTTTATTAGTATTATTTGATGGGAAGTAAAATATTTTTGGATCATTAAGGGTTATAACCGTGAACATCTAGTATGTGTTTTATATTACCTTCACTTTTTTTAATTTTCTTTTATTAGATTCTACAGCTTCACTGCTAATCAAAGGAACTAACGACGTCATCTGCATTTAAGAGCTGAAAATTTTCTATTTCAAGCTTTACAATATTCTCATAATTACTTTTGGAATGGAGTTACTTTCATCGGGAAGCTTCTCATATATAGTCACATTGTTAAAAATATTTAGTCATTTTTGTTGAGTTCTTTTTTTCCTCTTTTTGATTTATTTCTATTTAGGTNTAATAATAAATTAAATATAGGGAGGGGGAATTTAATCATAAAGTATAGCCTACAAGAAGCAAACTCATAAAAGTCAGCAAGCCCGGTAGTAATTAGCTAACATGTTAATTATAATCTTTTATTTTAAATTTATTTGAGTTTCTTAAAAATATATATTATATATATGTACACAGGATGCAACTCTGTTTTCAGTTTGTTATAAAACCTCATGTCTGTAATAACTGCGTTTGTAATTGATTCCTTTTATACCTGTAACCACAGATTGTGTATGTTAAAATTGTCTTAGATATAGTTCGTCTCAAGTAAGAACTCCCCTGGTCATTTCGGTGATTCGTTACAATAGCCTAGACCGGTGTCTTGGCTATTGTAACGAGGTATAATTTCTTCAAGTAGGGGTGTGGGGTCGGCAGAAAAAAAATATTTTTCTTCGGTCTATTGTGTTAGCACTAGAGGGCTATCCTCTCTAAAATGCACTATTCTTGTTTCCCTAGCAGCAGACGGCCTTAGACTTTGTGGTGTGGGGAGTTCTTACTGTAGACAAACTATACACGCAGTATAAGATGGTGATACAATAGGTGAAGTAACAGGGATTTATTCTCTCTGGATGTCCATTTTTCATACAAAAGGGGGCAAACAAGTTGTAAATATTCTAAACTACTTTTTACAAAGATATGTTTGCTCTTTACTAATTGATTTTTTTTAAATATTTTATATTCAATGCTAAATTAATTTAAAAAAAATTTTTTTTTTCTTTGAAGATAATTTTTTTTCTTCTTTATAACTCATAGTAGTTATCTATTTTCTTTGAAGAAAATTTTTTTTCTTCATTATAACTCATAGTAGTTATCTATGCAATACAATATACAGTAGGTAGACATTGTTGAGCTGATCAACATAACCATTGAATCACTTCCCATGAAGTTGGTATTATTTTAAAACGAATATGTTGTAATCTTTTATTAATTAAGTTAATTAAAGAGATAATGTCATTGAGCCTTGTTTCTATTCAAATCTAAATAACTACACAGAAATAAATAAGTACTGTTTGAAATTTTTTTTTATCTCTTAGTAGTTTTTGTGTACTATGGTCAATATTTGTTGTTTCTTTGAGAGCAAAAAAATCCAATAAAAAGATTGAATTAGATTTTTTTTTAAAAAGAAAATCAGGTTTCATTTTTAAACTTAAAAACATCAGGCCTAAGTTATTAAATTTTTATTATAATAAGAACTGAATGGGTAAAATTGAGTTATTTTTTTATGCCCTTTTTGCCTATATTAAAGGTTAAATTGCACTAAAAAATCTATAGTGTAAAAAAATATTTTCTGAACTAAAAATATCTTACAATTATAATTTTTAAAGTCTTTCATATATATCCAGAAAAAGGTGAAAAAAATTGAGACAATTTATTATGCAAAAACATTCTGGCAGTAAAATAAATTTAAAAAAAAAGGAAAAGAAAATTGTAGAATAGTTAATTCTAAGATTTTTTTATATGAAATAAAAATATTTGTTTAAATAAAGGTTTTGTTTAAATTATCTATTCTGAGATATTGTCGGTAAAAAATAGTAGCAGAATGTTACCCGTTACTTTTTGTTAAAAATTTCAAAATAGTATATATTTACTTTCAGTTACATTAACGTGAAGGCACATGTAAGGTCAGTGTGCCTAAATGCGACATAAAAGTCGCATTTAGATCAACTTTGACCTTCTATTGACAGGGTGCATAGTGTTTTTAAAGGTGCTTATTTTCGTTTTTTAAAAGCCCTTAAAGGGACTTTTTTTCTTTAGTTGTTTTTGAAAAGTGCTTAATTTTCCCTTTTTCAAAATTACATTTTCCTTTACCATGTTGATTTTCTCTACGAATTATGCAGAAAGACACAATTCACATTGTTCTATTCAACGTTTTCACAATTAATTCAACCCCAATCTATTTCAGCTTATTGTCAGTCCGTAGCGCATATAAAAGCCATTAGTTTTATATGATTTAAAATTTCATGATTTTTGACAATTGTCAAAAACAATGCCAAAATGTTTTAATTTTTTTTTTTTTGACATGACAGTTAAAACAAAATAAAACCGTCAATTATCAAAAATTTTCCAACCCTGCCTAATTATGATATTTTTTTAAAGTGCTTAAAAATATTTTTTGAGTGCTTGAAAAGTGCTTAAAAGGTGCTTATTTTTTGCCTACGCTCCCTGATTGAATATATTCATTGAAAGTGGCTTAAGTATTACTTCATTTAGCTTTAAGCAAATTTATTTTTTGCTGGAATTGAATCTGTAACCTAGGCAAAGATATGTTAGTGTCGCATTTAACCCTTTCAATACTGGCGAGTTATAAATGTATTGGTAAGGAATCAGTATCAGGGTGGTAAAAAATAAAAAGTGGTAGCATAAGTTTGGGCATAGCTTATATGACAGATTTTGCTTTCACTTTAAATCTGACACATCCAATCCATGTGTGCTAAAAGTGTAATTATAAAATTTTTAATTCAAACTAAGTAGTGGTGAATTAAATAAAACGAACTATCATTAACCCGCCCATAAATGAACTGCTTTAAAAATAGTTTAGCTACCAGTTTTATCTTTTTTACCCTGATTATCAACACCATGAGAATGCATAATATGACTCGCCCTGTCTCGAAGAGGTTAAGGAAGGTAACCAGATCTTAAATGTGACATTCAATGTAATTAAATACGACAGTGCATTTTTGCAACGTTTATATTCGCTTGCTTTTGTGTCTCTACTAATGAAAACTTGTTATCGAAATTTCGAATTATTTCCGATTGGCTATAATGCTCCATGCCCAAAGACAATACAGTTTAAATCGTTTCATGATAAATGCGAGCAGAATTTATTGCTATTTTTTGAGAAAAAATGAGTGAGCAAAATTTCGACCATTTCAAATCTTGCTGGAGTATTTAAAATAGAACTTTAGTTCTGATCTGAATGACTGACTATGCAAGATCTCATCGTTTCTCAACTGCTACACGCAGAATTTATCGCGATGTTATCATCGATAGGAATTTTATCGTTAAACCAATGACCACTTTAAAATTAGAACTCTGCAATTGAAATTGAAACTCAAAGCTGGATGATATTACAAGTTTCAATCGCTTTTTTATCGCTAAAAACACAATTTATCGTCCTAGTAACGCGAATCGTCTGTCAAAATTCCTACCAATTTTTAACTACCTAATTTGTAACTGCAACCTAAATTAAAATTCTAACTGCACCTCTGTGTGCTTGACAAAAACTATTTCTTGACATTAGCGAACAGAATTTATCATCCTATTATTGCCAAACAGAAATTATCATCTATAGAAATTGTGACTATTTTTCGACTTTCAGAAGTACGTAGTATAATTCCTATGCCCGTCTTGTCCATGCCTGTGAAATTTCAATGGTTTCCTAACCGTTATAATAGAATTGATCGTCGATCACAATTCCATCAGCTTTCTGACAAGTGTGTTCAATATTTAACTGTTGCCCTGCACCTAGTGACAGTACAAGTTACAATTGTTTCAGAACGCTGAAAGAAAATTTATCAAAATTTCGATAACTTTCAAACTAGCTACTTTGCTTGAATTTTAATTAGATTTCTGAACTTGATACCAATACAAGATGCTACGTACGCCAATGCATGCACTAATTCTAAGTAAAATGCGCAATATAAAAAAACGGATCTTAATCTAATCACCGGATCTTCACGTTCTATGATTCATTCTTAATGGTTCAAGGGGGTGACCTGAAATATGTTAATTAATTAATGCAGACGATATTTTGAGCTACAAAATCAAACACAAAAAGGTACTTTCTCTGAATAAACGTAATTTTTTTTTTTTTTTTAACGAATTCGGATTTCTGACCCCAAAATATAGGGTCTAGCTGCAATTGAGGATATATGGTCCCAATAGTTTACCCCTTGATCTTAATTTTATTTTTCGCGTATTTCAACATATATCGAGACCTTTTTAACCGAATTAAAAAAAATTTGTTTACCTAAAAATAATTCCACGCAAAATATAACTTGGTTGATTTAAAATTTATTATTTGATTTAATAACTGTCGAAAAAATTTTGAATTGTAATGTATACAAATTTTTACATCAATTTTTACAAATTTTTAAGGTAAGTAATTTTACGCTGCAAATTTATTAATGCAACCTAAATTAAATTTCTAACTGCACCTCTGTGTGCTTGACAAAAACTATTTCTTGACATTAGCGAACAGTAGAATTTATCGTCCTATTATTGCCAAACAGAAATTAACAGAATTTGAACGAAATCGGTTTAATAGTTTCTAAAAAATCGAATTTTAGATATACGATCTCTTTAAAGTTCGATTCCTCAGGAACTATTCAACTTATTTCGTTAAAATTTTGTATTTTGCCATGTAAAAATGCATACTTTAAAGTGATGTAAAATATTGTATACCTCACCATTGAAATTTTTTTCGACTACTATTAAATAAAAAAAATAAATATTTACCAAAACTTATTTTTTTCATGGAATTATCTTTAAATAAATGAAATTTATAATTGTGTTCAAAAATTTTTCAATTTGTTTAAAAAGTTCATGAGTTACGCAAAAAGTAAAATTAAGGGGTCCAAACTTTAGATATCGCTCTCCTAACCCAAACTATGGGGACCATACTTCTAGATTGCGGCTACCCCTATATTTTTTGGCTAAAAAGAAAAAAGTATGTTTATTTTGTTAAACCCCCCTCCCCCTCCTTTTTGTGATATAGGCATCACAAAAAGGGAAATATTTCTGCATTTTCAGTGAAAGCGTGTATGTTTATTACACATTCCTTAGAAAAACAACAGAATTTTTGTCATGTAGAAAGATTAAAGTTTTTTCACATTAAAAATTTCACATAGCGATTAATTACCTCCAACAATATAACAATCTGTTTTAGTGACTGTTTTCCTTTGCTCACCACTAGAGCCCGGATTTTGATGACCTAAAAAATCTCAACTAATGCCCTTAAAAAGTGCCAAAAATGCCCTTAAAAATGCAAAAATTGCGCAAAAAATGCCTTAAATAAAGTAAAAATATTGAATTAAAAAAATGTTTTGCTCTTTAAAATTATTATGAGTCATTTAAAAAATATAAAGCAGTGCAATACTTGTTCTACGTTCATTAAAGTTTGAAAAATATGTTTTATATCCTAAAATAACAAAAAAAAGGAAAATATATTGACACCAAAATATTTTTCTTTTGTAGAGAAACTTTGAGGGATATAACAACTCCCATCTCATATTACTGAATATCAGAATTACATTGGATTATTAATTTTTTTTTTGATAATTTGAAATGTAAACGAGCGTCTCTTGTCTGAAAGTAAATTTTCATTCCTGCAGAAGCTTCTTTCAACGTCTACTGATGTTATAGGTGTGTACTTGAAAAAGACGGTCTCACTTACTGACAATTCTTCAATTTGAAAAGATTTTGCTTCACCTGTTAATATCCTATAGATTTTCTTCATTGTTTGGAAGCCTGTGTAATAATGAAAATTGATAAAAAAATAATAAAAATTGGAAAAAATTAACCGAAAACTTTACAAAATGCATTAAAATGCAAAATACGCCCCAAAATTTAAAGAAAAATGCCCTATAAACAAAAAATGTCCAAAAATGCAAAAAAATGAAAATGTCATCAAAATCCGGGCCTTACTCATCACCTAAAATGCCATCGGGTAAAATTTACACGACCTGATTATAATATATAATTACGCTAATTTATGCTTTACTAACTTATATTATATTAGCCTATTGTGAAGGGCATATTTTTTTTTTACTTTCCATTGAGCTTTTTTTGTTGTTGTATTGTTTTTGTTAAGTTTGTCCCCATTGTTCTTAATCGATCCAACACATGAACTTTGATTTTGGAATTTTTTCTAATTATTGAATCGTAAATGATTACAAAGATTCAAATTCTTTGGATAGAATTTGAATCTTTGTAGCGCAGAAATTGGTAATAACAAAATAGTGATCATTGTTAGAAAAAAGACCTATTTTATAATGCTAAATAATCTAATTTGCTCTTTGAGATACTTGACTCAAGGCACAAAAGCTATAATGTAAACATAAATTTTGAGTATTTTTAAGCCAAAATGTAAATTTGGAAGGAGTGAAACATATATTTAAGTTTAAATATGAACCACACAATATTTCTTTGAAAACTTAAAAGGATTAAAAGAAAGAAATAATTATGGAGAACAATTAATCACAAGAGCCATTCTCTGCAACAAAAGTAAATTTTCCCTTTAAAGCATTTTTTTTGTTTTTCTCTTAATTTTGTAATTTTTGATCTAAAACAATGCTTCAAAAAAGGTCCATTCTTTCATTAGTTCTTGTTAAGCCACCTACACTAAAAGAGAAGTAAGTCATATTGCAATGACGGATTGAAAAATAGAATGTAATGCAGAACGAAAAATTAAAAACAGTAATAATAATTGTAAGTCGGGAAAATATTTACTTATACAAGATTTCAAAACTATCGCAATTGAAATATTTTTTTAATGCTAAAGCTAAATTGAAATATTATAATTTAAGAGTTTTCAATTTTGCAATATGGTTGAAAGGAAGGAAAAAAGTAAAAAAAATAATGAAATTCGTTTATTAATCCACAAAAGGGCTTAACTTCCGTTCTTGGGAAACATGCAGTTTTGAGATAATCAGCAATTTGATAACACCTGTTGCTCCTTCTCCCCTAACCACGGCCGGCTTATGCATGTCGCGGCCCCTAGGCAATGCTCGTCTCGGCCCCCCTACCGTCTTCTAACTTCCTAATATATTTTTTCGCTAACACAACACTTTATTTATAATTACGCTGTTTTTTACTACATAGGTACATTATTCAATAAAAATATTGAATCAAACGAAAAAAATATAAGTAATTAATATATGCATTTAAAAAAAAATCATACAATAAGCTTAAATATTAACTCTTCTAACTTTTTTTGTTACAAAATCGTTCAAGACATCCTGAAAGTTAACCTTTTCCAATACATCATTTTCAATTGCCATTATGGCCAATGAATTTAAACGGTTTTGAGACATAGTTGAACGAAGACAGTTTTTAATTAATTTCAATTTGGAAAAGTTTCGTTCACCAGTGGCGTTTGTAATCATTAGACTTCTATATATTTGCAAAGCTGTCATTACATTCGGGAAAGTTGATTGTGCCATGTTACCAATAATCAGTTTGTAAGACTCTTCGGCAGGCACAATTTTTTTCCGGCGTCTTCTAATTGTAAGATGAAGTATTTATACTGCACCATTTCGTCTATAAACTCAGGCTCAATGTCCTCGAAATAATGTTCCTTAAACTTTGTGCAAGCCTGTCTAATTTCAGCGTCGGATTTTGTCGAGAAATCTGTTAGAAACCCAAACAGATCATTTATTTCCCGGTAAGCTTCTAGGC
>NC_092205.1:89453755-89468430 GCF_043381705.1 Parasteatoda tepidariorum | reverse complement strand
GTTTGCCAGTTCCACAATCAAGCCAATGATTTACAGAGGTTTCTGAACAGAAATCTGAAAGGGGTTTTCCATTTAGGTAGATGTTCATAATTGCTTTTAAAGCTTCTTGTTTAAGACCAGTACGTATTGTGTTTTTTTGTAAGTTTATTGCTGCAAAGCCCCTTTCAACCGCTGCAGTACTCCCAGACAGAGGAAACATCAATATATGCGCAGTATGTTGCTGTATTGTGGGTCATTTTTTTTTGCTGTCTTGTAACTTACAAGACTCTTGTAAGATAACAAAAATTGAAAATGTATCACGAACATTAACGGGAAAATGGCCGTCCGCGCGGACGTCGGATTCGAGAAATTCGTTGTCCGCGGAGAATTTTTGACCGTCGAGGACGGGCTGTTTTTCGAGCCCTGCCATAAATTCTACGATATTGTCGGAATCATAGGGTTAAAAAAAGAATTTTGATGCAACGTGTTGAAGAAGAAAAAAAAATTTTCGCTCAAAAAAGTCGCTTATTATGAAAACTTCGGTTTTGAAAAAGAGAGAAAATGTTTTTCCCGGAAATGTGTTGAGAATCAAATTCCAGAAAAAAATTCCAATTTAAACGAATGAAAAATGACGCTCATCAAATTTGTACAAGAAGACAGTTTTTTTAGAATGCTTATGTTTATTAAATTTATAACACAATGGTTGACAGCCATGAGTTTTATTTTTATACAGATGTTTATTTTCTAGACTGTAAATAAATCAAGAAATTTTAAATTACAAGTTGAACTAATTTAGAATACGTTAATAATTGTAGATGTTTATTTGTCTGAGAAATATTTTTTTGTTTGTTAAAAGAAGAACAAAGAACATTCTGCTTATGCTTGGAAAGTCACTCAGTTTCGTAAACATATCACGCTTTACTGGGAAACTGGGTATTTGCGGCATGGTAATTCCGGCATTCCTGGTAATTCTGACATCCCTGGAATTTGAGGCATTCCCGAAATTTGAGGCATTCCAGGTAATTCTGGCATTCCTGGAATTTGTCGTTTTTCCATTTTTCTTGATTTTTTATGGAATATGAATTTTTATGGAACTCCCATTTTATGGATTTTATTTTTATGGAACTCCTTGATTTTTTATGGAATATTTAGAATGTTTTTGAGCTAAAAAATTTGGCAAGCCTTTTTTGTGTTATTTTCTAAATCTCGAAAGAAAAAAGAAAGTGAGAATAAGTGTCATGTATTTCTAAGTTTTTATCTATTGAAACTTGTTCTATAGAATATTATTATGTTATCTAGTTTTTTTTCTATATTTTAGTTAATTTATTGTTCTTGTTCGGTTTCTGGAGTGTGATTACAAATTGTAGTAAAATTTATTTTTGATTTCTGAATTTATTATCAATGGTTCTTCAAATTTGTGATTTTGAATGCTTATTTAATTAATTTTCATCATGGCTTCTAAAATGTCATGTATTAGAATAGTTTCTGTAATAAATGTGTTATTTTTAGACGGTACATTTTTCTTCGTAAAGCTTTTTTGTACTTTTTTTTTATGTACAGCAGGATTTGCTGAAACCATGGTAATGGAGAGGGGAAAATATGGAAAGTAGAGGAAATTGCGTACCTATGCTATTAACGAAGAGCTGTAAAAACAGCGCTTCGATTAATTTTTTTTACAAAAATGTAAATTAAGATATAATGACGAGGATTAGTGATAAACACTTTTATTATCTATTTAAACTGCTGGAAAATTGTCTTACACAATGACAAAGATATTTGAATACTTAAGTCAAAATTCTTGGTGGTCCCATCAAAAAATTTTGATGGTTTATGTTGGTTTCAGTGCGATTCATGATGGTTCAACATCATTTGATGGTCATCATCGTCCAACATTTTCCATTACGTGTTCATGGTTTTTAATATGCCAACAAACTTCCATCATTCCATGATGGAAAATGCTACTTTAATACTATGATGGTTAACCATCAAGAGAAGTTTGTCTCTCATGGACCAACAATCCATGATGATCTGTGATGGTTCCAACTATACATTTCCATGATGGTTTAGTGGGAATTCTTGTTGGTTCTCAGGAAATATACCATCAGAACAATTTTTTTTAATTTTTATATTAGACCATCATAAATCAGTCCGAATTCCTACATTGGGATGATGGTTGTTCATGATCGTTCCAACATTTGATTTCTTAGATACACACTATGATTTTAATTCTTGATGGTTCATCATGAACAAACCATCAAAACAAGTTGCTTTCTTATCTTGGACCATCATAAATCAATCCGAATTCCTACATTGAGGTGATGGCTGTTTATGTTGGTTACCATCAAAAAATAGTATGGTTCATGATGGAATTATTGATGGTTACCATCAAGATTATGTTGGTCCATCAAAGGTTGAATGTTGACTTGGGTAGACAAATGAAAACCTCAATAAAGAAACCCTTGATTATGAAATGGTAAGTAAATATCAGTTTATTTTAAGATGTCGATTCCAAAAAATAATATTATTTCACTCCTCAACTCAGGGTCTCCGGGCACAGAAATGTTTTTGGGTCCATATAACATACCAGAGTTGGGCATAAATGTAATCAATTGCATTTTTCGAGCAGTAATCAATTACTTGTAATCATGATTACAAAATAACATAATTTTGATTACAGTTGTAATCGTGATTACAACTTTTAAAAATTTTGATTGCAGTTGTAATCGTGATTGCCAGTAATTGATTATGCAATTAAGATCAGGCCCCTCTTCCCCACTGGGCACTATGGGCACGTGCCCAGGGCCCCGCGATCGAATGGGGCCCCCTAGTTCCTGCCAGATTACCAAATGATAACCGATACATTATTACCGAAAAACATTAATTTTGAAAAATCTGATGATAATGACTTACTACAATACCTACGCTTATTATATTAGCTTTAGTTTGCCGCATGCGGATAGCTATACCTTGTACAACATAGCTTGAACTTTTTGACAGATGGGTCAGTGATGGGAAACAGAAAATATCTATTGGTGTAAAAAATGTGTTGGCTAAATATGTGGCTGTATGTATGTTTTAAACTATTCAAAATAAATAAATTCATTCGTCAATCAATTTTATTGCACTAGACATAAAAACATTGGGTAGGTAAGAAACCATTGTTTTCAGTTTTTCTATTTAAATTTTACCTCGAAGCAATAAAAACCACTTAAGACTTTCGGAAAATGCTTGAGTCCTTAACAGGTACTTTTATGTTGTGTGTCTATTCTTATGATTATTATCAATTTTTAATATTATTAAAATAAGAAGATATTGTTCGTCGTTGCAAAGTTATATCGATTTCAGATTTGACATCTGTCAAAAAGAAAGATCAAACTAATAAATAAACAGGGTATAATACTCCACTCTCTCTCAAAAATGAGTTTTTCCGATATTAGTATGTTTAGGTTAATTTAAATACCTATATGTAAGTATAAGAATACAATTTAAAAAAAAATTATTAAATTAAAAAAAGAATTATTTGATGCGGTGTGGTTTATGTCTTAAAGAAACCTATTCGAACGTCATTCGTAATACCAAAGACAAAAAAGGGGAATTCCCGATTCCCGATCGTCGTTTGACTTGACGAACGGGAATTCCCTTCAAGTATTTGTCTGCGATGTTGTGGCGTTTGTTTTGTTTGTAGTTGTTAGTTTGTTACTGACTGTGCTCGAGCTCTGATAAAAAAAATAGTATTGTTTGATTAAATCGTCGTTTTGTCTGTTTTGTGTTAGCGAATATTTTCGTTATAAAATTAATTAAATAGTGAATTATAATATAAAATGTCGAAACGGTCATATCCTAGTGGATCTGAAAAAAGGAAAAAAGCTCTACATCAGAAAGAAGTAATTGAAAAGTTACCAAAATTAACATCATATTTTACTNGCCTTTCTGAAAAGTCCCGTATTGAAAGCCACAAATACAACGATATTGTCGGAATCATAGGGTTAAGAAAAAAATATTGATGCAACGTGTTGAAGAAGACGAAAAAAAAATTTTTGGCTCAATAAAGTCGCTTCTTATGAAAACTTAGGTTTTGAAAAAGAGAGAAATACTTTTTCCGAAAATGTGTTAAGAATCAAATTCCAGAAAAAAAATCCAATTTAAACGAATGAAAAATGACGCTCATTAAATTTGTACAAAAACACAGATTTTTAGAATGCTTATGTTTATTAAATTTATGACACAATGACTGACAGCCATGAGTTTTATTTTTACACATGTGTTTATTTTCTAGACTGGAAATAAATCAAGAAATTTTAAATTACAAGTTGAACTAATTTAAAATACGTTAATAATTATAGATGTTAATTTATCTGAGAAATTTTTTTTTTATAAAAAGAAGAGCAAAAAACATGCTGCTAATGCTTGGAAAGTATCTCAGTTTCGTAAACATATCACGCTTTACTGGGAGAGCCAGGGAAACCGGGTATTTGTAGCATTCCCGGTAATTCCGGGTAATTCTGGCATTCCCGAAATTTGAGGCATTCTAGGTAATTCTGGCATACCTGGAATTTGTCGTTTTTCCATTTTTTGATTTTTTATGGAATATAAAGGGAGTTCCTGGAAATCCGGTGATTTGTGGCATTCCTGGGATTTGGGGAATTCCCGGTAGTTCTGGAATTAGTGGCATTTCTGGCATTCCCGGGATTTTAGGAATTTCTGGAGAACCAGGAATTTGTGGTTTATCTTCTTTTGACTTGTTTTGTGATGGAGTTCCTGGCAAACCTGGTATTTGAGGCATTCCTGGTATTTGGAGCATTCCCGGAAGTTCCGGCATACCTGGTACTTGAGGCATTCCTGGTAATTCTGGAATTCCCGGGATTTGAGGCATTCTTGGTATTTCTGGCATTCCCGGAATTTGTGGCATTCCAGGTATACCTTGCCGCTTTTCTCGATTGCCTTCTATATATTGAAAGCAAATTTATTTACTTTTTGTCGAAACAATTTGTAAACATGTACATACATGCAGGCATACATTTTATTAAGGGGAAAAAAAAAAAACGATAAAGAAAACTAGATCAAAGAATCTAACTTAATTTCAGACATTTGTTTCGAATTCTTTCTATTTTGTAAGAAATAACTTTTCCCACCGAGAACGATATTTATGGCATTTTAAAACATTGTTCAGAAAAAAAAAACACGATTTAAAGCATTCAAAGTATATTTTTTGCACACTGGAAATATATGACATTTTTTAAAGAATTAGTATTAATTCATAGAGATAGTTATATTCGCTCTTTTTATATAAATTAAAAACTAATAATGCAAACTAATTTTAAGGAATAACTAAAATAGCCGGGATTTTCCCCTGCAGTTGCTTTTTATTTACATTGTTTTTAGTTTACATTGTTTTTTATTCTTAGTTATTTTTCTTTATCTATCGCATTTGATTTATTTCTCTTATTTAATTCCATCAGACATAATGATAGTCATTTTCGCACAGTTCAATATTTCAGAATATTTTGCGTGGCTTCTAATATGCTAATTAATTAGAGTAGACAATATTTTAGATAACGAAATGAGATACAAAAACGCACTTTCTTTTGGATAAACTTATCTTTTCGACGGTTTCAAATTTTTGACCCCTAAAGTATTGAGGATAGCCGCAATCTTAGAAATATTGTCCGAATAACTTAGACCCCTTAATATTAATTTTTCTTTTACATATCTCGAGAACTTTTTAAGCGAATTAAAAAAAAATTTGCACGCTATTATTAAATTCGTTTATCCAAAGATTATTCCATGCAAAATATAACTTTCATTGAATATTTATTATTTTATTTAATAAGAGTCGTAAAACTTTTGAATTGTAAGGTTTGGGATTTCCCCCCCACCATTTTAAAGAATGCAGTTTTAAAATGCAAAATTAAAAAAAAAAAAAAAATTAAGCGAAATCGACTTTCAAACTTACAACTGTTTAAAAGTATTTTCTTTGGAACTATTCGATCGAATTCGCTCAAATTTTGTAATTTGCTATGTAAAATTTCATTATTTAAACTTATGTAAAAAAAGTTAAGTTTTACGAAATTGCCCGTTTTAAAAAGGTTTTAAATGTGAGAAACCAATCGGGATATGCTAAAGACACACGAAATTCTTATTCTATCTCATTTACGGATGAATCTTGAATTAGGATTTAAAGTAACTGTCCGAATTAGGGAACGCGGTATATTCAGGTACATTGACCTTATATTTGTACATTCTGATTTTTATTTTCCTATTTATATTTTTATTGAAATTGTATGTTAACCAAATCATTTTATTTAGAATGTTTTTGATGTTGAAATAATTCGTCAAACCTTTTTCATTTCATTTTTTAATTGTTGAAAGAAAAAAGAAAGTGAGAATAGGTGTCACATATTTCTAAGTTTATATTTATTGAAACTTGTTCTATAGAATATTATTATGTTATCTAGTTCTTTCTATATTTTAGTTAATTTATTGTTCTTGTTCGGTTTCTAGAGTGTGATCACAAATTGTAGTAAAATTTATTTTTGAATTCTGAATTTATTATCAATGGTTTTTCAAATTTATTTGTGATTTTGAATGCTTGTTTAATTAATTTTCATGATGGCTTCTAAAATGTCATGTATAAGAATAGTTTCTGTAATAAATGTGTTATTTTTAGACGGTACATTTTTCTTTGTAAAGCTTTTTTGTACTTTTTTTTTTTTTTGTAAAGCAAGATTTACGGAAACCATGGCAATGGAGAGGGAAAAAGTATGGAAAGTAGAAGAAATTGCGGGCCTATACTATTTACAAAGAGATGTAAAAACAGCGCATCGATAAATTTTTTTATAAAAATGTAAATTAAGATAAAATGACGATGATTATAATGATCAATACTTTTATTATTTATTTAAACTGCTGGAAAATTGTTTTACACAATGGCAAAGATATTTGTATACCCAAGTCGGAAGTCTTGGTGGTCCCATCAAAAAATTTTCATGGTTTATGTTAGTTTCAGTGTGATTCATGATGGTACAACATCATTTGATGGTCATAATCATCCAATATTTTCCATTACGTGTTCATGGTTTTTTATATGCCAACAAACTTCCATCATTCCATGATGGAAAATGCTACTTTAATACTCTGATGGTTAACCATCAAGAGAAGTTTGTCTCTCATGGACCAACAATCAATGAGGATCTGTGATGGTTCCAACTATACATTTCCATGATGGTTTAGTGGGGGTTCTTGTTGGTTCTCAGGAAATATACCATCAGAACAATTTTTTTTAATTTTTACATTAGACCATCATAAATCAATCCGAATTCCTACATTGGGATGATGGTTGTTCATGATCGTTCCAACATTTGATTTCTAAGATACAAACTATGATTTTAATTCGTGATGGTTCATCATGAACAAACCATCAAAACAAGTTGCTTTCTTATCCTAGACCATCATAAATCAATCCGAATTCCTACATTGGGATGATGGTTGTTCATGATCGTTCCAATATTTGATTTATGATTTTAATTCGTGATCGTTCATCATGAACAAACCATCAAAACAAGTTGCTTTCTTATCCTAGACCATCATAAATCAATCCGAATTCCTACATTGGGATGATGGTTGTTCATGATCGTTCCAACATTTGATTTATGATTTTAATTCGTGATGGTTCATCATGAACAAACCATCAAAACAAGTTGCTTTCTTATCTTGGACCATCATGAATCAATCCGAATTCCTACATTGAGGTGATGTTTGTTTATGTTGGTTACCATCAAAAAATAGAATGGTTTATGATGGAATGATTGATGGTTACCATCAAGATTATGTTGGTCCATCAAAAGAAAACCATCAAAAACTTTGACTTGGGTAGACAAATTAAAGCCTCAATCAAGAAACTCTTGATTAAGAAATGGCGAGTAAATATCAGTTTATTTTAAAATGTCGATTCCAAAAAATAATATAATTTCACTCCTCAACTCATGGCCCCCGGGCACAGAAATGTTTTTGGGTCCCTATAACATACCAGAGTTGGGCATAAATGTAATCGATTACATTTTTCGATTACAGTAATCAATTACTTGTAATCATGATTACAAAATGGTATGGTTGGGAAATTATATAATCCTCTTAGAGGGTGTCCCTATTTTTTAGGTCCTGATGTCGCGCTTCCGGCCGGCCGGCCAAGCTTAAGTAATTTTTTTAAACCGTTTTTTTTTATCGAATTTTCTCTCTCTTTTCCTTCAGAGTCCCTAAACTTAATTTAATTAAATGTTTTAAGTTTTGATAATGTTAATATTGAAGTTTGTTAGGACTGAAATGTACAGTCCATGTGTCAGCGTATTGTACCCATTTTATTTAACCTAGATTTTTTACTAATTTCAATAAATACTTTTCGTATATGTTAAATATTGGTGTTTTATTTTAATTCATCTAGGTTTTAATTATTTAAGTTCAGATTATCCTTTAATTAATTAATGTTGATTTAAAGTTGAATTTTTTCGATCATGGCTACCAATCTGGTTAACAATCTAAAAAATTATGTTGTATCAAGTACTTAAAGTTAAAATTTAGAAAACACAACGCAATCATTTAACTCAGCTGGCAAATGTATTCACTAAAAATTAAAACAACGATACAACAATAATAACATAATTTTGATTACAGTTGTAATCGTGATTACAACAAACAAATACAGTAATCAAATACGTGATTACAACTTCTAAAAATTTTGATTGCAGTTGTAATCGTGATTGCCAGTAATTGATTATGCAATTACGATTACAGTTGTAATCAAAATTATGAATGCTTGTAATCATGATTACAAGTAATTGATTACTGTTATTGAGTGTTGTAATCACGATTACAGTTGTAATCAAAATTTGTAATCATGTTTACAAGTAATTGATTACTATATTTGAAAAATGTAGTCGATTACATTTTTGCTCTACTCTGATGTAATTAAAATTTATGATTATTTTATTTTATAACCGTCGTTGAACAGCCGACCCAATCAAAATTACCCAAGGATAGTCTGATATAACCCATGATCCGTCTACCACTGAGGATATTTCACTTCTGCACTGTGGTCGGTGCAAGCCGGATGCAGAATTCGTATCGAAGCCACGCTGGGATTCCAACCCGGTTCACCTCATTGGAGGGCGAACGCTCTATCCCCTGTGCCATGTAATTGATTACATAGCAGTAGTTATATGTAACTAATTACAGTTGTAATCGATTACTGTACGTCCAACTCTGAAACATACTGTTTAAAATTAAACTAAAAGACTTCACATACATAAAAATAAACATTTTTAAAATATGCAATTATTTTAACAAGTTTAAACTCATTTTGATTACCGCAAAACGCAATACACGTAAAATAAAGCTTTTTTAAACTATGCATAATTTTAAAAAATGAGAGGCTAACCAATTGAAACCCTCTAGTAATAAAATAGTTTTCAAAACCATGAAATTTAATTAAAATAATTAAATTTAAAAAAAAAAACATAATGGTATAACAAATAAAAAAAATCAAAAGGTATGAATTATTTAGACAATCTGAAAAGTTATTAAAACATTTTTCAACACACATCCAGACATAACCAGCAACTTTTAAACAAGTTCCTACCCCATAATGCTGATTAATTTCTAAACTCTTTCAATTATTACTTAATTTTAAATACCGATCAGAGTTTGTGATGGTCAAGTATTTTTCGAGACGTTATGAGTTAACATAAAACTTGCTCACATTAATTTATTTCACAAAGATATTTTTTCAGGAACGTAATGATTTCTAAACATTTTAAAATTAAATATTTATGTTTGTTTGATGTGGCGGAAATTCCCTTCGGCAATTAAACTCAAAATTGTGTGAAAATTTAATTTTTCTAAATTAAAACGAATATTTATATAAAAAAATATAAAAAGTTATTGTTAAAAAGATTTTAAAAAAAAATCGTTTAGTTTAAACTAGCCAGCTCAACACTGCGTTAAAATAATGTACTTAGAGTCATGAAATAATTTTTTCGCTCAATTCTTATCTGATTTTTTAATACTGTACTAACATAAAATAAATATTGTATGACACTGACATTAAAACGACAATGCTAACAGTAATCCTGCAGTAATACTACTATTGTACTGTTTCTAACAATAAAAGAATGGAGCATTTCTCGCTCTTTCTCTCTTTTTTGTAATTTTAATATATAGTATTAAGTGTTTGGTATTAAACATTCTGGTAGTCGACCGATCTGTGTAGAGGTCAGGGAACTGACCTTGCATTAGAAAGGTTCTGGGTTCGAATCCCGGGCAAGACATGGATGTTCTTTCATTCTCTGTACTATATGTCCTTACTGTGAGAGCAACGTTTGTCCACCTAATATGGTGCCCCTGAAAGAGTGGCCAACAAATCTGTCCATCAGATGTCTGTATGACGAAAGGTCATTCTCCAGGTGGGCATTGGAAGAAAAAAAACATTCTGGTTTATAATGCTTTGATTATTGTAAAGATAGTTTAATGTCAACAGAAAATTTGTGCCTTATTGACGTTTAGAACCGAAGCAAAAAAAAAAAATCTTTTATTCGAATTGACCGAATCCGAATTATTTGAACCTATCAAAATGACTAGGGGGATCAAGATTTCTAACTAGTATAATTGAATTCAAGATTTGAAAATAGAAAAATTATCAAACAGCAACGGTCGCCGTAGCAACGCATGCAATGACGTCGCATGCGCACTGTTTACTATTACTCTTGAACACAGTCGAAAAGTAGTGTGATAACTTCCAAATAAGGCGCGCACGCCATCAAACCCAAAACAACACCAATTTTGACAATGGGTAATAAATTGGAAGAAGATGACTGCAGAGCACATTCTCTTTGGACAGATATATCACATGTTACAATCCATCTTCCAATTTAGATTTTTCAGATTTCTTTGGTTGTCATGATGAGCATCAAGTAATTACAAGAAATTGTTTACACGTAAGTTATTTATTTACTTCTTATTTAACGGTAGAGCTCCAAAAATGCCTGTCACTCATGAATCAACATTTCAAAGGTATTTTTTAAAATCCGTTTTATCTTCCGCAGTGGGCTGGTAGTAAAGACATGGTTCCCAGTAGAACACCGAAGTCGAGCATCATTGACTGCAGTCAGTAAATGGGTGGGTGACCACTTTGATCAGCCTGCGTAGGGACCAAAGGTGCGCGGTATTGATCCTCGTTAAACTATTTCTACCGTAAAGTGCTCGACTTCGCGCGCAGGTCGTCAGGCTACCAAAGTAGGGGAGCCATACTCTCTGCAGAGGATCAAAATTGCGATGGTATGTCTTCGGATCATTCTCAGGGATGTTGGGATGTTTCCCAGACCGTCGCCAATAGCCTATTGTGCAGCTCTAGTGCGACGTATATGAAGTAAATACCTAACTAATCTGTTTTGTAAAGTGTTTACCTACTGTTCTGTTAATCTGTTTCATAAGGATTATATATTTATGGCTTTCATTATAAAGCAATCGTATAATATTATCTTATGCATATTTTGTGATAAAGACATTTAGTCACCTTCTTATAAATTATTAAACGGTAAATAACTGTACATCCTTTTTAATAAGTTCAATAAAATTTTCTATGAAACTATATTCACTCGACGTTTACAATTAAAATAATAAATACTTAATCGCTATATAAAATTCTGAAGCAATATTGAGATTCAACTATTTACAATTTTACTAAAATTAACTATTAACCTCCTTGATTGATGGCAAAAATGACATTTATCGAGTTTTTACAGTTAACCAGTTAAATAAGAAGTTCAAAAAACAATTTTATGGATGAAGATATGATGGAATGAAGGTGCCGGGATGGGAGGTCACGGGAGGTTTTTGTGACCCCCCAAAGATTTTCATTATTTTGCTTATTTACAAAAATTCATTTCATCTCCTTTTATTTAAAAAAAATGAAATTATAAGCATTACTTAATATTTTTAATTTATTTGGTGTAGTTAAATAATAAATCTCAGAGGATTGGTGAGCAATAAAAGGATGCCGGTCGTTGGTGCGCAAACAAATGAATTTCGTTGGTGCGGAATTGAACTATCAAAAATATTAAGGTATAAAAATTGAAGTAATAAAGAAAGCAAACAGAAAAGTATTCTTTTATTCGATTCGAGGGATATTGCAAATGTACGTCGTCATCTTTGCTGCAGATTAATTTTTCTCTTTTTATTCAATATTCATATATTAAATGATTGGTTATTTATTTTATTTATTGCATAGAATAAAAGTAAAACATTCCATAGTGGGCCAGGGGTTCATGAAGGTAAAGGTTCCACAATTTCGTGATCAATAGTCTGAAATGAGGCAATGTAGCCAGCATTGTTCACGGGCTGCATTACTTCCCAGACAAGGCGGATGGGCTAAATCGTTACTGTGGTTCGGACCTCAGTTCTCCACAACAGTTCAATGCCTTAAAAACTGACCAATCATGACTCATTGTTGTTGTTGTCGTTGTTAAGCCAAGGGGTTTGATTGCTTTTGTTTTCTAGTGGCACCATTTATGGCCAAGAATTCTACTTATGCCACACCCGTTAATAGGGCGGGCCCATTCCTGCATCCATTCATTCACAGATCGTAATTATGACCTAAGCCAGAGAATAATCAATCTCCAATTAAGTGCCCCCAGAGGTATAATTTGTTATGGGAACATGGAGGACTCCGTGACCCGATAGATTTAACGTGTACCGATCACCAATTACTACACGGGGAGTCTTCGGCCGGCTGCATTTGAACTCCCTTTCTCACGAGTTTGAGTAAAGCTCCCTGCCAACCAGGCAATCCTAGCCCATCCTGACACATTGACTGGAATAATTAAGTATTAAGACGTTAAATCAATAATATATTGGAGGAAAAAATTAAAATATTGTGAATGTGTTAGCAATAAAATATTTAATTTTTTTTAAAGCAAATAAATTACATACTTATTTATGATTGAGTCAAATTGGAAATTCTATTCGGCAAAATGAAAATTTTCCTCTTAAAAAAAAAAGAAAAAAAAAGCTCACAGCATCCCTATTAATAACAATATTGCTAGGAATGGAATAATGAAGCTATTAAACTTCAAAAACTTTTTTCAACAAGCTTTAAGCATTGCAATTTACATTTTAAAGCATATTATTGTCATATTGAGAGAGAAAAAAAGAATTATTATTTAATTATCAATTTAACTTAACTTATTATTTAACTTTAACTACAAATATAGTTTGTCTACGATAAGAACTCCCCCCGCCACAAAGTCTGAGGCCGTCTGTTTCTATGACAACAAGAATAGCTCATTTCAGGGAGGGTAGCTTCTCTTCACTCTATGGCTAACACGATAGACAGAAGAAAAAGATTCCCTTTCTTTTGCCGACCCGAGCCAAAACCTGTCCTGAATAATGACCCCTCACCCTTACTTAAAATAGTTATACCTCGTTACCATAATCACCATCACTGGTCCAGACGAATGGATTGGGGAGTTCTTACTTTAGACAAACTATACTCATAAATCAATATGAATAATTGAAGACAAAAGCAAATTTAACTTAAAAGAAAGAACAAAAGATTTGACAGAAAATATTTCGCAATAAATGTTAAGAAAATGACTATTGCGTTAAAAAAGAAATTCTTCCTTACAGAACCTAAACACTCTAATCAAATCCCTTTATACTCGCAGAAAATGTACAAGAACAGAGGACAAAGGATTCCTGAAATATTTCTCCCAACTTTGTTAGTCCTCCTGTCCGTCCTCCCATCCCCTTCTACATAGTCAAGCAAGATAATCAAGAGAATAAATCAAACAAGTAATGAGTCAGACAGGTAACGAACGAGTCAAACAGGATGTTCAACCAATCTGGGGATTTTTCTTCGCCAGTAGAGGATAGAATTGCCAAATAATAGCGGATCTGTAGCGCTATTAAAATATTTTGCAAGAGAGTAAGGACAAGGCAAGGGCACGTTCCAATATTCGCACCAGTGTCACCGGTTACACTGGTTTGCCGCACCGACCGTTCCAATATTAAAACTGGTGTAACCAGGAGCTCAAACCTCGCAGACTTCGAACGAGCTAGGAAGAGAAAAATGACGTCATTTTGACGTCACGTTTCTACTCCTAGGGAAAACCTGAAACCTCGCGCTTTCGAACGGATTTTGCTAACGGGCTGCGATCTTCATTTTTCCTCCCATCTATCGGAAAGCTTTCACCTAACAATTTGCTGGTGAAAGCGATTCGAACGTTCGAATAGGATGCGTTTAACGCTGGGATTAAATTAGATTTCCGATTTCAAAGATAATTTTTACCCAGATATTTTATGATTTTTTATAATCATTTACCTAGATATTTTATGAATATATTTCAGACATAATTTTTTCTCTCACAAATTTATTATTTCATATAATAAATGGATTAAATAATTAGTTTCGGTTTCTAGCAGAACTTATAATAAAATCTATAATAATCTTGCACGACTTTAAATAAAACGTGAACATTTTTTCTGTTCCAAATTTTTGTGTATTCTTAGCCATAATATGTTTAGTATAATTATTGCCATGTTTTTATTAACTTTTATTTTAATTACCTCGTAATATTTTCAAAATATCTGCAGAAAAAAAATGGAATTTTTTTCTTTAAAAAATTGGTGAGTTATGACTGAGATTAGTG